>NC_045561.1:3428902-3728902 GCF_009819795.1 Aythya fuligula
ACACGGGATGCTCTTTTTTTTTCTTCTTCTTTTTGTGCATCCTGATCTGTGGGATTTACAAGTCTAGTTTATTCTCCAGTTTTCCAAGCAGAGGCCAGATCCTATGTTAACTTTCTGTGCTGTGGTCAGTAAGAATCCATTTGATCCAGATATGGCCTTTTCCTGTTAGGGCTGAATGTTATAATGTCATGAGTGTGCTTTGAAAGCTGCAGTGGGGTTCTGCCTCTGCTGCGTCCTTTAATCATGGCACCTAGGTCATACATGAAAGTAAGTCTCAAAGCACATAAGGTCAGTGAAAGTAATGTTTAGTTTAATTTCTGCCTCCCTGATCTTTTCAGTCTTCACTGAATTACCTCAGATCTCACAAGAAAACTTCAGTTAGTGATCATTAATACTCTGCATGCTTAATTTTTTACCTTTTTTTACCTGCATGCTTAATTTACCTTTTTTTTAGAGGATGCTGGGGACTGGATGAAATCAGGCCCGCAGTAGCATTCACTGTTTTGTGTCAGATGTTTATTCCAGCAACTGCCTTGAAAGGAAAGTATGTGTTCTACATCTGGTGGAAGTTAAGGAATTTCTACTTAGCTCCAGGAGCCTGAAGTCCAGATTTTTTGCTATAGCAGAACATGATATATGACACTGTTTCTGTTTCTTAGATACTCTTAGCTGATGGTTAGTCTATGGAAGAAAAAAGTAAAATTGTTGCTTCAACAGGTATTTGCTTGACACTAGCTCTAGTCAGGTCTCACAGACTGTCTCCTAGTAGCCCACAGGCTGCATGGGATGCATTACTGAGAGTACCTTTCAAAACACTCCTGATTCAAACTCAGATATTCATATAGGCACACTTTGGGAATCCCAAAATTATTTTGTTGTTTGCATAGTCCTTACAGTGTGATGCTGAATTATGAGAAGTAGTTGGATCAAATCTAGGGGATTATTAGCTAAGGCTTTGTCTCATGCAGCGTGTTATAGCCACAATTGCATGCCACTGTGCTGACATTTAGCTAGTGCTTCTGTATCTGACAAGTCTGTAAGCCCCAAGTTTCTGTAACACAGGATACCCAGAATCATGTAAAGAAAGTTATGAAAACATACAGCACTTGGAACCCTCTGCTATGGGGAATTCCAGCATCCCTGTATTTGTAATCTGTATTTCCAGGAGGGAAGGTGTATCTCGGGTCATGTAGTGATGGACAATACTTGGACATTAGAACTATTGCTAATGCTTGCTACTTTGGGGAAAACATATACATAATGGAGAAAGGTATTCCTCCAGAATATAATAGAATACAGTATTGGAGTCATCAGGCCTAAGGAAACAAGATTTGGTGGGAATAAAGCCTACACTGCTGAGAAGTAGTATGAAAAGTGTGGAGGGGGGGAGTCAGTCTTGTCGAGGAATTTTGACTGCGTCAACAGTGCAAGCAAATAAAGCACACTGGAGTCACTAGACCTGTGGGCTGGATTCACCAGCAGGTGGATTTCTTGAGAGAGAGGGTAAAGAAACAGTAGCCCCAGCATTCAGGTAGTTTGCTGTGGTGTGCAAACTGCATTGTGTAATGGAAGAATTTGTGCCTCTGCACCATTACAAGCTTGCTTTGTTCCCAACTGTGCTCATCCCTTAAATATTTGTGTTGACCTGAGGGTAAGTGGAGATGTGTAGAGAAAAGAGTTAAAGCTGTTGACCTGCCAGCACAGGCTTTCACAACTCTGGTGAAGATCTGTGACTTGCACTTGAGCCATTTTCTTTCCATTGGGAAGCAGTGAAAGTTGTCTCACATGTGTCACATAGACACACAAGCAAGGCTACTGTGATGTGGAAAGGTGGAGATTGAACACTGAAAAATTTTGTCTTCAACCTAAATTGGGATGAAAGTTTTACCACTGAAATTATATTATGTACCATAGTTTGACAATGCTATGGAATATCTGAATTAAGCTCAACATCGCTTCTGATATTAAAGGTCCTGAATAAAATAGGAAAGGGTTGCTTACTTGCGTATGATTTATTAGGGAAACTTTGGAGTAAGACAAAAAGTTCCTACTGAAAAAGGAGACAACCCTCATGAAGCCTTAATGTATGCGGGTACACAACAAAGTCTCTGTTGTGGTTTACACTCATAAGAACCAGTATACAGAAATATAGTTTATAGTACCTGTATAATTTTACACTCCTTAGGGTGACATATAAATTTATGTACATATGTATTTTTCATCAGAAGTTTAGAGTTGAGAGTATAATGTGCTAGTTGTTGAGGCATTCAAGAGTTGTTGGTTTGTGGTGTTTTTTTGTTTTGTTTTGTTTTTGACAAGCATCTCAGTGAAACCTGGGATAGATACCAATCTTGTGCACTTGATAGAACTTTATGTTTTTAATTTTTGACTGTAGACATGTATTAGTCTGGGTCGGTAGCAGGGCAGTCAGGGTTTCTCAGTTTCCCCTCAGAGCTGGCTGCCGGGCGCCATTTTGTTGCTCTTGCCCCCTGAGGGGCTGGGCAGGGCCTCTCCTCACAGAGCCCTGTGGCCGATGCCTGGGCACCCACACCTGACATCTGCGTCTGTCTTGGAGCGAAAATAACGTTGACTAGAAGACTAATACAAAATAAATGCAACAAAAGCAAGTGAGTAACATGTTAATAAGTTAAAAAAGCTGTGGGGGCAGCAGGAGGCCTGGAGTTGTTTGCTGGGGGGGCTGAAGGGCCAGAGGCTGGGCAGCATGCAGGGCACAAACTAAAGTGCTTGTTACGTGCTCATTATAAAGATTAAATTACGCCTTCAGTAACTGTAGTACCACTAGAGGTGTTCCTGGTGTTACTGGCATAAGTAAGGTGGGGTTTTGGCCATTAAGTGAAAGAAGAAGTGCGAACTGCTGAAGGTACAGTAAGGAACTAATTTCTCTGAGGATGAGAAAGCAGCACTGTGCAGGTATGTTTCCGTACACAGATAATTGCTTTTTGGAGCTTGTAAAAACATTGAGTTCCAACAGAAGCTGTAAATGCTAGTGGATTTCCTGTAAACACAGAGGCTTGATTTGTCCTTTAATTGTAAGGAATACATCAGAGATACCCTCATAAACATCCAATTCTTCTTTTAGATCAACTCAGGTTATTCGTATCATCATGCAGAAAGTAAGCTAAAAGTACATAGTAGCCAGCCAGACCTATACTTTATTATTCTGCACTAAATTTCCTTCAGTGCTAGATACCATCAATTGTGCACATGCATGTTATATATTTGGCTCCATCTCTAATGTCTTTAAAGAATAAAAACACTTTAATTACTCAAATTGTTAATTAATATGTGATTCACGCTACTAAAGCAAGATATATCTACAACACTTCTAGAATTAATCAAGTGAAGGTTACTGTTTTATTTAGGAACAAATTGAAGATTCTGTGTTTAATTAAAAACTTTGTGCTATATCTAAAATATCTACATTGCTTTATCATTCTATAGTTCTATTTTTGATATTCCAAGTTATTTAATCGTGTGAATTAATTTTAATCTAAAATTATCATGGAAGTTAAGCAACTATAGGACAGGAAAATTTACAGCTACTAATAGCTTCAGTTTTAGGAATGGGTAACAATCACATAAGAGAATCAACTATCAAAATACATGATCTTTTCATTTAAAATCAGGAAAAAGGGGCTTGAGTCTTCAGAGTTACTTGCATGGAAATACATGTAAGTTTTTCAAAGTAGTACCAAGAGTACTGAAATAAAACAAAAGAGATAAAATGTAATTTAACATAAAACTCATGAGTTGAAACCGGGGTGCCAATGAAAATTTAGGGAAAGTAGCAGGTTTGTTTATTTTCCATGGCTATTTTTGTAACACAAAAGCAGTGAAGGTGAAATTTTAGACCTTTATTGCCATACCTTCTGCAGATTTCTTTTACCTTTGTATTCTGTCCTGTTTCTTCATTGGAGATGCACATAAACTTTTAGGGTAACATTTTCAATGATTTTTCAATTATTTTTATACATACCTTCTTGTATGTATAATGTCCTGGTGTGTGGCAGTGTGTATGGATAGAAAAGCGTGGGGAGGAGTGTATAAAATTGAATATATTTTAGGGTAAAATCACTTTCACCCCATTAATGCCTTACTGTAGACTTTGATACTGTTTGCTATTGTGTTGCAACATTGTTTCCTACAAAATGATGGTAATTTTTTATATATATATATAATACCTAATCTGTGGTTTTTTGTTTTTTTTTTTTCCACAGTCCTGGAGTTCAATGGTAAAACTCAGTATGTTGCTTCATGCCGCAAGAATAAGCTCTCTGTAGTGAAACTATATAAGTTCATTACTTGTTTTGTGTTTTTAACTTGAGAGATGGCAGTCAGATGTGCTAAAGCACAATACACAAGGTGTTGAAACCTTTATACATCTTAGAAACTGCCCCTGCTGCAGGCGTTCTCCAGCATTTTATTCTTCAGGTGAATGTGGAAGAGAAAGCTTCCCTTATAGATCTCTACTCTACTCTGCAGTAATTTTGTCCTACAACCCACCAAGGGAAGCCCTATGGTGTACTGAAGGTGGCTAAACCTCACTTTAGTGTCTGATGCTGGAGTGCAATGTGTGTTAGCGTCACGTCCGTGGGTTGTGCTTTCCATCATTGAAACAGAAGCAGCTCATATAATGTTTTGCAAGTTTCTCTTGAACATACAAAGTATGTTTGCAGATCGTAGTCCTTCAAGTTGAATTAAGGCTATAAAATGAGGGGGAGCGTTTTGGACAAAGATTGCCTTGAGGCAAAGGCCCAGGTCTAAATGTCTTTGCTGCAAGTCTGAGTTTAGGTGGCATTGGTGCCTTTTGTGTTTGAATTAGGCATGGCTGGTACCTGGCAACGGGACAGCTGAACATTTTGGCTCACTGGCTCAAATCATTTCTAAGAAATGGAAAATCATTAAAAATGAAACAAACAAGAAAAACATGACCAAACAGCAAATAAATATGTGTTTCCGGTGAAAATGTAGCTTTGTACCTGCAGCTAATAAGTCATTAATAATGTCTCTTTTAAAAAACTGTAGGTTTTTCTAAATACTAGGCTTTTACAGGGGAGGCTGTGCTTTGCCTCTTGGTGTTGTGAAAAAAAGGAAAGAGCAAAGTGCTGTCTGTTTCCTTATACCTCTGAGGTGCCTGAAGCACATCCACAGTTCGATGTCATCTGTGAGGACCAGGAATGACTTCTCTGCAGAAGTCAATAGCATTTATGCCATTGACTTTGCAGATCCAGTGTTTCACCAAGGCAGTCTGCCTTGTGATTTTTAGTATTGACGTTCTGTGGCAAACTTTTACTTCTTTTTTATAGAAACATGTTTTTTCCAGTGATGGACATGACCCAGCAGTTTAAGTGGCTTGACTATATCAATTTATTCAAGAAAAAAAACTTTAAAAACATAGTCCAACATGTTTAAGTGCTTTTGCAGTAAACTCATCAACCTGTCTTCCTTCTTTGTTCTGCAGTCTTTTAAAGTAACGTACTAGGAAGATGATCTGTAACAAATAAAGGAAAAAGAATCCTCTGTTCAGGGACTGTATTTGTTTACTGAACTTGAGGATTTCTAAGATAAAAGTTACAAATATTTATTTGAAAAGTGACATGAGAAGGAAGGGTTTACTGAGGAGCAGTTTCAGTATAGCCAAACCGTAATACTATTAAACAGGTTACACTGACAGATATCTGTTGTTAAGTGAAAATAAGATCAGTTGAACTCAAGGGATTTCCAGAAAACCTCTTCATGCTTCAACAGAGCATAATTTGTTTGAAGTAATGGTGACTAGTTACATGCAATTATCTGATTTTTTGGAGGGGGAAGGGACACAAAGGAGAACGCATCTAAGCTTCTGCTGTATTGTGTAGTAATGTTCCATTTATATATAGAGAGAGAACTTCCAAAGGGTGAAACCAACCATAAGACTTATCAAAATCTTCAAATTTGCAAATTTTTTAGGAAGTCGCTTATTGAGATAAAGAGGAAATCGCTTAAATGATCTTTTTAGTAGTTTAAAATAGAACTTGATTGTGCAATCATTTGTAAGTCCTTCTCTGTGTTTTAAGAAGGAAAGCTGAGGTCAAGCAGGCACACCGTGTTACTTGTGCCTGCTGTGCACCTCCAACCTCCTTTCCACATGTGCACTCCCCTTCCCCATGCTTCCCAAACCAAAAAACTATGTTAAAACAGCGCTGGATGGGTTAGGCATAGTTTTACTTAGCCATTTATTTGTACAGTTTAAGTCTTATTTTCAAAGTCAGCAAAAGTTTCCAAAGTTTGGCATCTTGGAAATCAGGGCATAACGTATAATTATATACAACATTCAACCTCAGTTGAATGGTCTGATGGCTCAGATTGTGCATGTAAGCTGTAAAGGGAGACTGTGCAAAAGCCGTGTCAGATAAAGGGCTTGAAATGCAGGGTTACATTGCAAGGAATTCTTAAAGAAAGTTATGTATTATTTTTTTTGTTAAAATGATGTATTTTATTGCAGTTGTGTGCAGAATATGTTTTATATATAATTATCTTTGGACAAATGATTGAATACCTAAGACAGCCCCAACATTGCTAATGACAAATGAATATATTCAGGAGCCCCAAAGTGGAGTCCCAAAGACTTTCAGATACTGTTTTTCTTGGACGGATGTTAAAAACCTTTAAGTTTTGAGAGAATTCCTATGAGAAAGCACCTTTAAACTGAGAAAGGTCAATTTCTTTGACAGCCAAGACAGGAGGTTTCAGTGGGGTTGCTGTGATCCAAAACCTGAATTATGTATGTCAGTCCTTAGGGTGTATCTTTTAAAATGGGATTGGAAGCCTGGTGGGATGGTGGCTGTTCATTTCCAAATGCAAGCAGGATACTACATTTAAAACCCGTGTTGGAAGAATGCTGAGGTTACAAAGTTAAGCACTCTGAAGTCAAGAAGTGCCACAATTAAGCTTTCTGAAACCTCTGAGTTGTTCACCGGGCATTTTCCAATGTCTGCACCAGAAGAGGTGGGGATCGCCATGCCCACAGCCACGCGTGCCAGTTTACTTCTGATTCAGCCCCTCCTTCGCGGTGAGTGAGGCAAGGGTGCCGCTAGCTGCAACTTTCTGCCTGTGCTTCAGCCCAAGCTCTTCTGAGGAGTGTAATCAAGTACCTTAAATGCAGGGTGCTACAACCAAAAGTGTTTGACAAGCTGAGCTGGAACTCTTGTGTTACTGTCAAACATGCCTCAATTGTTTTGCAGTAACAACAGAGTTTGCATGTAGATGTAAGAGTGCCTTCTGCTCTGAACCCTGGTTTTGCTTCTGTTCATGCTGACTCTAGCCTTTGTTATACTCGTACTCTGATTAAGGAATTACTCTCTGACTGCGGGGATGCTAGTGATTGAAGACCCTAGCTAATTTACACTCTCTGAAATCCTTCATCTATTTTTATTTCGGTATTCGTATCTCACAAAACCATTTATAGGATGTAGTAGCTTTCACAAAGAGCTGAAGCCAACTATTTTCCAAAGGTTTTGAATACTAGAAAGCAAACTACACCAAATTCTTGAGCTCAGAATTCGTCACCTTCCAGTCAACAGAGATGCAGGGGGGAGGGAATCACATCACTGAACCAAACGACTTAATTTCTAGTATCTTCATGGACTGACTCTTCTGAATGTTTCCAGTGAACAGCTCCAGGAGCATTTTTTTAAACTAATTTCTATTTTTAAGTATGTGTAATTTAAGTGTATTTTTTTTTTTAATGTGCACAATGTGATAGTGTTTACCATGTGCAGGGCACTTCCAAAACTTACAGCAATATTGTCTGTCTGCCAGCCAAGGTTTTGAGTAGGAGGAATACATTTTATCAGAGAAAATAGACAAAGAGCATGACAAACAAGACAAAAAAAGGTGCTTTAACATGAAAGTACGTATTTGCTAAAATGAGCTAAGATCTTGACTTGTTTTCAAAGAGCTGCGTAGACTCCGGGCAAGCATATCTATGGTAGTTTAGTGACAAAGCCAAGAAACACATTTTATGTTCAGAAAACATGTAAAATGAAGGCAATATTATTGCACTGAGTAATTTTCTTCTTGAGTCAAAACAAACAAGCCCAGCCCCAAACCTCCAAAAATCCAATGCAAGGTTTCCTTGCATGGTGCACAGTAAAATCTTAATGGCTTAGTAGCTGTAGTTTCCTTTCATAATGCAGGAGACAATTGAAATAAAACCTTGGCAATAAATTATACCTCTGACTCACCACGAACACAGGTTGTCTCTTGAAATGTTAAAATTCTGCCTGTCTATTAAATAATAGTTATTTGTAGGTGAACATGTTTGTGCTGATGGAGTCATCTCCAATCAGTATTCATTATAAAGCTTTCGAAAGGTATTTTCTAGGAAAAATGAAAACCTTCATGTTAATAATCATAAAACTCCCTCATCATAGTCTGTTATTTTGGCTGGGATTTTTTTCCCCATCTGAAAAATCTTGGGCCCAGTGTAATGATTTTACTTCTCATTCCTGTCACGTTGAGACCAAAGGAGGAGCTGAATGTGTGAACCACTATTGGTAATCAAAGCGGATAACACTCTTTTTTCATGGGATTTGTTCTTAGGGTATTTAATCCTATATTGAGTAAGGAGAAATACTGGAGGAGGGTTTCTTTTAATATTTTTACTCTCTCTGTGTATCCTGAGGTCAGAATATTCCAGTTATGGTCTTTATGGTCATAAAAGACCCATGAACTTTGAACAGAAAACTCTTGTGGGGCTCAGTGGAGAAATATAAATGGCAGAAGCTAAAAGGGTTGATTGTCTTTGGTGGAAATATATATACTTTTTGGAACACTGGAGTGGAAGTAAAGACAAATGAACATCCTTATGGTGTAATCACCAGGTTGAAAAATCAGGTGACTTTAGTCCTCAAACTCCCTGTTAGCACAGTGAGTTTTTATGTTCTTTATATCTTCGTTGGTGGATGAGTCAATGTTTAAATGCTCATTTATCATTTACTATATAAAAGAAAAGCTATTACCTGAAACTCATTTTTACAGTTGCAGGCAAACTGAAATAATCATTTTCAAGGACCTAAAGCTGTTTCTTGAAGAATGTCATCATTTTCTTCTTATTTTACTTACCACTTACACTAGTATATGAGGTACCTTCAAGAGCTGTACCTTACAAAACCTGGCTGCAGATATTGCCAGGCACCATACCTGTACAAACTGGGCTAAAGAAACTCAGTTTCAGCAAACTGCATTCATCTTGCAGACAGGACAAAAGAGCCACTTAAAAGGCACAGCTCACACTGAGCACTTGTGCTGCTTGCTCGGTGCTAGCCTGTAATGTGCGTTGCCCGTCGGCTGAGCAGGCTGGAAAGCCCACAGAAAGTATTTTGGGACCTTGGGGTAAGGTCCCATCCCTGCCATGGAATCACACTTGTTTGTGCTCATCAAGAGGGGAGTTGCCATGGGATTGCTGTTCTCTGCTTTTCTGTAGATGTCCCCTAAGTAGATGCCTGCCTAATTGAAGTAGTAGAGGAGATAGCTGTGTCGGCTACGTGCAGAAGTTTCTACCCACTGATGTTTCTTGGGACTTGTGTTCTGAGAAATGCCACTACTACGAGCTTCATGCTACTGCTGGAAAAAGCACGACTTTGCACATCTAATTGCGTTAGGATATTCTGTCAGAGCCATTACCTTGTCATGTGCTGGGCCTACCCAGGCAAAAAAGTGGTGTAGACAATATCATACATTTGCCTTTGTTAGTTTAATCCCACCTATCTTCAATTAATTTTCATTCCCTGGGTGCCACCGCACATTGCCACCCCTTTGTGCCTCATTCTTTATCTCACCAAACGGCCAATGCGGGCGAATGAGGTGATTAGCTGAGGCAACCAAGTGGTGAGACCAACGGCAGTGTCTCTACAGGAAATTATGCCACTGCATGATTGTGGATCACCAGGGGGTTGCTCTTCACTTGCAGTCACAGGCACACTGACTCCGACTTAAACTCGCATGATGCTGCCTCCGCGTCTCCTCTGCCCCCTCCGTGCTTGTTGGTGGGAGCCGCCGCCCGTCCTTCGTTTGCTGGCAGGAAGGTGAGGTCCTCCGTGCAGAAGGCCCAATCTCCCTTAATCTCATTTTAAATCCAGGTCAGAAACAGAACTGTTAGAGGTGTTAATTTACAGCAGTGCCTAATTGTAAAAATGATCTTGTTAGGATGATACATGACATGATAAAAATAAGTTACATGTGATCTTTTAAACTCGCCCATATCTGCTGCAGATCTTGCAATTTGTGAACACCAGAAGACTGTAATTTACTTAAGTGCTTGTGCCTTCATTTTATAGGAATCCATAGGCATTTTAAAATCAAATGTACTTTTTATAGTGTAATATTTTGAGGCAAGTATGGTGAGAATGAGCTATTTTATCAGTAATGTAATAGAAAGGCATGGTCCTTCATTTCTTGGGGAAAACTGGAGGTTTTCTATGAAGTCTGGTAGGAGTACATTGAATGTTAGCTTATGAGGTTAATGTTGAGATAAAGGACGTGTTAGGAAAAAGTAATTATCTGATACTGAACAAGAGTATTTTTTAAAAAATGTATTTCCTTTCATTTTTCCAGCTGTTTGTTGGCCTTTTTCTGCGTGTGTGTTTTGTGTCACTCCCCCAAGGGACTGAGGAACCCTCCAAATTTGCATGACAAGGAGTACCAGAAGCGAAATACCTTGCTGAGTGATCGGTTTGCTACAACAGGTTTAGGTCTTTGATTGTGACAGCAGAGAGGGTCCGGACAGTTTACCTGGGTAAAAGGTGCGGTGTTGGTGATTCGTCTTAATTACATACTAATTAAAGGGTACACTGATTGTGATGGAGTGTCATGCAGAGCCTGCACTCTCTGTGTCTATTTTTAAGTTTTATTTTACAAACATAGTTCTGCACTCATTGTTGAGCAGGTGGAAGGTTTGAGGTGTAACTCATCCCTATCCTGTTGCATTATTTTACCAAATTGCTTTCTCAGTCATGTGATCATACTTAGTCTCATTGGCCTTTAAGTTTATTAGCCACTTAGGGGAAGAAAAAGAAAAAGAAAAAGAAGTAGGTCTTCTACTCTCACATGGCGATTTGACCCTGTGCTATTTTGTACAGCCTACGGTAAAGGAGTCAGAGGCAGTGTTTGGCCACAGGCTCTCAGATTTCTAGAGCATGTTTGCTCAGTCCAAAAGGCACTGATTTTCCTTTCTCATTCTCTTTCTTAGTCTTTGATGCCTCCCTTTCTTCTGGTTCTGGGACAGAAGCAGACAGGTTGGGAAAGGCAATACTGAACTTAAAAGTAACTTGAGGTGCTTAGTACCACTCAGGAGTTACTCAGAACTTGGCAGAAGTGGGGTTTTGTACACTGCTGCCCCTGGAAGGAATTACAGTTAGACTGATTTGTCTTGGAAAGCTTTTTGTGCTTCACTTTTTTAGTTGATTTCTCTGTCAGAAGCATTCATTTCTACCTACTTCTTAGAAAGCAAATTTTGCATTTTACTGAAGCCTGGGCCATCTTCTGCTTGCACAGAAACAAGTTTCAATACTGGGCTTTGAATCTGAGAGAGGCATTGTTTGAGTCCTCTCTTAACCTCTGCTGGAGCCCTTTGTATGTAGGGACTTGATGTGTTTAGCAGCAGAGAATTATAGTGCTCCAATCTAAGAGGACACTATCATAAATGTATCTTTTTTTGGGGGGAAAAAAAATTTAGTTTCCTATGTGATAAGAAATCAGGAATGTCATGTGGGGAGGAATTTCTTTAAGTAGGTATATGAACTGCCTGGTAGCATCTCAGAAGCCATGCGTTTACACACAAACAGCAGTCAGGAGTATTTCCAGTACCTTTCTGTTCTGTAAAGGTCACAGGGTATGAGTGCTGTTCTCACCACAGCAGCAAGCAGTTGACTAATACGAATCCTGGCTTTTATATGCACAATTTCATGCGGGCCCACTGGATAGTAATTAAGTACAAGTTTCTGGCTCTTCCCAAGTTTGAACTTATGAATATCTAAAGATCCGATTGATCAGAGAAGTTCAGGTTAACAATGAAATAGATCAAAAAGCAAGCAAAGAGTAAGGGCTCAGCCCGGCAGTACTGCTGAGTGATAACCTAGCTGTTGGAGAATGTGGCTGGAATGATGCTATACGAGCCTGTTTTCATTTCAGTTTATTTAGCATGGGTCTGGTATTTAATTGTATTGCAATTGTTTCTTTTTGACAAAGAGGGTTGAAGACTGACTCGTCACATACATTTGTATCTGCATTTCCCTTTGCGTAGCGAGAGAAGGATATAAAACACGATCAAAAAGCAACCAAGACTTTGTCACTAACTGGACGCGTTGCTCACCGGGTTTGTTCTGTGGGGAGTGTTTGGGGCTTCCAGGTTACTGGCTGAGAACGTGGCTTGTGGTGGCAGCGAGCGGCCCTCGCCCACCAACAGCCTCACCCGAGGAACCTTCCCTGCATGGGCTGCGTCTCCCAGGTGCCAAGCAGGGTGGCTTCCCTCAAGGTTAAAATCAGCTGCCGGAGAAAAGACATTACACTTGCTTTGAGCGGACAAGGATTTTAACATCCTCACACCCTAACCCCTGCCAGGTGTCCGTGGCTGGGGACGAGCAGCCTCATCAGCCCCTTAGTTCGTAATGCGGTGCAACCATCTAAAGCCTGCGAGTAAGGACTGATGGCTCCAGCCTGTCATTTTGAGACCGCCTGTCTGTCACGAGAGAAATCAAGCAGTCGTGTCTTTGTATGTTAATTCCTGATGCAGATTCTGTGGCTTTCCTGGTGTTATGGTAAAGAAAGACGTTTGGCTGACCCGGGACCTAATGTCCTGAAGTGAGCACTAAGCTTTGCACAGATTTAATCAGTTTTGCTATTAGTTTAGTTATGCTTAGGATGGGGAAAGGGCAGAAGGCAAAATTTAGGTTTCATCTTTTAAGTCTCAAAGCACTTTGACCTTCCTCCAGCAAAGCACTTAAGCAAATGAGCAACTACATATGCTTATTGTTAAGCACGTAATCAATTTATTTTTTTTTTGCTGGATCATTGCAAAAATCAATCTTTCCTTGAATAAAATGTAAAACAAATGATGATATGCAAAGGGGGAGGGGGGGCTGAGTTTGTTTTTTTTTTTTTTTTTCATGTTTGGTGTCATTTTTGCAAACACCAAAGGTTTGATTGTTAACTGTAAATTAATCCAAAAGCATTGTTCAAAGTCTTGTATTTCAAGGACAGAATTATTTATGGTGAGAGCAGGGCAGCCTAGGAGTTAGCGGTGGTTAAAGGGATTAGTTTCATGGAAATTTGTTTTGATATTGTGTTTACAGTACTGATGTCGGGGATCTGATTATTTTTCTGTACCGTTGTACATATATCTGTGAGCATACCAGGGCAGCTGAGTTCCTGGGTGGAGGTTTATTGTTTTTGAACTGTATTTATGAATTCTAGCAAGCTTTTCATATTTTCCCTAGCACAAAAGACTTGCATCGGGTCTTTATGACTACCTGAGCTTTGAAAGATATAGGAAGGGTTGAACAAAGGGTGCATGTTGCCTACCTGGGAATAAAATAAAAAATCAGGTAGAATAAATATATATTTTGTATGTAGTTTATTGTCTAGGTGCCATAAACATCACCCACTATTTCAACACACACTACAGAAAGCTTCAAATTCTTTGAGATTATTTTATTGTGTCCCTCCTCCCCCGTGTTTATTTTGTATATTTTCTAGATTCTTTATTTCTGTGACAGCCGTGCTCGGCAGATTCGTGGATTTGTGCATCTCCTCCTCCCTCCCAACTCCCCAGCTGAGGGGATCTGAAATCTGTGGTTTTATTTGATGTAACAAAACTTTAGGCAAATGATCCTTTTGCTATCAGAGGTATGGGATAAAGCGATTCACTGCGCTGCAAGAACCCCTGCGTGTGGTTGATGGACCTGCTGTACCTAACCGAAGGACTGCTCGCACTGCTTCTGTCAAACTGCAGCCAAATGGTGCACGGTGATTTGTCTGGGGGTAGCCCCGGGACTGCAAAACTGTGAGTGTATCATCTTCCCTGCGGGCTACCCAGGCTCCCCCTCATTCCCTACAACAGTGAGCAGCACATACCAACAGTTTTCCAAACTTTGGGAAATAAAAATTTTCCTTGGGTAATGGAGCTTCCAACCCCAGGGATAACACCCGATACCGGGCTGTGTTTCTTTCTGTGGCTGTGGTCCTGGGCTCGCAATAGATTTTCAGAATTCTGTTGGTCTTTTGTGTTTATCTTCTGCTGGAACAAGAAGTACCAGGAATCACTTTGAAAGTTTGTGCAAGTAACCCCCGCTTCCGTGTGATTTTCGTGTAAATCACAAGTTATCTGGACCCCTCAGAGTAGGTACTAGGTTTTGTTCAAAATGGGGCCTGAATGCGTATTTAGAAAACCCTTACTTGCTCTTCCAAGCTCTGAAGTCTTGAAATGAGCATTTTATATTGCTGGTTATATAAATTCCTCACGCTGTACTGAAAACTAATTCAGAAACCACTGTAGTGACTATTGAATCAAATCATATCACACCCTGAAGGACAACACCGTCGCGTTGTGCTGAAGATCCCCTCCCCTTATTCTGTGGATTGTTGGGCCGGATGCTAACCGTTATTTTCTCAGAATAATAGAAGTAGCTCTATTTGTGTCGTCCGTCTTTACGGGATTTACATATGTTCGAAACCAACTTAAGGATCTGCCCCCTGTTCTCCGTGTGTGCTAACAAAAGCATGCCGACTGCTGTAACGTGTGCTTGGTCTGATGGCTACAGAAAAAAAACACTGAGATAGCGAAGCATTTGTCACAACTGGCCCTTTGTGTTGCCTCACAGGATCCTGTTGTCTTAAAAGGATATTTATACAGTACAGTACAGGGCTGCTGCATAATACCTGGTATATATTCTCTGTGCAATGCCAAAAATGTGAGGTGCTGTGCTTTTTAGTTTTAAAAATGTCAAAAATGGAAATTCAGGCTATTTGACATTGCAGTAATTTGCTGAGAGATGTCTGAATATGTAGTCCTTTCTGTAATTTTGCACAACAGTCCGGGCTGTAATACTGCAATAATTACCCAGTGAAGTCATAATTGAAGGGTAAAAATTGAATTTAGGGCCTACATAATTTAAACGGGACCAGATTTTACCAAGCATGACACATTTATGGTGTCTGCTATGTGCCTTATAAAACATACTAAATTTTAAGCCGATAACTCAAATGGTTCCTGAGATATAAACTTGTGAAAAGTCACAATTTTGCATTGTGCTGAAAAGCCACCTTACAATACAGTGACTACCATAGCTCTTTAATATCCAGCAGAGTTCTCCTGCTGTGCTTTGTCAGTCGGTAGCAACATCCAAGTCTTCTTGTAAAAGTAATTCACACTTTTTTCACAACACTGTTGCTTTAATTACCACTGAACTCTGCTGTTGCTCAGACAGGCCTAGCAGGACCAAGAGAGGGTCAGCGCTGCAGTCACTGCAAAAGAAGCAAATGGCTTTTTTTCTTACTTTATTATTAACAAACCATCTTTGATTGAAATGTTCCTAGCTTCTGAGACCCAGGCTTGTCTCTGTGCTCTCTTGGGGTATTCATTATCAAAGTAGACCATGGATGTCAATCTGGAAAAACATCAGAAATAATACCTAAAATCCTAATCAGAAAACTTCAAGAACAGACAAGACTTACATGTCTTTTACATGCAAACAGCTGAACAGATTTATCATGTATGCATGCTGAATTTCCGATAGAAACAGACTAACTCGTCAACAGACTGTACGTTTTGTAGTTGTAAAAATTATTTTTATCCATTTGTTTGTAATTATTTCTTTTTTTCTTTCATGATTATTTGATTTGTCGTATCTCGTTAGAGCTAAAGGCATCCATAGGAAGAACTGAAAGATGCTGAAAGAGAACAAAGATTGCATTTAGAATTGCAATATTCTGCTTCTGTAGCCTTTTCACATTAAATATGCTTTATTTATATATTATCTTTCACACTAAAGAACTGTAAAATAACCTTTTAGTAGCACAAACTCCATTTCCAGACTTAGGTTTGAACGTGTTTGTCTCAGTGCTTACCTTCAAAGGTCAAGTTTGAAAATGGTCCTGTCCCTTACGCTCCTGCAAGTGGGAATCAGCTCGCTGGGAGGGAAGCGCAGTGCTCTCAGCATGGCAGTGTTCTTCATAAACGGTGACATTACAGCAGCCTTAGAGCAGGACGCGAGGACGGCTTCTGTGTTCAGGGGAAATTGCAAAGGAGATTTTGTAGTTGAAACTGAGTTAGTCAACATTAAATCCTGCACGGTGAACCAGCCTTAGCACTTATTAAAAATATACCCTGTGATCTATGAATACCATTATGGATCAGCCCTCTGTTTCATATCTCACCTCAAAGATGATACAGCAAACTGATACCACACCACTTAACACCACAGTATGGAACTGATTCCTTTCTGGTATGGAAAAAAAGTGGCCCCTGTGGGATGAATATTCAGTTAATTAATTAGATAGCAGTCTCACCTACTGAAATACTCTGGGTTTTGTTGGATTTGTAACAATCCAGGAATCTGAATGTTCTTAGTTTCTGAATGTAACAAGATTAAGGCTGACTAGGTAAAATACTGTCTGTGAAACGCTCAGCCTTTTAATCAGGACTATTATTTTAATTATGCAAGTCAGCCCTGTAACTCCTTGACTTTAACTAAAGGCTTGACAGAAAAGCCAATAGAAATCACTTTGAAAGTACCTGCCCCAAATTATTCTTAATTTCACATTCAGTAGTGTCTGGAATCAGGTGGGACAGAGAGTAGATGTCTGAAAGAAGGGTGCCCTGGCTCACAGCAAGCTGAAAGGGCATATATGAAAGGGCCTACGCCCCTGCTCCTCTCTCTGCCAGTAGGTGCCCATGTCCCCATCCCTTCACCATGCTGGTTGAGGTGCCCTGTGCTACGTGTTCAGGCGCTGCAGTGCTCCTGGTGCAGCTCATCCTGCATCAGCATTAGTGCACAAGCATCTCCTCTGGCAAGTGTGCTTTCCTGTGCGTTATGTCAGAGTGGTCCTTCCTTGCACACCTTGGAATTGGTGTGCTGCTTGGCTCTTCAGGCAGTGACAAGCCTGTGACTGGACAACGTTTACTTCCCTTTGTGGCTGCTTATCCAACAGGATGCTCTTTAAAGTCCTCATTCATTATATTAGGGAATGCGTGTGAGGTCAGCACAATATGGCATAAAGTAAAGGAACTGAAATTAGGAATATTTGACTTACAGACTTGCAGGGACTTGGATACACATGGTCGGGTACGCTGAGGACAAAGACGAAAGGAAGGAGAGAGTTTTCTTTCTTTGTAACCTGCTCCTGACGGATTCAGCCAGAAGTACCATTCTCTCTTCTCTAACTCTATCTCCTTTTCTACATTCGAGCAGCAGATTGTTTGCTCTGCAAAAAGACAGTTTCAGGAGGTATCACTTTCTACAAGTTCTTTATTTCGCGTTCACTATATAAAAGTCCTTGGTCTTTTAGCAATTTATGCAGTACTAAAAACAGCACTGATCATACGCAACAGTCTGTGTGGTGTTTTTTTTTTTTCCAAACAGTAACGTTCCTGCCCCACTGTGGATAAATGCTTACTGGAACTGGAGTATAGCAATGTCAATACTTGCTACTCTCTGGTCTGCAAGTATCTGTAAATTCACAGACAAGGAATGCACTTAAAACTGTAGCTGCTTCTACTGTGAATCCAGTAAAACATCCCGTTTTTTCTCCCACAGCTGTTTGAATGCTGCATATCTTATCCCCCCACCCCCAAATGGGTGCTACATAGGCTGAAACAAGTCCTTGCAGATTCCAGTGGATTCAATGGGAAGTTAATGAGACTGGGGGAGAAGGAGGGATTAAGATCTGGAACGCTTGTGCTTGCCGCTCCTCTAGGAGGAACTGCCCTGTGTCTCTTCAAAAAGCTGCAGCCAGAAGAAGCCCATGTGTTGTTCCAGGGGCAGAATACCACCTTGTTAGGTTCTCTTACATTCCAGTCATGTGTGGGGGAAAACAAACAAACAGGTTTTAATTGACAGCATCTAGTTGAGAAGAATTTAGACCAATTACAACGTATTGGTCAGAAACGTCACTTGGTCCATGCTAAGTGACTTGATGAGTATAGAACAAATCTGAGTTTGCAGGCTCTTTTTCTCCTAGATTAATCACCAAATCTGAAAAAGCATGAAAAAGTACTGTATCTGAGAAAGTAGGTTAGACTGTAAAAGCTGATATTACTACCTTCCATAGTAGAGTTTAATATAAAGTAAATGGATAAAGAAACAGAATATACTTATTTCTTAAAGACTTAAATGCATTCCTTTGGAATTATAGACAAAAGACTTGTTGGCAAACTTCATTTTAAAATAATTTTCTCAAAGTAAGGTGGAAAAATGAAAGAAGCTAAAAGTAGGTAACATCTCTCCAAACCTGGTAGCAACCTTAGCAGGCTGCCGAGAACGAGCACTAGAAGCCCAGGGTTTAGCAACCTGTTGTGGAACAGGCACTGAATACAGTCACGTCTCCAAGCGGTCTCTGCGGGCTTCATCCCGACCATCTGACCTTATTGTGCGACAACTCCACTTGACAGCCATACCAAACAAACAGAGAAATACCTTCCCTTTTTCAGACTTAAGATAATATTACAGCTTGTGAATAAGATTCCCAGTATGTGGACATGACAACTATGAAAAACTATAATTTAGGACATAGCGTATTCTCTTTATGCTTTTATGTGGAATTTCACTTTAATGCGATGTAAATGACAGTAAGAAATACATTCGCAGAATGTTAAAGCCTTCCCATTAAATATTCTGTATGCATTTTATATTCTAATTCATGTACAGTCAAAAACCCTGATAAAATCATAGTACTGATTTGACTGCTGCACTTATCGTATTAATGAGGATACTTTATGCCTTTTGAAAATTGGGATATAGTCCATTATGTGATTGTGAATGATGTGATTGTATCGCATCAATTTGTTATTCAATCCCACCCCTCCCTTCAGTCAACTTTGTATATAGGAAAAGCCATTGGTGAGCATGCATGGAGTCAGGAAAAGCTCCATTGAAAATTAGTCTTTTCTTCAGTTGTCTTTACTTGTTATAAACAGATGATATATGTTTTTCCAAATCCCGAAATTTAATAAAACGCTGGAGGGGAACACCTCTTTTCACAGAGGTGCCCAAAATTTCAAGAGGGGCACCAGCTAAGGCTGGCTGAAGGCGAGACTCTCCAGCCTTTTGCATGAGACTGTGAGGTGGGATTCCCCTTCCTTACACTTGGACACACGCTGTATTCCAGAGGAATCCTCTTGGCTCTCTGCATAGTCCATGACAAGAGATGGTCACCACTACAGGATGATTTACCTTGTTCTGGCCCTGTCCTCCTCCAGAGACTGTGTAGGGAGCTGGCTTTCTACTTTGCACCATTCAGACAGGAAAAGAGGTAGAAATCTGGCTTGCCTTGACTGCATCTTAAAAATCCATTCTAACCCCTTTTCGAAATGGCAATATGTTAGGGCCTGAAAACCTATTTTTGAAAGCATATTTCTTTGTTGGAATTTAATTTTAAATATTACTTTAAGTAGTCTCATTCTTCCCTTTGCTGGGTATTATCCACGTTGCCTGTAGGAGCATTATACATGTTGCCTGTAGGAGCGCCCTTGTCCTTGTGGCTTTTTCTCCCGTAGGTTCCAGTTTTAAGTCTATGGCAAATATTGTACCTTGATGGAAATAAAATACAAACAAAAAGATTTTTTTTCCCTGCAGCTGGAACTACTGCACATGTTTCCAGACTGAGCACAACTCCCTGTCTCATATGATGAAGAGGTATAAAAAATTCTCCAGAACTCCATGGCTTAGGGATAGAAGTCCAGCCTCAAAGGCATCTTGAAAGCTTCGTAACCGGAGAATAAAATCTGCATTCTGGTGTCTTTCCCTTAGATTCTATCCATTAAATATTTAATTCTGTCTGTAATGACAGTCTCTATCATTAACTTGTCACTGAACGTGATGTTTTTCTGATGCTGCCGTCTTCACTCAGGGTCCTGTTGTTGCCTGTAGTTTTCTGCTTTTTCTTCAGCTTTACTGCCCAGTCCATTTTTATGTTTCATCTCTTCGTAAAAATTTCTTACTACTGATTTCAGCTTCTCTGAAGTGATGCTGCCACATGCTACGATGTGCGTTCCACTGGAGTGCTTGTGAGAGCTTCGAAACAAAAATTACCAAGTACCTACTGTGTAATCTTGTACTTCTAATTTTTGGACTTGTTAACACAGAAGCATGACTTGACAGGTTTATCAAAGCGTATGCTCTCCTGGATTTTACTGCTGGGGTTAAAGCAGTTTGCAATGGCTTGCTTGATTTCTTACTCTACTGCAAAGAAATATAACAGTCTGTGCACATGTGTGCATATGCACAAGCACACGTGCGCAGGCAGTATAATATAGTGGAGTGTAAACATTTTAAAGTGTCCTTTTTTGAGGTGTAGGGAAGATATATTTAAAGGTCAAAGGGAAACATTAATAGTGTTAGATAAATTTTACCCTATTTAAATTCAAACCCAATAAGAACTTTATACAATCTTTTGGACAAAGCCTGCAACGTTCTAATCTCTGCAAATCCACTCTGTACTGTTCGCTGCTCTTCTTATTAATCAGTTCTACAGAGCTGTACTCTTCTCAATACTGTTACACACACTGCATTTTTATTCTTCAGCTTCAGCTTGGCCTTTTCTATATTTTTGCTTCGTCTTACATTCAATTACCCACAGCCTAGTTTTCAGAATAGGGTACTATCGGTGACTGCGTTTAAGCAACAGCCCATTATGTCATCTTGCTTCATATATTTCACTCTGATCTTTTTTAGGATGAAGCTCATTTGAGGAATCTTTTCTCTGCCTTTGGGGAGAAATTATTTGCCTTCTTCCACAGGGTCTGAAATTTGCCTTCTCAAAGCGTATGTTATTAAAAGAACAAGCAAACACCCAATTTATTTACATCTTGGATCCTGTTCTTTTGCTAAACTGTTTCCCTGTTGCAGTTTCAGGAATAACAAGGCATTGTGCTAATTATTGTTGCTCTATTTACATCTTTCCTAATACTATTTAGTGATCCAAATTCAGCGTCTACTTTGTTGGGAAGCTTTTTAAATTCTTTGTAGTGTAGGCTTTTGTATTTCAGAAGTCCATCTCCCTTCCATGTATGTGAGCTGATGACAAGCATTCATGAAAATGGAAGTTGTTTGCCCATTGAGACTTCTCTGAAAAAATCCACAGCACAGAGCTTACGACATTTCATGAGTCTTGGTCCTTCTTTAGAGGTGGTGCCTGGCACTGTGTTTTAGACTTGAACTGCCATACTTTTAATGTCATCTGCACCATTTTGTTTTAATTATTTTTTTCTGGCCAAGACAAGGGACTCCCCCCCTCTCCTTCTCACTCTCCCTTTCCTCGAGTCTTCAAGGGTATGTAGTTAAAGGGATAATGTATTTAGAGTCTTTCATATATTTATTAATATATATATATTTCAAATACATATGTACACTCATTAAGGATTTATATTTATCTGGAGGTAGAGAAAACACACTTGACGTCTATGTAATTTCATTGCATTGGTAAGTTATTGTTCACAAACCTGCCCGTTTTCCCCTGGCCCGTTTTTTCCAGAAATTCCATCTTTGACAAAATTTCTTTGGAAAACCAATGACAGCATTTCCTTTTTATTATCAAATTAGCTTTTTTTTCCTTTCTACTGTGTTCTGATCCCAAAACATTTTGGGCTGTGTCTGCTCTGATTTTTTTCACCTGTAACTTTTGCAAGTCTTGCTTCATCTTCTGCTTGAAGAACTGGAATTATATACCATGTTTTGGCCTTGTGCTGGAGGCATATATTATAGGACATCACTTAATGCAACTACTGTGTATGAATATTTAATGCCTATAATTTCAGTTAAAGGGAAATAGAAAGCAGCAGCATCTATGCAATTGGCCAGCTTCTCTATTTAGGATAAGGTTGTTACATTTGTCGTGTGGTTTCTTTAATGCACGTCTACTGAACTGCATACACACATGCGGATTTTAGAATTAAGAGGACCACTAGCTATCAAAAATGAAAGGAAAAATCTCAGGCACAATACTTGAGAAACATTGTACTGAAAATTTAGAATTTCACAGATTTTATACTCAAATTCTTAGCTTTGAGTGGTAGAAAACACAGTAAAAGCTGAAAGTTCATGCCAGTCCTTCAAAATAATTGTCTTTAATTAATATTATTATTGATCATGTTGTAGGAGACACAGCCTGAGTGATACAAAGATTTCAAGGGAATGTTTTACAGCTTAATTATGTTTCCCTGGGAGATTTAAGATAATTCAATTTATTTTCCCTCGTGTTTCATCAATCATTGTAAGAATAGAGGGGATATCCGAGATTCATTTATGTGAATTCCTGTAGATTCGAGAAGTTTTGACAATGTGTACATACAAGGGAGAAAGAGAGCACACCTTCTGTGGATGAATGAGGCCTCTGAGGTGCCACTGTTCTGTGTTGTTGGTAAATTTTCTGAGGACAAACTGTTGAGGAAGATGGCCTTTGTAAACCTGCTTCTGCTACAGAAAGCATAAAGTGGGCTAATTTTTTTAATTTGTTTAGCTGTTTCTGAAAAAACCTTACCATGCACGGAAGATGCACACGTATGTTCTTTCCACTCGTGCAAAAAGTCCTGATGAATTTAGCTCGTTTTCCGTCCGACAGTCTATTACTGCCATAATCCATGTCACGGAGTAAGTTATAGGCGGTGCTGAATCTCGCCGTTGCTCGGTACCCAGCAGGCTCTTCATCTCCACTTTGGAAGCTGCCAAGTTATTCAGGATATCCATCACCTTTTATGTCAGGCTTCCAAGGCACCCATTGAAATGAAATAGAGATTATTTGGGGGCAAAATGATCACCACCTGAGTTTTTCTTTGTACGTAACGCAGTGCTAGTCATGGCCATGTTTTCTGCCGGGAACGTCGTGCGTTAAGCGAGCGCGTGGCCTTGGCCGATCTCCCTGCCCCGTCCCAGCAGGGCTGAGCTGAGGAGCTCGCTGCCTGCACGGGGCACCCAGCGGTGCAGGGGCTTCGTTTCCTTCTTCCCGCACCTGCCACCTAGTCTGCTCGGTGAGGGAACCAGCGACCGTCTACTGCTCCGGGGTTAGATGAAGGAGCTTTTTAGAAATATCAAATAAGTCCGGATCCGAGCCAGTGACTTTTAAAATGAAAGGTCTGCTCTGTTACCGTTAATGGGCAGGCTTTCATAATTCTTCGCTATTAGAGTACTAACTCCCTCTTTTCAAAGCCTTCCTGAACCTCTCATTGTCCAGCATTTGTATCTCTCACTTTAATGAGTGCTAAATAAGAATTATATAAGTATTTCAATAATTCTCACTGGACAGTTAATTAAGCAGCACTGACTCTAAGGAGCAGTCAGCTATTACCTCCTTTTACAGACAAGTGCTTCCACAGACACAAAGGGAAGAGGTCAATTTAAAAAAAAATGATGTGTGGATTAGTAATCTTTCTCTGTAATAAATGACCTAGCTAACAAGCTGAAACAGTGAAATAAAAACTCACCTTTTTTTTTGTCCCCTCATTTTTCTGATCCAATCTCTTGTGTTCCTTCAACCTTCTTTTACGCAGGAAATGAATTCCCTTTAACTTTGGGGGGGCTGAATATGTTGAACTAACGCTCTCCAAATTTGCTTGCCTCAGAAAATCGCATGGGGCACGGCCCTGCCCAATTCTTCATTACACATTCTTTTTTAACAGCTTCTGTTTTTTCTCATATTTGATAGATCCTACCACAAACTTCAACTAGAGTGAGTGCAGAGGACCATAATACCAGTCTTACACACAGGGTATTTTATTAAGTCCAGCAGTTAAAAATGTACAAAGTTCCTTGTAATAATCCATTCATTCTGTTCTCGCCTGATTCTTGGAGTAAGCCTGCACAATTATTCAAATCCCAGCTTTTAGCTACAGCATACACCTCGCCATGGGGCTATGCCTCTGTAATCTTGCTTTGGTCTTGCATGTCAAATGGAATTAACTCCCATAAGAAATGTATGCGAAGACAACCCAAAGTGTCTAATCCTACTGCTGTCTTAAATTTCTGAAACTCAGACCTGTCATCTTTTTCTATAGCTTTGTTGAAGTTCTCACTTCTGCTTCAGTCCATCCAAAGATGAAGTTTAGGGAAATTTGCATTTTTATATATTTTTCAGTTGTGCACTCCTGTGGCCTTTTCACGTGTTCCCTTTGTAGAAGTCTTTTTTTCTAACTCGAGCCCTATTTTATACTCAGCGGAATGGCTGATAGAGGTGAATCCAGTTGGGTTTAGCTGGCAGTATACAAGTTTAAACACACAGAGCATTACACTGCTCGGCACTGCTCGTGCCACGTGGACATGTGGAAATAATGATATCGTTATGACTATACCTTAACAGCTCAGCCCGGCTAATCACAAAACCTAATTCTGATTTGATTAAATCTCAAATCGCATTGCTTTCTTCGTGAATAAAGTGCTCGCTGAAATTAGCTTTGCTTAGTGTAACTACACTGTTTGTGTGTTGTACTGGAAGTAGCTTAGCTTTCAAAGCAGCCTTTGCGATGTGTCTGTCTTCTGCTGTTCTCTAGGGGGCATGCTTTCAAATTCCAACAAAAAATGCCTACATTATAAATAATGAAAGGGAAGAAAAAGCAAAGCATTATCATAGTGAAACTTAATTTTCCACTTATTCAATCAAATATCAACCAGATCTGATTAGGGGTGGCCAATTTTAGATGAACCAGGCAAAATACATTTACATAGGGGGTCTAGTTTCAACATAATTTCAGTAAAAAGCAATTACAAAATTATAGGCAGATAGAAAGCTGGTTCTTCTAGGTGTCTTGGCTAAGTGAGGTTGGAAGGGTAAAACTGTAACTTATTGTAGTGGATATTTAATAAGTGGTAAGCCACAGCACTCTCCACTTGAAAGTTAATTAAGGCCATAGAATGACCATACTTGTACAGCAAATATGTTAATGGGTTAGCCATGGTAGCTGTCACAACAAAGCCCAGCAAAAAATAATGGCTTTATGCATCGTTTTGCTGATCATTACATCTTTTAAAAACTGCTGTTGTTTTTTGTTCTGCTCTGTTTTGGTGTCACAATTTTGGGAAACAGCATAGTAGAATTTAATTTAGGAAGTGCTTAATGTCACTATCAGAAGCTGAGACTGAAATACTGAGGTGCAGAGAAAGGTTAAAATATTTGTTTATGTGCTGGCGCTACGTAAGCATCAATAACTAGTGCATGTCAGTGAGACATTCTCTTAATTTGGTATTTTTAGGCAGGCTGTCTAGCTTTTAGAGAGTACAGTTCAGCTCAAAATGCTTAAGCCAACCCATTATATATCAGATTTCATTTATGGGTGTAGTTGCTGCATTATTTTTGTTGCTGTTGAATAAGTGAACTCAGTGGCAAACTGTTCTGTGGGCTAAATCTTAAATTTTCTTCCAAGGTGTCTTCTCCTTCAGCATGCAGTCAGTTCTGGTCTTCAGGATTGATTTTGGTCAGCTCCTGCGAATCTGGAACTTTTTTACCAAGCCTTGTGAGAGTGGGGCAGGGGAGCATTTTGATTTGGGATTTTTGGTTTCTTGGCTGTGTAGCCCTTCTTTCAAGAGGCTTGAAAGGCTTCACACTGAAAATTACTAAAATATTTCCTGGGAGGTGTTCAATAAAATGGTTGGTGCCGCTCTCTTTCTTGTCACTGAACTGACTGGGACAATTCTCAGCATATGTAAATTGATGTACATCTCCTGAAGTCAGGTAGCGAGGGTTTTGCCCCATTATCTACTAGCCTAAGAATGGTGGGTTAAATTGATATATGGACTACTGCTGTCACAACATCACATATTCAGAAAAGGAAATTTTGAAGGGTATTTTTCAGTATCTCTCTCTCGTTATTTTCCTTAATATATTTCTTGATTGCTTAAACCATTATGGTGAGAATCTGTTGAATTTTGCCGCATGCTCTATTATTGTAAGGAATTTATACATATTTACTCATAGAAATTAATTCTGTGCTGAAACTTAGCATACATTTCTCTTGATACTGCTTTCAATGTTAATCAGCTGCTGCTTTGCTCATGCTTCCTAGGAAGAATAAACAACTGCATTTTTCCAGCTAAGAAAATCCATTTCCTCAGGAGAAATTCACGTCTAGTTGTCCCTTGCTCTCTTCAGGGGAGAAAGAAGGGGGGGTGGGGAAGGCTTTATCAGTGGAATCGATTGAATGTTTTTTATGTGAAATGTTTACCATCAAAAAATTCTGTATTGTTGAAATTGAACCTCTCCAGAGAAACAGGTTGGATTTGAAAAATAATAAAAGCCAGCGATAATGTAAAAATTAAAGGATTTCAAGAATGCCAGTTTGTTAATTTCTCTCCTTTTGGAAGGCCTGGCTGTTTTTTCCCTGATTTAGCCACTCTTCCTACAGCCATGGTGGGTCCAAGCGAGCAAGCAGCAATGGTTGTCCCGGGGAGGCCACCTCAGGCAAGGCTTGGGAAGCATCTGCCAGCTTCTGCTCTTCTGGTGGTCTCCTCGCTGCTGTGCTGTGGTCAGACACCTTGCCACAAAGTTAGGGGTAACAAGAGCTGTCATCTTAAAATGTTGCTGCCATGAGCTGTGGTAAAGGCACTGAGAACCTGTGCAGTCTGGGGGCAGTCCAAGAAAAAGGATCCATTTGTGAAGCGTTAACATCAAGCTGTGGTACGTGGAGAAGCGTGATCTGCCTGGGCAATGATGGCACCTCTCGCTGATGGCCTTCTGGGGTGACGAGGAAACCTCCAGCTATTCGGAAAGGTTCTTAAGGGAATATGTAATTGTGAAAGGGGAGAGGAAGAATAAAAGTGTATTTGGAGAGTACAAATGATAGCGAGGCAGAAGTGGAAGAAGTGTGCTTCAAGCAGCTGAAGACAAGCTGGAAGAAGAATGGTAGGGAGATGTGGGAATATTTCCAGGTCAGCAAGTCAGCACAGGGAGTAAAATGAGGCCTGGCTGTCATATGCCAGTAAATGGAGCTGGTGTCGCCTTTGTTCAGTTAATGAGAGGTCCTGTGGGAGATCAGAAGGTGAACTGGAAACAGCACTGCTTTTCTGGGCACGGCTTTGAGCCACAGCAACTGTGCAGTGTATGCCAGGAATGGCAATGATACACGAGGAATTCCCGGCCAACAAAAAGCAGGAGCAAATGTGGAAATATTATTTGAAATGGGACAGAGAAGTATCTTTGCAGAAGTTACACTGGGGTCCCTGATTGAACAGTGGGAGGCGCGGCAGTGTATGCTAGCCCTTGCTGTTTGTTCAAGCCCTCGTTGTCCATCCACTGGGACGCCCGGTTCATCCTGCAGCAAGGCTGAAACAGAGGAGGCAGAGAGCCGGGCACAGGTTGTCTCCCATTATCCCAACCCTACTCATTCTTGTGTAAATTTTCTGTTCCTTGAGCATTCCCTGCTTTACACAACTGTTCCCAAGTGAACAAATTGCCCAAGACCCCAGGCCATGGCAGCCTGAAGCCTTGTTGGCCAAACCTGGGCACCTGCGAAGACCCGGGATTTGTTTGTCCTCTGAGACTGCTCAGAAGAGCTGCAAAAATGTCTCATTCTTTCCTTGCTTCCCAGTTGTTCTTCTAATACAGGCAGCCCAGGCCCATTACTGATCTTATTCAACAATTAGCTGAAACTCTGGAGCACAGACCACAGAATATGATGAGCTGTAATTTCATTACTATGTCAGCTCTTCCTATCTCTCTGGATCGCCTTCTTTGCTGCCGTCTTGGTGAAGCTGAGGCACAAATTAAAAGCAGCGGACTTGAGATTAATGTGGTCGGAGCAGCTTTGGTGCAGGTTCATGGACAGAAGTGTCTGATAAACTCAGAGGCACCGTCTCAGCTGAAGACCTCTGCCCAGTGCTCAGTGGGGCACTGTGGTATTTTCTGCAGCTAGAAGATGTTTCTTAGTTCAGCTTGCAAAACATCTATGCTGTTCCCATAAAATACCTTGCAGTATATTTCCTTTTTCCCAAAAAGTTCACCAAGAAGCTCTAACAACATACTAATATTTATATATATTAAAAAGAAAAAAAAAAAAAAGATCTAAATGATTGTATTTGCAAAAGTGGGGACAGAAGGTGACTCTTTGCAGCCCTTAGGTTGTATCAGACATAAAGATAGATGGATAAATACAATTTAGAGTGTTTCAATCCTTCGAGTTCTTCCCTCATCACCCTTTGAAAGTCAGTCACATCTTCATACAGGCTCCGTGGCTGGACAGCGTGCTCCCCCGGCACGATCCCGGGTAAGGACACCCAACAGCATTTCCCACGTGTGCTTCTCTTGTCTGGCTCAGAGCTCTTTGGGGAAGGTGATGTCTCTCCATACCTGCTCCGGGAGCAGGTATGTTCCACTTTTGCCTGAGATGCCAGTGTAATGCAAGTAACAATTGCGGCCGTGCATGAATGATTCACATCTGATTTATTATTTTTTAAGAGGTTTTCATTTTACTGCCTCATTCAAGAGCATGAAAGCCAAAATAGTCCATTTTAAGGAAATGATGCATAATCATGGACCTTGCCCACCTTAGCTCTGAGCCCATCACTGAAGTCGGTTTAAATGCATTCAGGAGATATTGCAGAAATATTGCAGAGATGGCGGAGACTGGTACCATAATAGAAGTTGTGCTTCTGTCTCAGAGGACTTGGGGATTCTTCTGGATGTTTAGTGTTGTAGAAGGGTATACCGGGACTTTTTTGTTAGCCCAAATACTTCTGCGTATAATTATTGATTCAGTTGTTCCACTTTATTTTTTGCCTGGAAGGTGCAGAGCCAGCATGCCACATTGGAAAACCTCCGCATACATACCGGCTTCATGAGGAAACATTTTAAAGTTTCAGGTTGTTCTGAAGGACAGAATGCATCCTGAGTAACAGCTTGAATGAGAACTACAAAGCGATTTCCATAGGGCTAATAATTTAGATGATTGAATTTTACTCTCTATAAATACCTCAGATGTCCTGGGCAAGTGGTAATGCCTCTGTCAGCTTCTTTTTGCTCACTGCATCCCCTTGGCCCTTATAAGAGGAGCTCTGAAGAATGTGGCTGGGGACTGGAAAGATGTAGAGAACTCGGGCAATACCATTTTGTGAAGATAATGCACCGAAAGAACAAAACAGTCTTTTTTGCAACTTCTGTGCTCTTTTGCATTCCCTTCCTTCATCTCTGGCAGACAATTTTTTTAGATTACCTTTTGTACTGTTTTTCTGCCTGTCTGTCAGAAACGTTTTCAGCAGTGTTAAGTCACCTTACTTTCTGTACTTTTGGCCCGTCCCGTGTCAGCCCCAGAGCTCCAGATTTATTCTGCCCATAATCAGCTTCCGAGTCAGTCTGGGTGACCTTGCTACCTGCTGCAACCGCGTGGCTTCTGTGTCACAGCTTCACGTTTCTGTTTCTCCCTTCTCACCCTTCTTTGCCTCTGTAGGACCTGTTTGTCGCTACCTTTCCATAGGATTATTCCCTACAGGATGCAGCCTGGGGTGTTATTGTAGAATATTCTAACGAGGTGTGCTTAAGAAACACGGTGTGCGTGTGTCCACGGGATCAGAAACACCATAGATCCTTTCTAGGCATGGCAGAGGTCAGTCCTTCGCTTGAAGGTGCTCGTGTTTAGGAAGCCTGCCCCTGCAGTCCGGCATGTCGTGCTGAGCCCCTTTCTGGAGCTCGAACCACACATGTAGGTTTCTCTGTGCCATCCTTGAGCAAAAGCAGTTGCTGGGTGGGCAGCAGCACACAAAAATGATAGAAAGCAGCAAGTATGCTTTTTTAATTTTTGGAAGCGAGCGAACAACAACAAAAAAACCTTTGTCCATATGCAGTTTTTATTCCTTCAGTGTTGCCTATTTGTTTTCTTTTTATTTATCTTCTTTGTTTAAAAATGCCCTTGCAAACTTTTGCTTTGCTTCCAAGTTGGCTCATTTAGAGCGATTCCCTAAAGCTTGCCTTTTATCATGTATGGCTTTCTTGATTGTTTAAACTCTCGCTGTTCCAGTACCTAAATGTATGAGCATGGTCTTTAGATGATGGTCTCACTTTCAAATGGGAGCATTGTAAACACTTAGCAATGTGCAAGACGACTATAAAGCTTGCAAAGTGATTCAAAATCCTCTGATAGAAGCTATTATAATAGCGCCAAGCACTGTTATTAACGTCTTCAGCCTCTTTATTCTGGTTTTGCTTAAGCCTTGCCCAAGAACAATTAGCTGTTTGTTTGACCCACATTATAACATCAGCTCTCCTTTACGGTAACAGTGGAACAACTGAGAACAACACATCATCTTCAGATTTAATGGGGCAGAAGACTGCAGAGGGCCAAGACCGTCTTGATAAAATGCCCTGAAGTCAGCAACTTTATGCAGAGATGGATCTGGCACAACGTGGTTTCCGTAGCAGTGTCTGGTTGTGACGTGGAAACACAGGACAAATATCAAGGATGTTACAGCAGGTCTGTCATACACAACTGTTGAAGTTAGCCAGTTTTGTGGGGAGCTCAGCACCGCAGCCCCTCTTCTCTTTAGGGGTGCCAAAATTATCTTACCTCTTCTGTCATACGACACTCTGTAAATGCAATTGCCCCTTACCTTATACAAACTGCTTTTGTAGAACATAAAGAACCTGTAAATACGTTGCATTCGGAGACCCTATGGCTTCAAATGCATGTATTGGTCCAATAAATGGCATCACATTTATCTGTTTTATGCTTCTATTGAATGCAGAACACATGCTGCTAAGAAACAAAAAGGACGTGCATATATTTTCAGCCATAGGACTGTGGAACCACTTGGGAAGAATATTCTTGATTGAGAACCAAAACATTCCATGATGCTTAACAAACCTGCAAATTGAAAAATCAACATCTGCCCTGCGTAGCAACATAGCAGGAGAAAGACCTATAGCCTGAAAAATTCAAAATATTCCTTAAATTATATTTCTGTGCATTTACAAAATTACTACTCTCTGAATCAAAAGTCTCAAGCTGTTTTTATCTGAGAGCATATGTTGTGTCGATAGACAATATCTCAGCCTGTAGTTGTACATGAAAAGCCCTGCTGCAGAGCATAATGGACAGTCCTTTGAACACGAAGCTGCATCTCAGTGAATGCTCTTATAACAATGTTTTAAAATAAATGATATGCATCATTAAATCACTGAGGACGACTAACTCAATTGTAGACAAACCACAACTCCTGCAATCACAGCTACAGCTCCTATCTGAATATTTCAGTTTTCACCTGAGCAGCCAATGGAGGCGAGTGAAGCACAGCCCGCGTTCAAACAGATGAAGGCACTGCTCTAAAAGAAACGGAGAGAAACCTGTGATTATGTAGTTACCGTAATGCTGGCTGCTTGCTTAATGGCTGCATGGGATTTTTTTGGCGGTTCCCTTATTTACATATCACAGACATGTCTTTAGAAAGTTACTTTAAATAATTTATTAGATTGATCTTTTCAAACTGCTGCTCGGGCTAGGTGTCAGTAGGAAAACTTATTTAAACTTATGTAAGGGGTTGTGCCTGAGTAGGGCATTTACCTGCCTCACTGCTGATATTCTAAAAATACCTCCATGTCCATACTATTATCCATTCTTCACGTCCAATTGCTCTGTTATGGTAATAGTCAGAAGCACACCATGTAGTAATTACTTACAGCTGACTTAAGAAAAGAATATTCAACTCCCCCACTGTTCCACTAGAAGGTCTTTATGCACTATTAACTCATTCCTGTTTATTAATACTCTACTGGTAATTCTGGCTGCTGCTTTTTAGGTTTGTAATAGGAGGACTATTAAACAGCAATTATTGACCATATGGGTTGGTGAATATTTGTGGTGGCGGTTGTTTTTTTGTTGCTGTTGTTTTTTATCCTTTTAAGTTGTTTTTAAGGAGCCACATCACAATATAGTGGCGCAACTTTACATCTGCCTGGGATTAACAGTTTTGGCAGCGTTCCCCACCTCGGAAATGCAAATTCCATATTTCAGAAATATCAGCTGAAGCTGTGAAAATACAGAACAATTTAAAAAACATGAAAACACTGTGCCAGACAAAGTGAAAATCTTTGTCTTTTTTTTTTTTTTTTTTTTCTTCCTTCCCAGCAGTATATGGTTTGATCTTCTTTCTTGTCTATCTGTCTGTTTCTCTCTCTTCAGTATTTTTTTTTCAGTTTTTAGGTCTTGTCCTAGAATTTAGAAATGGCCAAGTGTAAATTTCAAACTAACAAAACTACTTCCAGAGCAGTGTGAATTATTTCACTTTGAAGAAGTAGACGTCCACCCCCCTCAGTACGCTTGCCTAGCAAAAAGATTCAGGAGAGACAAAATTACAGCAATTATCTCTCAAATAGCTGGGCTGAAAAAACAGGCTTCCCCCTTTTCCTCCGCTGCCTTTTTTTTTTTTTTTTTGGTCATCCTAAGTGCAGTCCCTGCCCCTGCCAGCAGCACGGGCTGTCACAGGGCAGGTCTGCAGCGACGGCTCTGCCTTTGGGTGCCCTCCTTTGCCACACGTTTGGAAGGAGCCCACCGCCGGCTGAAGTTCTGGTGCCCACTTCCATTACGGTGAAAAAATAAAGCATCCGAGAGTGGGGTGGAAGAAGGTATGAGGATTTCACAGGGAAAGAAGATGGAGCAGCAGTGAGGAGGCATGAGAGAAGCAGAGAATGTGGAATACGAAAAGAAAAAAAAAAAGAAAAAAGGAGGAAAAAAAAAAAAAGAATTCTGGAAAAAGTGTGCCCTGGCTGCAGCGGGCAGCACACAAGACTTCCATTTCAGGCCCCGTTACTTCTTTTATTTCTTTTCCCTAAGGCACAGGCTGATTATGTACATAGACTGGAGGAGAGGTTGCTGGGATCTCCAGTCAAAGATAAGGGAGATGCACTTCGGGTTTCTGCTGCCTCTGCCAGCGTTTGTCGATGGCCTGGCGTGAGTCTTCCCTCAAGTTGCATCTCTGGGGTTGATTTGGTGGTTGAGTTAATTTTCAGCACAAAACCACTGTCCTACAAGCATTTTGCAAACATGTTCTTATTTCTAAGTACTCTTTGGGATGGTCTCCAGTGCTTGTAATACTGTTTTTACACTTTCTCAATTCTCCTGCTTGGGTTGTGAGCGTTAGCTGTGTCAGTGTGGTCTCGTGAGCTGATGACCAGTAACAGCTCCATTTAGACACAGCCGTGGACAAAGTTGTTTCTGATGGTCATTGCATCATTCAGAAATCTCCACAATACTGAAATAACTAATGGAAGAAAAATCATTTTAGAATTTGAAATTTATCTTTCTGCTAACAAAATGCTTTCTCTGTTGCCCTATTATAAGTTTGCACCTGTCATCTTTTTTTTCCTTTTTCTTCTTTTCTTCATTTTCTTTTTTCTGTCTCTTTTTTTTTTTTTTTTTTTTCTTTCTTCCTTTTAAGTTGAAATGCTTTATTGGACTAAGGAAACAAATTAGAGACGATGGCTAGGTATGATTGTCACTGAGAGAGTTTCTAACTTAGCTCAAATACGAACAAGTTACATTCTCACCATTTACTTTTTGACCTGTCAAGTTACAGGGGTCTTTAGTGCAATCACATATATGCCAGGCTTATGCAGGCATGAAAACGTGCTAATGCCATGCTAAAAATAATTACATTTAAAAAAAATCTGTCCAGCTTCTGAGCTGTTAAAAGCAAAATAGGGGTTTTATTCCGTTTACACCTCTCACACCAGAGTGCCAAACTGTCACTCATTCTAAAAATAAGCATCGTGTCGTGGAGCCTTTTGTTCTGTGTCGCTGCCCGACTTTTCATTACAAAATTCCCGCGTGGTGTGTTACACCAAAAGCGTCCTCTCTTTCAACGGTTCTTGCTTGGAAGGTGTGTACTTCTTCACAGAAGCTGGTGCCTCCAGCATAGGGGCTGGATGTTGTAGAGGCCCTTTTTTTTTTTTTTTTTTTTTTTTCCCAGATGGCAAAGCTGGGAGAGGAGGAACCGAATTGACATTTCTTGGTAGAGAAGCACAGAGGGGTGTAGGGTGGGAGGTCCTTGCTCGTGGACTTTGCCGTGCACTAGCTGTGCGGTGCTGTGGGAGGTACCTGCTGCCTGATGTTCGGTGGAGGGCTGAAGGGATAAACCTCTGAACCCCACAAAGAGAGCTCACTTTGCATCAGTTGGATGGCTTGATTCTCTCAGCCCTAACTTAAACCTGCCCTGAAATAGTCAATTATATTCTAGTGAGAAAATGTTCAGAAATCATATTTTTACAAGGTAAAATAACAGGTTAAAACTGACAATGCTGCTGATGTGTAGCTTAGTCAATCTGGTAAATTAGTAAAGCATGATATTCTTAGAGAAAGTGGAGGGTAGCAACAATCCCTGAACATGCTTAAAGAAAAACGTGTGAGTGATTCAGCTCTTCTCGCTGTTGCAGGGAAGAGATTAGAGGTGCACCACTTTGTCAGTTCATCTCCTTAACTCATAATATATTATTTATTACAAGGATTTGGTTTCTTAAGCCTGTCTTCTTTCTTTCTTTTAAGATACCACTGCCTATTTGATCTCGAGGGCTTATTTTTTATTATTATTATTATTATGTACAGGTATGTGGGGAGCGAAGGATTTTGGGCTACAGCAAAACCCAAGCTTTTTAACATATGGAGCATCAGTGTTTTCATCGTGTTTTGGCACTTTTTACACCTCATGCTGATGGTGTGATTGTGGTTGGTTCAAGTACAGCTGGGGTCCCCCATAGCCTCGCTTTGCGGGGGCTTTCTGACTCTGTTGTAATTTGTTTCTCCCTTTTCTGGTACAGCCAAGCACAAACTCTCAGCGTGAGATGTAAACTGATATGCCATCTGTATGGGAAATGGTTATGTCTCACCTTTCAAACCCGGCGCTAGCCGGGCTGCTTGTGCTGCACGTCTCCCCTCCCGCGGCCCCGTGCACAGCTCCGCCAGGCAGCTCCCTTCTCAGGGGCCCCGCGCAGCCCCGCTGGAGGATGCGGGGCGATCGCGCAGGTGCCAGGTGTCAGAGCACAAGCGGCTCCTCCCGTTGTGCCTGAGCTACGCTGCGTGAGCGAGGAGCAGGAGGTGGAAATGGACCAACAGCTACAGAGTACTCGCAATCCCCTTTTTGAGTCCTGCAGAAAGTAGCTACACATATTCCACCGGAAAATGGTTTTAATGTCAGTTACAGTATGTAAAATACATATACATATTTTTCATGGAGCGTTTCATCTTCTGACCGAGCTCACACATAAGGAGCACGTCTGAGAGAGGAATTGCCGCAGAGCACTTCTGCTGCACAAGTACGAGCCAGGCGAAGCCCCCGTGGCTCGGGCAGGACGGGAGAGTCTGACAGTGTTGCCAGAGGTGTGACTGCAGGTGTCACACCAGCTATTTAAATTGCAGATGCGCCATGACTTTTCAGGCAGTAGCACACTTACAGGAATGAGGATAATATCAGGTCTGTCGGTTAAATGGAGGATTTCATTTTCTGTGGATAAACCTGTTGGAAGAGGAAGAGGCCTGTTATGATATTGATTTCCCCACCCCATGTTTAATATCCAAATAACATTTTACAGGAAAAAAGTAACTCCTAGTAACATCTGGCAGAGGGTAGCCATGGTTGAATCAGTTGTCTTCTTTAGCGTTTTTTTTATTTGTTTGCTTTTCTGAGGGCAGCTCTGTTTGCTCTCTCACCATCTGACACAGCACTTGTTCCTGCTCTTTACAATGGTCAGCGGGGATAAGAGCGAGCAGCGTGGGGTCTGCTGAAGGAGGAGCAGAGGAGACAGTTGCTTCAGTCTGGGACATATGGCAGTACTACTGTGACACCCTTGGAGGCTGTTAGCTAAACTGCTTAAGACACCTTGAATTCCTTTGACAGGATTTGAGTGATAACACATGTTTTGTTAAAAGAAAAAAAGATCTTATCACAAAGCAGACCCTTAAAAAAATTGTGATGACTTTAAAGAAAAAGAAAAAAAAACACTTAATAACAACTGAGCTAATGAAAATATCAACATTTAACCTTATTTAAGTTAGCTACAGTATCTTAACATGGGGCAGATGTTCTTGACATAGCTGGTGTTCCAGGGTAGATTCTTCTACTTGTCAAACATTTAAAAGCCTTTTATTTAAAAGTAAAGGAAGTCCTGTTTAAAAAAAAAAAAAAAAAAAAGTGTTGTAAAGGCTGAAATAAATAAAACATATTAGGCAAGAATAAATTTGCTGTGTGGTTGGCAATCTGAAAGCAAAACTGTCGTGGCTTTGTTCAGTTCCCAAAAAGGTAATTGGAGTAGATTCAATTAAAAGAATTGGACTGTCCCATCACCCAAGCTTGACATAAAAATGTATAAAGAATATGAGTTGAAAATGTAGTAATAAGACATAGAAGACATATCGCCATTCATTCTTCCTCTCTGTGCCCTTCTCTCACCAGACCGTTGGTAAGAACAGAAGGAACAGATGGTGGCACCATCCTGTCTCAGCACCAAATATTGCCCTGCAGTTGTCCACGGTATGACAAGCATCCCCGTGTGGAGACGCAGATACTGCTCCTGCGAAGTGTAAGTGTCCACTCTATTCCATTCCTTTGTGAGATACACGCACGTATAGATATGTCTGCCTTAACTGCAATTTTCACCGAATTCCTTCTTAAATGTTGTTTTGAGGTCAGAAAGGAGTACGAGCGTTACGCTTTGCTATGGACATCCAAGTTCTGGGGTTCTTTTCCTGTGTACCATTCCACCCTTTTGTCCTTCCTTGCCCTGACTGAAATATTTTGGGTTCATTTCTTGTTATGATAGTTCTGATAAATCTCTCATAATGGTTTTGGGGTTTTGCAGCTTAACGATATCGAATCCATCCTGAGATTTATTGTCAGTTTCACTTGACCTGGGGGTCAAACCTTAAAACGTTTGGTAGGATTTGTTGCAATATCAGGGAATGATGTGAAAGTTGTTATTTGTGGTTTCTGATTATCTGTGTCTAGAAACGATAGATTTAAAAAATGAAATGATAAATAATGTTTTCTTAGGTGTTCAGAATATGATCAGTGTGTATCATGAACTTTGGTTTCTGGTCAACTTGATTTGTAGTACTCCTGATTAAATGACACCAAGGTATCCAAAGTTTTCAGCTTTTCTAATTTCAGAATTCCTAACCAAACCAAACGACAACAGCCAGCTCCCAGTGAAGGTGTAGACTCCCACACTGGGAATCTAAGCCTCCTGGTAGTCCGTTTGCTATTCTTGGTTACCGTTCATGGACCTTGCTGAAGTGTTTGTAGACCCCTCCAGCCGGCCTGGAAACTCAGCTCTGTACAACTGCATGTGGTTGCTGAGAGGGCTGTTGCTTTATTGGAGCTGCTTGGCCAAATATTTACAGGAGAAGGGAATGGTGTTGGCGCAGGTCCTTTCTGTACAACTCTGACTGGGTTGGGTTGTTGGCTTCCTTCCCCAAGCTCCTGGTGCACATGGCAAAGTACTTCAGCTGTCCTACTGCTCTAGCTAACCAGAAGAGACAACCCCATGGCAGTGAGTGGAAGAGGTGCGGCCTAGGAAATGGTACTTGGCCCAAAACAGGCCAAAAAGTTTAGCAAGGAGAACAAGTTTCATCAGTTAAGGCAATAAAGCACAGTCCTGCAGCAAGTCAATAATGCTCAATTGACAGCCAGTCAATATTTGTACTGGATTAACTTTTCAAGGAATGTGGAGATTTCGGGGAGTTTTATGTAAACACAGTAAATAGGTTGGGACACCACAGTACATTTACAAATACCGCGTGTCAGATGAGATTACAGTCACTTCCAGGGAGCTGGATTTTTCCTACCACAAAAGAGACGTTTACCTCTTGTGAAATGAACACAGATAGAAATTTCTTGATCGTCAAATATATTCAAAACTGTAGCTGGGCAGATCTCATGGCAATGCTTCAAAAAGACAACTTCTGTCTGAGGCCAGATTCACTCATCTTCTGCATGTGCTGCTCCCAAGCTTTGCCAGGTAGGGACAGCATCGTGGCTGCGACTTGACGCGAGTGTTGTATGAATAGAGAAAGACTGTATCTAGCATCTTCCTGTATGGAAGGGACATACTCTCTTCCTCTCAAAGAGCCTCGGGGGACCCATTTCCTAGACAGGATGTCAGCTGGAAGGAGTTCAGTTCTCATGTTTGTCTTATTGGGACTGGTTTATAGTCACTTTTTTCCTTTTTCCTAGTCAGAGTAGCTTCAGAGTTTGAGGTGAAGCAGCGTATTCGCATCTCGGTGTTCTCCGAGTGTTGCTCATCTCTGAGGAGAGCCTGCCTGTCATATCAATGCACTGGGCCAAGCTCTAAGAAATGTACGCAGCGTTTGTGGTGTTTGCTCCTTAGCTGAAGGTTGTATCAACATGCATAGAGGTGACTGAAATGAGACAAAAATGTTCTAGTTCCCAACATTTGTAGTACTGGAACATCGGGCTCTGTCCGTTTGTTTACAAGTCTTGCAGCCTTTTGGTGGCATGCCTAGCACCCACTTCCAGCCGATATAAAAGCGATTTACTATTTCCAAAACCAGAATCAGAGTGGAAAAAGATTTCAAGGTGAAAGTACAGTGATTTACTCTACAGTGGCTATTTATTTCAAGCTGTTGCCCCAGATTTCCCTGACTGTCCCCCATATGAAAAGGAAATTGAATCATCTTAAGGCTTCTAGCTCGGCAGAAGTAGCCGAAGGCAGCGGGGCCCATCCTGCCCATCCAGCACAGCCCAGCTTGGCAAAACGGCCCCAGCAAACCTGGTGTCACGGATGTGAAGCACAAGCACAGTGCTGGTGAAATCCACGGGTAACATAGCACAAAGAACCCCCCCTTGCTGAAGGGTGGATAGCTATGCTTTATTGTTATTCCTTTCATTTCTCCCACCCTCATGTTTTTTTTGTTTTGTTTTGTTTTGTTTTTTTTCCTTACAAAAGGTAATTAGGCCATAAACAGAGGAGTGACAACTAATTCTATCTGCAGGAAAATTAATATTGTAAGCAACAGATAACTTTAGCTGAACAAAATTAAAAAATATATATTTTAATGGCATTTTAAAAAGACAAAACCTGGGTTTTTTCCTTCCAAACTTGTCTTCGTACCTACCTGTTTTGATACGTGTGGAGATGCTCTCTAATTTTAGTGAACAAATGTTCTGCTTCTGTGTACTTCCTGCCCCAACAGCAGGCCTTGCCGGTCTCAGCCTGCGGTACAAAGTTGCTTTTCATTTCCTTTCTCTTGTTCTCTGGTTCCTTTCAAAAAAGAAATGATCTGAGGGAAAAGACATTGCTTTTCTTACCCCTAAATTTTCATTGACATTAATAGGAGTCAGGTGGCCAAATCCCTGCACACAGCTTTGAAAATTTAAGGTTTAATGTTTTTTGTTTTTTTTTTTTTTTTCTGGGCAGATTCTTATGTTGCTGGAGTTGTGAATCCTCTGAAAAGATATTAAATATGCAACCATACCGTGTCAGCAGTGCCTAGAGAGTTTATCTACAAAATTATCATCTACCTTCCAAATCTATAACCCTAAAATATTGATTGGTTAAAAGGTAGTGGATAAAGATTAAGACAGCACAGCAGCAGATTACCCTAATCAAATAAAAAGAGTATTAACAGAGCTGCTCACAGTCCTGGAGACGTTGGTTTGAAATACAGATGTCTTAACCAAAGTGCTATGTCTCATTTTTTGAATGCATTTTTGAATGCATTTAAATAAATTACCAAATAGAAAGAAAGCAGGGGGAAAAAAACACAACAACACATTTCAGACAGTAAATTTCTGTTTATAATAAAATTACTTTATGGTTTTCAGTAAATAGTTGGAACTTTGAAAGGCCTTTTCGTTGGATAGTGAGAAGTCGAGCACTGGATTCTCAGCTTAGAGAGCCCCGTAGGCACCGGTGTGATTTTCAACCTGTGGTTGCGTGCACGTACCTCAGCATGAACGCGTGCGCCGTAAAGGTCGTATTGGAGCTGGGTAGTGGCGTGTGAGCAAAGAGCGGCGTCAACGCCCCTGTTCTGCCTGAAGAGAAGAGCCCTCGTTGTCAGTCTGTGTTCCGTGGTTGGGGAACAGCGTTTGCAGAGGATGGATTTCGCATGGCGAAATTGATGGTGGTGTTTACCCCAGGGCAGGTCGGGCAGGCTGTGGGAGCAGGGCTCCGCGTAGGTGCTGAGTGCCCTGCACGGGCTGCTCCAACCCAGCATCATGGCTGGGTGCCCAGCCCCTTGCTTGGATTTGGAGCTCCAGAGCCAGTAGGAAATCGACCCTGCGAGAAACCAGCACCGGTTCGACAGGATCTGAATTTATCTGGTTCAGCATTGAAGGCCATACGCTTATTAAGGTCTGGTGAGAGTAACCGACTGGGGAACGCTGCTTGGCAGGAGTGACCTTTGTCACTAATGCTCTTTGTGCATGGTGCCAATTTCTGTGCAGCCAAGGGCTGAGATGTGGTTTCTCCTTTGGAAAGAAGTTCCCATTGAATGGCAGCTAAGCAAGGATTTAACTAATACCCCATATCCTGGGTAATTGAAGTCATGGAGGCAGAAAAAGAAAATAAGATGGGTAGTCATTAAATTTCATCAGTTATGGACAATACTGTTAAATTACCGACTCTCGTTAAAACAACGTGTCGCTGACTAATAGTATCATTTCAGCTTCCGAAATTTTTCTACCTAAAAATTTTGGTTTAAAGACAAAAGATTTAAAAATGTGTGGGAAAGGTTTTGGAGGTGTAACTAAGCGGTATGGATGCCGACGTCTTTTGTTTTTGTTTTTGTTTTAAATAGCGCCTAATTTTAAGTCACAGTGTAAATGAGGTTTTAAAAGTTTTTAACAGTGATGTAGATAAATTTGGAATTAAAATTGAGATCTGAAATGTTGTGTTGCTCCACTTTTAAAAATAAGTTCCCTTCTCATTTGCAATTAAAATGTCTAGAATTTGCATAAAATGTGTGAAATTAGAGATAATTGAAATACAGTAGCTATAAATATGTCTACTCCGTTTGAAAAATAAATAAAATGTCCACTAAAAGGGTGCGAAAGCCGTACCCCCTTCTCTTGTTTCTCACATTTGGATCTCTGGCATTTTTCACACTTTTATAGCTAATTTTTATTGCAAAACAATATGTTAGGTTTGTAGCAGTTGTGGGAATGCAGAATAGCCCCTGGCAGCTCTGTAAAAAAAAGGAACGTTAGGAACACATTTAGGAGAATACAGCTTTCAATTTCAGCCACGCATTGATGTCGTGGAATCATATTAAGTGTGATCTAAGGAAAAAAAAAAAAAAAAAAAAAAGCAAAAAAGCAGATAAGAAGAAGAAAGCAAATGTTATGGGAAATACTTTAAATAAACTAATATTTCAAGTATATAATTCTATCCTGCTCCTTATGTTTTCATAACACCCTGAGTTGTCGTGATAGAGCGTGTCTTCAAGGAGCACGGGGAGACAGAAACCCGGGCTCCTGCAGGCATCAGCCGCGTGTCTCTGGGGAGCGCCGCCTGGCCGGACCCTGCCTCTGTCCTGGGAAGGTTTTCCTTGTTTCTCCACCCTGAAAGCCGGCGCTGTTTGGCGCTTTTGCTGATGCCTGCTTCCAAGCAGGTGGGGAGAGTTGTTGCCAGCCGGCCCGCGGGCAGTGCTGGAGGTGAAGCGTCCTGCCCAGGGCAGCACCATCCCCTTCTGCAATCCTGATCTCCTGGCCCAGCGTGTTAGCGTTCAGCTCTGTTGGCAGATCCTTGGTTTTTTGGCTGCGGAGCAAAATGCTACTGCTGCGCGACCAAGTTGGCACAAGGAACTGTATCTTTCACAGATAATAGAACTGGAAAGACAGACCTCTACCATATTGTCAAATTATCCCTTATTAGCGTGTGCGCTTGTGAACGTCTGCCACCGGAGTGGAGGTGAATCGCATGCACACATCGTAACGACATTTCTCCAACTCCAGTCTTGGAACTCGGAGAAATATTATTCAAATAATACCCCATGCATCTTTTTTTAGTGAAATTGCACTGTGATGTCCTGTCATTTTCGATCCCGTGCAGTGTTTCTGTTACTGGGGAACACCAATCAACTTCAGAAGAGCTGCTTTGGTGTAGAAATGGGCAGCTATTCAACTCCTCTGCATCCAACACAAATACCCAGCGCAATTTGATGTAATTCACACAAAACTGAATTGGAAGGCATAGGTGAAGGTTACCGCACTGATCTAGCAGTGCTCCCCATCCTGTAATATAATTTCTGGAAACCCTCTTTTTCTGGAGGAGTTCCTCGCGGAGGGAAATAGGCCAAAACAGAAGAGTTTCCATGCAGGTAGTACCCTGTGGATGACGGAAAGTCAGCAGGTTATTTTAACTCTGGTGGCTCCTTCAGTAGCTCCTGCCTGTTCCCTGCTGCAGCAGGCTTATGCGAAATTCTGTGGTACCTGAGCTTGGGAATTTGTTTCTCGACCCACCCCAAACACCCCTCCATGTATTTTTCTTAAGTCTCCATGTCGGAGGCATTGATGTGTACTGGACCCAGTTAGGTGCCTCGCTTCAAATTTCACAATTTCTGATCTGGGGACAAGAGTTACGAGGAGGAGACAGATTTCCAGGATGCATTTGAGGAGTGCTGAAATGTTAATGCATTAAGACTGAAACGGTGGGATTTAAACCGCTGCGTTGAGTAGCGTGTAGTACAGAGTGAGATTGATCCCAGAAAAGTGCCGGCGAGGTTGTGTCTCATACAGGCCTAGCCACTATGGAGTCATTCTTCAGAGACAGACCAAGCAACAGAAGAACCACAGCCTTACCTGCAAGGTGCCTTTTCATGCACGCTTTTTTCTCTCCTTTTAAGTTGTCCTCAAGGAAAAATAAGAGCAAAAAGTCCCTGTGCTTCTCACTGCACATCTACAGCACTTCATAAATAATAGTAGCTGTTTTAAAAGCAGGGGATAGGCAGAGGGTTACAATGGATGAAAGCTAGTTAGTGAGTTAGCTAGATAAATGCTTAAAAGACCAGCAGCAAAGATAATCCTGCATTTATTTCCGGGGTATTCACCAGCTGACCCTTTTCTGGCTTTCACGATCTGTGCTTCTTGAGTCAAGTAAGGGCTGTGCGGAAACCTGAAAAACAAAGCTGCAAATCTGGGGTATTCCCAGAATTTGTGGTTGTCCCTCCTTTGGCTCATCGCGCTCATTTCTGAGCATCTGCCGGCTCTCCCGTCCTGTGCGGAGTGGCACTGTGAGTGATCCGTTGCAGAGGCTCTTCCTGGCACAGACAGAGGCTGGTTCGCTCTAAACTTACTGAGTGACATGTGCAAAATTGATCATTTCAAGAGCCTTTTGTATAACACAAAACTTCAAGCAGAGAACCCAAGGCATTTCCTTTCATCAACCTGGTTCTAATTTGATCAAAGCACTAAAAAATTCAACCCGCCTTATTTCCTGTCCAGTTCTTTTACACTTTACAGCACATTATATATCAATCTCATATCCCTGAATTTTAAGAAGCAACCCGTTATATAATTGGATCAACAGTTGCCAATCACTCCAGCACAGCACTGCATTATTACTAAGCAGACTATAATTTTGAAGCTCTTTTTTATTATGCGTATGACTATATTATCACTGTATACATATTAGGACAGCTGAATGAGCCCCTTAAGGAAAATAAGGGTTCAAATAACATTGACAGGGTAGATAGACTAACAGAACTGAGGATTCACCCCTGTTATAACCGTATTGCCTTATGGCACATTTTCAGGAGAAAGAAAAAGAACAGTAGCTGTGTGCTTTCTATTAACCCTGCCAGCAAATCAGAATACTGTAACAGTGGTGAAGCTGACCATCTTTGTATGCTTAAGCAAATTAAAAATCAAGTCTGTTTTCAGGTCTCAAATTTAATGGTTCACATACAAATTTTGCATTATCTAGGACTTGAAATCCCATTCCTTCTCTCCCCAGACTCCCTCCCTGTAGACACATGCACTCACAAAAGTTCAGAACAAAGCCATTCTGGCTTCTGCATGTGCACCGTGCCACCCTCGTTCATTGTGCAATCGTCATTTGCATCTGACAGGAGCCAGCACTATTTCATTCCAGTAATTCATACAATTACGTAAGATTGTTAAAAATGTTAAGTAAATAATATTTTTCCTCTCCTAAGCTTGAGATGTTAGTGTTCTTTGAAAGACCTTGAATCTCGTCTCAGTAGTATCTCCATAAATAAAAGTGAGTGACAGCCTTTTAGAAAACTCCATGTTTTATACCATTAATTCACAGATAAGCATTGTTAGTCAAATAAGCATTTAATTCCCAATAGCCTGAATATTTCAATACCTTGTAGCAAACAAATAAATAGAATGTACACAATGGCATACAAATTATGGAAAATATTCCATAGAGTTGACATATGAACTCATAACCTCTTAGGTAAAGGTGAATGACTATTAATGTAATTTCATTATTGTAAGGACCTCCCTCTTTTTTTTTTTTTTTTTTTTTGGTTCATATGCAATTCATTTGTATGCATTAGCTTGAAAGAATTAAACCTGCAAATCATAACTTAGGCAGCAATAATAATAATCACCATTATATAAAGATAACAGTATGATTTCTTCTGTTTTTGCCAGTCTAAACTCAGACATTTAATGGTACATACCTGTTTCTGTTTTTTGAGTTATTTTTTTATGTCTCTCTCAATGTATACACACAAAGACCTGGATACTTGTTTTTATTTATGTATGCTTTATGTACATAAATGTGTTTACAATATAGACATTAAAAATATTAATTGTTTTACATATATGCAGGGAGAGACACGGGCACACAGAGAAGCATACATGTGTAAAAACAGAACATCTCTCCTCAGCAGTCTGATTCTGTGCCCTGCAGGACTTCACCAGGAAAAACTCAGGAGCAAAATGCATCTTGCTATAATTAAAATTGCCCATTAATTTTCAGACAAAGTGATGAGAGTCAGGTGAGGAGATGCCTGCATTCAGAATTCTGTGGGTTTTTCAGAAAAAGATCCTGACTTTTTTTTTTTTTTTGGCTGGTCAGTATTCCTTTCATGTTGTAGTTATTTAAACCTCAAATCAGAATAGGTGCATAGCCCTTCATACCAGTGTGTGTTGTACACAGGCTGATAAAATGAAGTAAGTGTGCTTATCACTTTTGAAGCCTGTTTTACAGAACTGTATTTTTTCTTTAGCAATTCATGCTGTGTTTTTAAGTAATGCGATAAAACCACTTCCCCATCTTCCTGGATAAAATTGATTGTTGCAGGAGGAGCATGGTCATCTTCATCTGCTTGTTGCATTTTCTTTAAAAACAAAACAAAACAAATAATCACACACACGAAAACCAAACCCACATGTGGTTTAATAGCAAGTATGTTTGTAAGCATGTGCATGCAGACAGAACTGAATATATATCTTATGCTGCATATTGTGTAATCCACAGAAACATGCTCTGCCTCCTCTTCCTCGCCCCACCACCCATCCCTGGGATAACAGGAGAATTGAAATTCCCATTTTCAGACCCACTGCAGATTAATATGGTTCAACATAGATACTTATTTCTCTGATAGTTTCCCATGCATCTTCACAGTGAAGTTGAGAGAAATTACTACAGCAGAACGCGTAAAGCAGATGTTATCCCATTAATTAGCTCTGGACCTGAGCAGGCTCAAGACTTTCCCATTTTCAGGCCGATAGGAATTGGTCCCAGTGAGCGTGCTCCATATCCACATTTAGTATCATCTCATAAACAGCACTGGAAACACAGCAGGCCCTTGATGAAGATACATTAGCTTATTTCTAATTTAAAGTTATGTTGCTTAACCTTAATGTAATTGGTCACTGGTGACCAACTGTTTGTATAGCGAGTTGATGACCAAAGAGATGTAATAAATTATAAAACTTACTGCCTAAATAGAAGGAACGACTGTTCTGTTAAAAGCCTTGCATGTAATAATGGTAAAATAATTACACCTCAAACAGAAGAGCCTTGGATCTGATAAAGCTAACAAAGTCTTTCAGATGAAGGTGTTTTCAACCCGCTTTAAAGGACATGTATAAAATACTTTCTTCTCTCAGAGCAGTGTCTTACATTGGCTGAATTGTCAACTTTCAAAGCTCGGCCTAATATTGATTAAAAATAAATTGGTAAAGCAAGATACCTTCTTTTTGCGGGGTTGCGTGGATTAAAGTAATTAACCAATTTCTGTGGTTAACAAGAAACAAAAGAAATTTGCACAAATAATTATATTCTGTGCATCAATTCAAAGTCAGTGCTAGACATGTTTTAGAAAAGGGTTGATTAGCTGGTAGAATAACTGGGATAATAATCAACTATGGAAGGAAGTAATTGACACAACTTTAATGTTTAATAATGAATAGCATGCCAGGGGCAAAATAAAGGGAAATCTGCTTTCTGAGAACCAGGCCAGACCTAAAATTTCTTCAGCCAAATATAGCAATTACTTGAGACTCCTGAACTGCTTCTGTGGTCTTGTGGCAAAGTAACAGGTGTAGTTAAATTGAAAGCACACAAGTGCCTGTATTAAATCTAGTAGTTTCTATATGCTGCAATTTAATTTCAAGCCTTTTCCCCGCTGAAGACTTAACGGTTGATTTTAGAAATGCAGAAACGTAAGGAACACCTACTCTTCTATGTCTGTTTTTCGTTTTTCAAACTGCATTATATTAACAAACTGTTCATTAAATCAATAAGAGTGAGGAAGAAGTGTATGATTTGCTTGTCTCAGAGGCGATAATTTCTCTCTCTAAATATTTGCGTTTAAAATTTGGGCTACCTCCAAATGCCGTAACTTCACAATAAAGAAATCGAGTTTATTTTTTTTAATTCTCATATTTCATTTCTTACAAGGACCTTCCAATAATTTAAACTATTTACAGTGCCTCAAAGATCATTATTTCCCCATGACTCCTCAGAGAAATATTGGAGCCACTCTATTTATTGCTGACATTAGATTTACCTTTGAAGACTGGTTTACAAAATGGAGACATTAGGATGTGAAAGTTATTATTTTTTTTCACACTGCTTGGAATGCTAAGTTTTTGTGTTTGCTGTATTAGAGTAAACATTGCTATAGCTACTCAGTTTGTTATGGAAACTTGAAAAGCAGATGCATTAAAGTATTTTGTTTTTAAAAACACACAGTTCTTTATAAGAAAAAATATAAATACTATTTGGTGGCTTGTCACGAGTGTATATTTAAAAACAACCTACCCCCCAAACCAATGAATAAAAATGCATTTTGGTATTCTAAATGGTGGAAGAGAATTGCTCAACCAATGCAAAAGCAGGTGGGGTAACACATCCTGATTCTTGTAATTGAGGCTGTAAAGAAAGATGAGAGAGATGTGCACTGTTTGTGTCGCCGTAGTTGTGATCTGTGAAAATAACTTCAGAACAGCCTTTCTTAATATTAAAATGACTCTGTTGCTGTTCAACTAAAAATCAATACAGCTCACAATTTTAATAAGGAACATGAATCTGAAAATGTGTTTAGTATCAGGTTATATAAACACACCCTAATGAGATACTATAAAATCCATCACATTAAAGGCTGGTTCCTACAAGGTATATTAGCTAAAAATGTTCAATATATTAGGTCAGTGTACAACACTACACATAATAAAGCAGGTCTGTCAAGGCAAGATGCATGTTTTGCCCCTTAAAACTGTTATGTTTTGCACATTTTACAAGGTTCTTTGAATACATGAATAAGATAAGTTATTCCCATCTCTTTCTTAAGCAATCTCAGAAATGGCTGTGACCTGAAATTGGAAATCTTGTAAACACCCATCCGAAGAAAATGTGTGCAGTTCTGTCTTAAAGAGATGGTACATGTTTAATTATCCCAACTTCTTCTAGGAGAATACTATTAACATACACATTAGCATCGTCCCATTGGTTCCTCCTGCTGCTCCACCTTAGGGGCAGCAATAGGAGCTAATCTTATTGCTCCCATGCGCATAATAATGAAATTTTGTCTTGTCTCTAAGGCAGTGTTCTTTGGTCTAAAGTACAGCAGGAAACATTTCTTTTTTTAGAAAATTCCTGACCAACTCATTTAAAAAAGATTTTAAAAATTAAAATTCTTCCTATGTGAATACCAGAGCCGGCAGAACACATTGCTTTGACTTGCGAAGCAAAATTAAGCAATTGTGCAAATAAATTGCTCTGTATTCACATATAGAATACAGTATACGGTAGCTATGGGTGTATTCAGCTCTTTGAAAAACTGGAAGCAGTGGATTTTATGTTATTTTTTCTTGCACTGTCCATATAGGCTATTCTCAAAGAATAACATAGGAACAAACAAAAAGATATGGTTTTAATATAAAATACCTCTGCCTTTTTCTTGCAGTGTTCTACAGGCTATAATGGGGAAAGGGAAAAAAAAAAAAAAAACACAGGCAAAAAATACATGTGAATTCAAGGCTACTGAATTAAGGGAGGTTGTACCAACATTTCCCCCACTGTACATTATTTGTATTCAAGGTTTTTGAAATGACATTGTAATCTGATGATGCACCAGCCTATTATATTGTCTAGCAGGACAAATATCCTTGCGTTTTCTCTGTAGAACTAACACAATTTTTCCATGTCAGAGGTGCATAATATCCTGGCGGTCATAAGGAATGATGCTATTAATCCTCTTGGGCAATCTCCAGGTCTGATTATTAGGGAAATAAATTTGCATGCTGCATATGAGCTAGGTGAATCACCGAGAGCACAAATTATATTTCCTGACAGCAAGTTAGAGAATGGAGCCACATCGCTTTTTTATCTTTTTTTTTTTTTTTTTCCTCTGAAAGCTATAGAATTTCAATTCATTACATGAGATTGGTTAGAATTCAAGTCTCTTTTTAAGTTGATATTAAGTTGAGTCTGTTATCTCTGTGAAGGCTAGTAGGTTCCCCTGAGTATCCACCTAATCACTACTTAAAAAAATCGAAACGTATAGTTAGTGTCATGATTTAGGTACCAGAGCTACTTTATTTATCAGTGTGGAGTGAGATAATTTCAATTTGAGGCTCTGTAGCCCTCATGAATTTAACTGTCTTGAAAGCTTTTTTTCCTCTCTCTCTTTCTCTCTCTGCCCCTTTCTCCCCCCCTTTTAGTGTGCATATTGTAATAACGGTTATTCTGGGCACCTGTTTCGCTGTTCTCCATGCATTTTTCAGGCTGCTTTATTTATCATACCGTATATTTCATTGTATGTTTTGAAGATTTTTGGGTGAAACGCTATTTGGATTTCAGTTAAGAAATTTGGCTATGTTCTCTGTGCCAGCAGCACTGCCAGGCATTTCTGCTTTTCATATCAGTGATGAATGTATTTTTATTATTTTTACCGTTTGGCATCTGAGCAACCTTTTTGCATTATTAAATCTGAACAGGGAGAATGATAGCAAGTGAGAGGAGAATAAATGGCTCTATGTCCTGATGTATTAATTAAGCAGACATTTATTATAATCAGGGTTTTATAGATGTTGTAAAAAGGTATTTTTTTCTTCCATGATATACATCCACGTGCGGTAACTTTTTTGAGCTGTTTTGGAAATTGCCAGGTTTAATAGATTTCTCTCTGAAATCCTGATCATTAGTGCTGTACTTTACATGCAGACAACAACCACGACCGAGCCCTGGAGTAGTGAGTGAGTGTAGATGGATCCAGCTCGGCGTCGAGTGAGGAGTGTCTCGATTAAAGGTGGGCTCTATAAATCCATCTGGATCAGCTGCAGCCTTGAGTCTGGGGGATTCTGAAATGTCTCCCGCTACTCAGTGGAGCTGAGCAAAGGCTGAAGACATAGAAACCTCGGCACTGGTCAGACTGGCGTGACTGAAACAACAAGAGACAGGTAATATAGCTGATAATGCCAGATCTGAAATGTTCTTAATCATTTACTTATTCATGAACTACAAGCAACAGTACTAAAGGAAGGGGATACATCTCTGACTCACGATTTCACGTGTTGCCAAATATACAGCAAAGGAAGCACTTTTAATCATCTTACATGAAATCTATTTAGGATTTGTCTATTCTCTCATCCGTTACGTTTCTTTATGCTTCCTGAGCATAGCTGGTGCCATTTCTTTTCAGAACAAAGGCCCTTTTGTTTGTTTTCTTTTTGTTTGTTTTATTAATTTCTTCTCAGCATATGGGTTGTGCTTATTCACAGACAGGAAGTATTTCCCACATTTAGGAAAAGGAAATAGCCTTTGGAGAAAATTCAAAGAAAGTCCATTGGGGAGTGACTTGCCTGTTCAGAGTGTTATTTCCTATTCCTGAATAGAAACATCAGACTTATTTTTGGCATCAAATGGCAGTGCTGCTATAAACACTAGCCTCTTTAATTCCCATCTCGCAGCGGACATTTATTCTAGGAACAGAGGGTATTTGTTGCTCTCCTGAAATGGGAATGGGCGGTAAAAGAAGGAAAGTTTTAACAAAACTGCCAAATTGCCTTTCTTCTGTTGTCTGTGACCTAGCCAAGACCACACTGATACTCCCGAGCCCCAGCTATGAAAACGAGAGGCCATTTAAATGTGAGCTGTCTGTGATTTGGGGAGTTGTCTTCTCGGTATCCACCAGCAGAGCCATGGCCACCGCAGGGCTGCCTTTTCTCAGGCTGCTGAGAAGGAGGCTGGCAGGAAAATGATGGGTATTTTAATGGGCACTTCTTTGGGGGCGAGGGAGGGGTAGCAAGCCTGAGCATAAGGCCATTTATGTCTTCATAAATTGTAATAAATACATAAGATCAGCTGGTGTTATTGCAGAGAGAATGGAGTATAACGATGTCTAGTCTGGCTGCTTCTCTGCAGTAGTAAATCCAGACTGTGTATGGGTGAGGATTGGTGGAAAGGGCAGGGTAGTGAGAGTCACAAATGAACCAAAGGGTGTCAGCTAGGAAAGCTTTTATTTCAAACTTTATCTTCTACTGCCCCTCATCATCACACAGTGAAAATACTCTCCTGAAAATAGAAGAGATGAGTTTTGAACTTGAGCAGACACATAAAAAAAAAAAAAAAAAAAAAAAAAAAGATTAAAACCAGTAGTTTCTCTGAAAAAAAAAAAAAAAGAAAAGAAAAAAAAAAAGTGGAGCGCATCAGTTGTTGGCTTTCTCCTTGTCTATTAATTCCCACAGTCCGTCTGGATCTTAAACCTCGCGTCTAGCAGATCTCTGCAAGCTCGCCAGGGAAGGCTGCTTCCATCAATCGTGCCTATGTGTCTGTGTTGTCACGCGGCCGGGTGTGCCACTGTGTCAGGATTTAGCAGGGCAGCTTCTGCTGCTGCAGTGTCTAAAAGGATGCAAAAATCCAAGTGTTTTGCCGACCGTAGCTTTCACCTTCGTTATGGAGAGCTTTTCCTGGATGTTCATAAGCTTAATCCAAATACGTGTAACACAAAGCATGTACAGTGTTGATCCCAGGGGGGCTGTTGCTCACCTCTTAGGAACATGAGCAACCTTTATAACTTGTGGAACTCTACCTTGAAATGGGCTGCTTTGCTTGAGAAAAACAAGTACAGTATCTAAATGTCTGTGTCTTCGCTTAAACTTTCAGCTGTCAGTCTGTAGTTGATAAAATTGGAGGTTTAGTAGGATGAAAAAACAGAAAGCAGTGTAAAACCCAGCAATAATGAGACGTGGTTTGTCTTCTGCCCTCCTTACGGTTGGTTTGAGGAGGTGGGGGTGCTGGGCTCGGGGACGGGCAGCTCTCCGGGCTGCTGCTTCGGGGCAGTGCACACACAGCTCAGCGCTGCACTGACAGCGCTTGTGGATGCGTCCGGAAAAGAAAAGTGAAAGAGAATAGGGGGAAAACCAAAAGAAAAAAAAAAATAAAGCCCCAAACCTGCCCCAAGCAAATGACAAAAGCCCTTAACCTGGGATATAACCCCGGGATAGAGGTGACAGAGGGAAAAGGCTTGTTGTGGCCGTGCCACTACCCGCAGTCATCTGTGGCCGAAGGCTCCTGCTTGCGTTCTGGGCGACCACTGTGTGCCATCAGCTTCTGCTCAGTGACCTGTCAGAGCAAAGAAGGAATTTCGCATGGCCTGAAAAACTGACAGAACAGTTCACCTTTCGGGGAAATGTAATATTTTCTGATAAGGAGCTTATGTTAGTTTTCTTAGTAAATAGCCTGAAAGCATTTCTGTCTGTGGCATTTCTGGATGTGATAAGTTGAAGGAAACATCCTTGACCATGACTTAACAAAACAGGCCATTTGTTTCATGGGGTAGCTGTTTCAAGAAATGTAAATAAATGGCAACTTAAGGATGATATAAAATAAACGATCACAGAGACAGCCCAGAGCTGCATTGTTTCAGAAAACACAAGGCACTATTTATGGAGCTGTAAACAGAGGAGTGTGTTTATTATTGCACTTGGAATTAAATCAGAAAGGCAGAAAGCTGAAGTTTGGGGAAAGATTAGGCCGAATTTGAGTTCCTTGTGTTGGGTTGCAGCGGGCAGTGCGTGTTGGTTTTGTAACAGAACAGCCTTTTTGTGAGGGCGATGTGCCTGTCTTGCAGGGCCTAATCTACCATTTATTTTGCTACCTCCTTGACAGGAATGAAGCTGCAGGGGAGATGATGAGCACGGCTGGGGCCACAAAATGTCCAGTTTTCATACTACGTGCAGGTGTTAAGCATTTTGGAAGTGTACATTTGGAGCCAAGCACGCCTTTGTGGAAGCAGGTCCCGGCCAGAGCGGGGCAGCCCACCCTCCGTGGCCTTGCCCACGGCTGGAACCCGAGGTCACCCCACGGCGCCGGCTGAGCCGGCTTTTGGGGCTGGGCTTCCTCCAGGGGGACTTTGGGTGCTTCTCTTACAGGTGGTACCTGGCTCTTGGAGGCCCACGATAGGGTTAAATAGCATTATTGGCAACAGCCCACCACTTGGTTTGATAACACCGTGGTCTTATTAACAATCTGGGTAATTATTAGGGCAGTGTTTCCGCAAGTCTTACCTGTGCTGTACGTGCCCCTTCAAGGAAACATGCCTGCCTCATCTAATACCGTGTTATAAACTGCATTATACACCCTTCAAATTGAAAATGCCTTTCCCCCCACTGTTTTACCGGTATTCCTAAACTATTACGCTGCATTTAAAAATGAATTGTGTGCAATGACATTAGAGAAGGGGTTAGGTTTTCTGAACTGCTACCAGTGACATATGACTGTGGTGACAGACAGTCAGCAGTATTCAAACAATTAATCTGAAAAAGCAGCAGACTTCAATGTGGAGTTTAGGAGGAGGCTGAGCAGCTACATATTTACAAAAGGGATGTCACTGAACCGTCTTTCTACCCAGGGATAGCCTATGGCTACTTAATACTTTTAAACCAGTAGTGGAAGGATTAAATACACCTGAAGTCAGGTCTTTGAGGCCATTTCCCTCTTGTGCTTTCTTTTTCTTACTTGAGCTGCACTTCAGCAGATATTTTTTTTTGATGGGCTATGAGAAAGGGTGGATATTCTGATACCTTTTATTAGAATTGCACAGAAGTAGGAGAATCCTCGCAGAGACGCAGGCTCCTTTTTGTGTTGCCTTTGAAAAGTTAACACGTGAGGCTACGCAAGAAGCAGACACTGCGGTGGAGGAGGAGGGATATGGTAATAAAGGTGATAGCGATACCTTAATTTAACAAATATGCAGTGCTAATTATGTAAACATGTGAGAACTCTAAAATCTTCTCATCATGGGTGTCACACAATTGAAATATTTTACAGCCTAATTCAGGATTTTACAGTAATAATGTTATTTTATATTGGCTACTTGACAAGCATAGGCCAGGGCTGTCTATCAAACAAAACTGTTGTGCCAGATTGTATCTTGGCGATAAGCACAAAAGAAGAGTCAGTCAAATTCTGTTTACATATTAATCGTTGAATCAGATTTAAGTTCCGTACCACAGACATTGCCATAACCAGGTAGCTTTCAAGGGGAAAAAATGCCTGTGTACTTGGGTGGGCCATATTTTAAACCGAGTGATTTTTACAGAAGGCTCCTATGAAGTTCCAGATCAGGTTTCGCAAAAGTACTCAAGAGATCGGGTTCCCATACAGAGAGATTTAGGCAGCAGCAGCTTTTCTCTTTCATCATTATTAAACATTTTTGCCCCTCTTGCTCACAGAGGATGGGATGTCTGCGTTTTGGAAACTGGCAGGATTCTGCCAGATAGAGATTTATCTGTACGCTTGTGTTAACGTGATGTTGTCATCTGCTAAACAAAGTGAGCATGGTGAGCAAATCAGAAAACCTGGACAGGTTTGGTGGCATAGTCAAACACACCGTCCTCCCCTCTCTGAAGCAGAGCCAGCAGTTGGTACTAATTTGCTTGAAGTCATTCAGTTTTCAGTCTCTTACCACAAATTCACCTTCCCCCTGCTCTCCCCTGCCACCACAGCAGACAGCACTGTTCCCAAAACCAAAGTCCGAAATCCTGGCATCGGTGAATGTCGTTCACGACGTGCCTGGTGAGTCCAGCCCAAATCCTGCCTCTGGGAATACTCAGTACCAAATTGCTCAAGGGAAGACGAAGATGTTCCTTACTGCCCAAAGAAGATGTTTCTCTCTAACCTCCATCAGCCTGTGGTTCATTTCTGTCACAAAGTATTAAGGTTTTCAGCCCTTCTAAGATATTTATCTTAATCCTAGCTAGGATGTTCTCATTATTCACATAAGCATCTAAATTAAACTATTTTATATCATATTAAGTCCTTAGCCCGAAGGGTATCTTGTGGCAATCAGTTCCATAGGTTAATTATGAACTGTGTAAAATAGTATTTTCTTTATTGGTTTTTAAACATGTTGTTTTTCAGTGTTGTTGCATTAGGAGGAGAAAAAACCAGGAACAAGCAATTGATCTTCTCTATAAGTTTCATTAACTCTCTCATGTCCTGTCTTTTATTTCTCTTCAATAAACTAAGCAGCCCCAATCTTCACAGGCTTTCCTTCTGCCACTAATCATTTTTGTTGCCCCTTTCTATTTCAGCTTTATGTTTTTTTGAGACGAGTTGAATGTAGGTGGGTACAGCGTTTCAGATAGGCTACAGCAGCCAGTGACTCGGTGACGCAGTATTTTAGTGTTCCTTTCCATCCTGTCCTTTATACAGCCCAACAGCATATTTACTTTTTCTGACCACTGCTTCCAATTGTTTTGCTTTCTCATTGAGCTGTCCAAAGTGGCACATGTTTTCTCCTCCCTCTCTTTTCCCCGAGTGGTTAGTTAATTTACAACCTAGCCTTGTGCATGAGTATTGAAAATTATTCATTCAAATATGCATTACCTTGCATTTATGAACAGTGAATTTCATCTGTCTTCATGCTGCGCATCTGTCTAGTTTTTCTAATCTTTTGTAATCATGACTAACCTAAATATTTTTGCACCCTGTGCAAATTTTGTCACCTTCCCCTCTCTTTTCCAGAACACTAATGAATATATTAAACAACACCAGTCCTAATACTGACTGCTGAAGCACTTCATGGTGAGCCTTTTAGCAAGCTAGCAATCAACAATTTATTTCTACCCTTTTGTTTCTGTCTCTGGCTGTCTTTGTTTAACATACAGATTTATTTTCAAAGCGTTGCCATTTCCAAGTGTTCTGCGGAGAGCCCTCCCACAGGGTGTGGGGACAAATGCACGACTCTGACCTCCGATGTCCAGTGGCGTCCAGCACTGATGCTCTAAATACAGCATTTGCAGGTCTGCCAAGGGTACGAACAGGTCAGCTCTGGTGCACAGAAGTAGACTTGATTAGTCCCTGGAAATAGAGGTAGAGGTACTGGCGGATTTGACTCAGCCTAATCCATATCCAAAAAGAAAAGGGAGAGGCGAGAGAGATTGATTTATGCAGCTTGCTGAAAAGAGACTTCTTTTTCTTTTTTTAAACCATGGCTGTAAAAACAAAACTGCTGCCCAGCCAGGGTAAGCAGATATATACCACAGGGCCCCTTGCAGTAAGACTGATGGTCTGCGCTGAGGTTCAAGGAGCAAAACAAATAACCCTGCTCCCAGCACTGTGATTTGAGTTTGCTTTCAGCCAGTTGGTCGCCACCTTTCACGAGAGACCGTTGACATACCCATGGTGCTGCTTGCAGCTAATTGCAACGTATTTGGCGCTGAAATGTGCATCATACAGTGATTATTATTATTATCATCATAACCTCTGTTTCGTATTTGAATGTTGCTGGAACATGGAAAACAATGGTCAGCCCCTGCTTTGTTCTTCTAGCGTGGCTCTAATGGCTCGGGTTCAATTTTGTCACCACACAGCGCTTGCTGTAACTTCTGTGGGCTTTAGTTTCGCCCAGTTACTGAAATGAATTCCTCCGTAGCTTTGTCGAATGAAGATGTATTCGGTTTGTGAGTGGGAAATTGAGGCACGGAACAATTCCGGCACTCACACGGCAGGATGGAAACCCTCTGCCCCGTGCCCCGGGGAGGACCTGCTCTTCACAGCACGTGGAAGAAGGTGATGGTGCCAGGTGAGATGGGGGGGGATGGAGCAGGGCGAGGAGGTGGCAGCTGATGTTGTCCCCCTGCCGCTGGCAAGGCACGGGCTCAGCCGCCAGCCCCTCTCTGCGCTCAGTCCCCCCATGGGCTCCGTTTCCTGCCCTCGCTCCATTGTGTGCTTGAATGGTGCTTCATACCTTAAAGCTGTTATTTGCAAGTTTTAATCATGTTTTGCAACTCATTTCCTGTTTCTTAGCTGACAGCCTTTCCTAAAGTAATCTTTGGCAGGTACTAATTTGGGTGATGACCACTTGATCTACATTTTTGGTGGGTAATTACTGAGTCAGAAGTGAGCAAATTTGATATCCCCTGACAGTCAGTAAGGCAGGCATTTTTACTACCCGCTCATTAAAGATTCACTGGTAGTGAAATGCCCTCCTCTCACACATAAGAAAAATCTGTCTGTTGAGTTCCAGAAGTTCGTGCTCATGCTTTTTTTGAAACGTTTACATAGTCCGAGAAATGCTGGCACTTTGAATAATAACTTTTTTAAGGGTAAGTGCTTTGGTGTAATGAAACCACCATGAGATGTAAACTCCACGGCTTCTGAGGCTGGATACCTTCCTGTGTCCTGTGACAAATCTCTTCCACAGACATGTTGTTTTACAGTGATAACTGAATCTCAAAAGATTTGGAGGTCTGATTTGCACAAACGCTGATAAGTTCGCAAACCGATGCCGTGTTCCTACAGAGTGCCGGAGCCAGATTCATTGGTATGCTCTGGCAGCTTTGCTGCACTCTGGTGATACAAAGCAGCTGTAAATCCGGGTGTGCTGGCCAGTTAAGCGGGGTTTATGGCTGCCTCGCACTGCCAGAATGGCCAGAGCGCACCGGTGAGCCCTGCCCTCGGAATCGCTGGTGTACGTGCCATTGGGCTGGGTGTCTCCTGAGAAAAGGGGGCCATTCTGAGATTATCAGCACAGCTTGCTGCCTTGCATTACTTTGGCACTAGTCTCTGCTTCCCGTAAGACCCTGTGCAAAAGCGAGCAAAAAGAAAACATAATGTGGGAAGAAATAGCCAGACTTCTTTCAAATGTCAGAGAGATTCAGATTTATTTTGAGTTTTAGAAGAAATGTGGGAAAGGAATATTTGCCAGATTCTTGGCCTCCCCATCTGGCTTCTGTGAACTACCTTTTTATTCCCTCTTTCCCAGTAAGTTTCCCCAAATCATGGAGATCAAGTCCCTACTGCAAATCCTCTGAGATGCAGCTTAAGTAGGTTGAGAATCTAAATAAAACCTGATCTTTGTTTCCGAACCGAGAAGAAGCTGGTATAGTGCCTAGTTTTTCCAGTTTGCTTCCACAGGATCTAAAGATATCGAAGTTAGTACGAATGTGACAATGTAGTGGAACAAATACTTGTCCTGGAGCCTTCAAAAATACTTTCTTTGTCTCCATCACTTCCAACTGATTCCTCGGTGAGCTCCTCCGTGTCCATACGCTGTCGTTCACTTGGGCTCTTTCCTGCCCGCCCGTCCGCTCTCAGCTGTCCGTCCTCTTCGGTTGTCTCTGGGCACGTGTGCTCGGTTCCTCTCAGCTCTGCTTGTAGTGTCATCGCTCTGAGGACAGCAGCGAGGACAGTGTCTGCAGCGTTCAGTGTGTGGCTCTGCAGGTTTCTTGTGAGCAATATTGATTAAATTAATCTAAGTCTCTTAATGTGGTTTAAATACGTAGGGTGTGTTGTGCGGTCCCTATGCAGGAAGGGCAGAAAAGTGGTCCCCAAGAATTCCATCAGAATTCATTAGGGTTTTGATGAATTGCAACTGCTAAGAAATTGTCTCCCAGGACTTGGAAATTAGTCAGTACCGAACTGTACAGATGTCAAATCACCTAAAGAGAATAAAACTGAAAAATGCTGGCTGGGAGAATGGCTGTTACAGAAGTCTGGAGAATTGGTTTTGAGAGAGAGAGAGAGAAAGAAAGAATGAAAGAGAGAGCAGACGGGAGGGAGAGAGAGAGAGAAAGAAAGAGAAGAAAGAAGGAAAATACCTAAATACCTTCTGGTATGCTGTCCAGCCCCTGGGATTGGACATCCCAGTCATATAGCTTCACTTCCTTGTATTTGTCAAGTGCTTTCAGAGGGGGTGTGTGCATAGGAAATTAGTGGAGAGAATATCGATTGTAGTCTCTGAAGTTGATTTCAAGGTTTGGATTGATTCAGTCTAAATACATTGAGTTTGAAGGATATTCAACCATTTATTCTTAAGTGGCATTTAAAAAAAATAATATTACCCTATATTAACCTAGTGAAGACTGTTATAAGTGCCACAGTTTATGCTTATTATGCTTATTGGACAGGTTCAATATCTTATATGAAATAAATGGTGAAACTAGTAAAAAGTTCTTTTAATTCTTCAAAACTGTATCAATCACTTCCTGCATTGCACATCATGTCGATAAGTGTGCTGTATCGGAAGAAAACCGTGCACAAATCTATATAATTGGCAATGTGATTATCTTTTTAACTGTGAAAACTATGTGTGCATCTTCTGTTTTCTGGTGGAAAAAAAAAATATCTAAATATCATTATGTGTGGAGAAAGGCAGAGACACGTCATTGGGAAAGCCCAGCTCTAATGATCGTCGTAGCACATGGTGCTTGTAGACACCTGTGCCGGGGGGACTGGGCACGGATCGCTGCCCTCCAAAACCAGCCACCGAGGACTTTGGAGTGGAGATGATCGGGTTGCTGTGGACCCACTTGAGGAGCAGGAGTGCTTCCTGGCATGCTGCCCTGAGCATGATACAAACACATGCTGGGTCGTGCTGGTAGCTGGGGGTGTCGTGTCCATAAAATGGGCAAAATTTCCAAGTTACGTGGCGTACTCAGAGGAATAGCTTTAAGATAATTAGACTGCCTATCTGCAAAAGAGACAGTAAAAGTTAAGTATTATATTCTCTAAAACTACTGTGGTTCATATTACTGTAGCTTCCCAAATTTAAAATCCAGATCCAAATTTCTGCCATCAAAGATTTTAGCAGCAGTCTGGTCTTTTTTCATTATTTTTTTACTTGTTTCATTTCTTTCTTTCTTTCTTTTTTTTTTTTTTAATTTTATTTTAGTCTCTTATTCTGAAACTTTGAGGGCGTTTGGATGTGAGATTTTGCTTTGATTTTTTCCTGAGACAGGAGCCATTGCCTATTTGCATTTGGGATTTTGCTTTTGAACCTAAAATTGGATTTTGAACCCAAAATTCAAGATTAGATTCAAAACACTGATGTTGCCAATCACAGAAATAATTGCCAAATGTAAAGCTGATCCAGAATTAATTTTGGATTCGGGCCACTGTAGAATTCCGCAGGTTCGTATATCTGCTTCAGATAGATCAGGAAACTGCTGTTGATGCTACAGGCTTATTTATGTGTCTTTCTTAGAAAAACAAGGTATGAGAAATAAAAACGTGTAAGAGGAGGAAAAAAGGGAAAATAAAGTGTGGAATTACGGGGGAGGGGGAAACAAAACAAAACAAAGACCCCACCTGTGTACACTTCGTAGGCCTTACGACTTTTTCTGCCACCGATGCTTTGGAGAGGCAAGGCAGTCTGGGCGTAGTGAAAACCGTCCATCAGCTGAACACATCCTTTTTGCGGTTTGAAAGTTAGTGTTTTCTCACCATATTTTTACATGCTTCAGCACCTCCTGGTTTAAATAAGGGAGAGAAATACTCAAGCAATATGGTATTTCTGACCCTGCCAGAAAAAGAAAGTCCTGAAGACCTTGCTCCTGAAAGGTTATCTAAAATAAACCCTATTCGGAGGTTCATTCGACTTAGGTTATTGTGCTCCTATGATTAGTGCAGTTAAACAGTAGTGAGGAACATGTACAACAGCCTGATCTCTCCGTTGTGTCTATAAATGTCTATACAATGCAGGGGGAGAAGGCGTTCTTAGAATCCAAGGAAATATCAAGCATAACTCTTCTGCCTTTACTCGGCATGATACTGCTTTGATTTCTTTAAGAAAGCAATGAGGTGAAAAGGTTTCTGAAACAATACTTCTGTATAACCTAGCCTCTAAAGCTGCACTGTGAAATTCTGGTTTTGTGTATTTAACCTTCCCACGCTTCTCTTTACTAGAACAACTCTAAAACAACTTCCACCATTCTACCCTAGAAACTATAATCTCATCATGTTATCTTGTTATTTCTTTTTTCCTCTTGCCTTTGTTCTCTTGTACAGTTATCCAGTATTCAGGAAAGTATTTAAACATTCACTTGAAACCACCAAAGTCAATGAGACTCAAACATGTGCTTAAGTGCCTGCTGAATTAGGGCCTTGATTTGCATCATAAATACATCACCATTGCTCTGCTCATCCTCAGGCTCTCCTACCGTGCTGCTGCTCATGAACTTTGTGGCTCTCACCCTTGGCCACTGGCACGGGGCTTTAGTCCTGGCACGTGGCCGCAGTGGGTCCCTTCTCATCCCCACTGGGCACGCCATGGCTGAGCCCTTGGCACACAGCCCCGAGGGCACTGCCGTACCCCAGAGCCCTTCCTGCCCTCTGCTAGTGCAGGTGGGCAGAATCCGCGCCGTGCCGCAGGAACTGTGCCTGGGTTTGAGTCGTGAGGAGATGAGCAGAAGGGTAACAGCCAGGTTAGGTAACCCCTAAAAGTACGAATGGTTTACAAATATTTAACAAGGAAAAAACTAATTATGCCGCTCCTGTCACGGCGAGGGCAGGCTTAGAAATGGTATAATCAATATGGGAATGTTAGCTGTAATGCAGTCTGTCAGCTTTTTAACCAACCAAAAAACTTCAGCAAGTCTATAAACAGAATTGACCCTCTATCTGCTGAGTCCTGCTTGTGCCAGCAATATTTTCCTCTCATCATGTTCCGTATTAGCAGTTGTCTGTCACGGGACCTTGTAAAAACTGTATTAAAGAAACATCTCTTCTGCAGCTGAGAGAGTTTGTCTCCAAGTACAGGAGCTAGAAAGTGCCTGTGGAAAACAGTGAGAATTTATCTGATTCCCAGATAAGTAAATTCTGTGTTAGACCCTGAGCAAGTCTTAGGAGGTTCATGAGAACACGTGTTGTGCTGCTAAGGCTAGAGAAACACCGCACCTAGATGTGATGAAGAATATGTCTAATGGTTTGCTGGGCTGGGCTTCTGGTCCACCTTTGCACTAAGGCTGGCTTCTAGCTATCGTTATGTTGGACATGCATCTCCATCCATATTTATATATAGTGGATACTATATTTAAAGCTAATCAGCTCTATAGGGGAGCGGATTTTCTCCAAAAGAAAATCTGCCTGCAGTAGCTTGCTGGTGTTTGGGACCATGGCTCCTGGATGCACAGAAGACAGAAGGTTGAACCCTTTCTGGCCAACTCAAACTACTGAAATCTGACTACACCATATAGTGCAGGAAATTGTTTTCTTATGAGGTGCATATGTTTTAAAAGAAGCAACATTGCCATGTATTTTACATGGGTTATTAAATAACTGTATAAATTTAATGATTCAGATGTTTTGCATTATAACCTGGCATCTCAGGAGGCATGAAAATAGCACAGTAGGAAAATGTCATTGCATACTTCATAAGCAGAGCTGTTAACAAATGGAAATCCTTTTATAACTATATAAGAGATCCAACTTTAGTCCCCTGCCTGTCTCAACCTTCCACTGGTCTTCAGATGTGAATAAACTGTGACTAACGTGAAATAGTAACAAGGCTGTTGCAACTGCCAGGAATCTTTACTTTAAAAAAAAAAAAAAAAAAAGCCAGGGGGAGAAGGAAAAAAAAAGGAAGGAAAGGTCTCCTCTGTAGTTTACAATTAGCAGCAGCACATGAACGTGGCAAGAGCCCTGTTTTGGCACTCACCTCCGAGCGCAGGGGAGAGAGCAGCTCACCATCACTTGATCTCTTGAAAAATGGAAACTTTCTAACCTATGGAGTTTAAGCACAGATCATCAGTATTTCTGTACATAAAGTGCTGGGTGGGTATTGCTCCCCTTGATTTGTTGTTTGTTAGACTAGTTTTGGTTGGTTACAGCATTATGCATTGTAGTAACTTTATTTTATTGCTACTGTCACAACAAAGCAAAGCTGCTATTATGTTATAACAAACTAAAGCTACATTTCTAAAACATCACATCTACCCAAACTACAGTGCTGTAACGCCTAATTTACAGTTTATTCCAATCGCACGGACACAGGAAACATAAAATAATAAAATAAAGGATTTCATTGGTTCATCCCAGCAGAAGTCCTTTCCAGTTTGGCTGTTTGTCATGCAGCAAGGCAAGCAAAATATATTGCCCCTAGTGTTTTTATATGGTAAGGGTACAAATATGCAATCTGCATATTACTGCAGTACTGTCAGGCCAGTTCATCAAATACCCTGTGAAACCCCAGGCAGAAGAATGCACATCCACAGGTCTGCCAAGGGCTTTTGTTCGGATGAGAGATACAGGCTGCTGAAGTGCTACAGAGAAACGTGACTCGGTGTGCCGCGAAGTAGAGGACCAAGCTGTTGAGGCACCAAGATGAAAATAGAAGTCAGTCCTGCGCTCAGCCAAGTTATTTGCGGCTCCTAGTCAAAACAGCAGTTGAAGACGTTTGTAGCTAATTCTCCTCATTTTCTTACTGCGAATCCCAGCAGAGCAGAGCAGAGCACAGAGGCCTGGATTCAGCTCACTGCTCAGAAACCCACATACGCTTGAATTGACATCAGAAGACTCATTAACATTGACCATGCTTAGAACCATTTTGAATTAGAGCCCAGGAAGTCAACACAGGGACAGGCCCTGTGGAAGGGGCTGCAGAGAGATGAAATGACTGTGAGAATGACTATGACATGAGGACGGCATCTATTTTGCTAGCTCTAGAGCCCGGGCATTACAACAGGCTTAGCTGAGTAGAGCGGGGATGTTAATGGTGAATCGTGGTCCTGGGTGTTGCTGCTGCTGTACTGCTTTCCTGGGGTCTTTTTCCTCATTCCTCAGCCGTGGTTGATCTTGCCAGCTCTGCAGCACTTTCAGAGACATCTGTACAGGAGCTTGGGGACAGTATGTTGGACATTTCAGTGTGGTAAAATGTTGGTCTATGTCTGGAAAAGTTGGCAGCAGGAGTTTGATAAATAATTTGCAGTTAATAACTTACTTGATTTTTTCTTTACTTTTTTGGCAGATAGTTCTGCAGACTCATAAATTTGCTGTAAATAACTCCTACGAGCAGGAAGCAGTACAGCGTTTCTTGAAAAACTCAGAGTAGCAAAAGAATGTGACAAATTCAGTAGCTGAGCCATCAGGATACAGAGAGCAGGTATCAAGCTGTGCCATATGTACAGTCACGGTTGGCTTGGAAAGTCTCCTCTCATAAAACCAAATTGTTCCACTAGGAAGTGAAGCCAGGAGCCTTTTGCCTACAAAATTAAATTGTTCTTTTTTTTTTTTTTCCAAACCAATCGCATTTTTTGTTTTGTTTAATGAAACACCAGGCAGAATCTCATTTTTCTCCTCCAGCTCTACCTGTCTTTTTCCTCTTATTTCACCCCTCTCCTGCCCTCCTTCCACCTCAGGGCAAATGGCAAATCTCATCTTCTTTTTAGGCTATTTATCTTTTCCTCTCTGAAACAGCATCCTCTAACCTTCACCGTCGTCCACCAATATGAAGTTGGACAAGTAAGGAGACATGGAAGGGTGACCTGGAGGGAAGCTGAGGACTTGGACTGCCTAACAGTCACAGGTGGCTCACCGAGTGACAGAGCTGAGCCCTGCTGATCCTAGTTCTGCAGAAATAGCTCAGACAGGCGAAAGATGAGATTCTTCATTTCCCCGAGATTGTGCATTTCAATTGATGCCTAAACTAAAAAGCATCTAAGGAGATAGGCCTGCCTACTGTAAAATAGCAGAAATTAAGAAGACATCAGTCCATAAAACTCCTTTTCCTCTTATAAATCTGAAACTCTCTCTCAGCCTACAATGCCTGCAGATGGATCCCACTTTAACATTTTCTCCAACATCGTTCTTCTGGGCATTAGACTCCCCGAGCACACGGAAAGGAGCACTGGTAGGGTTTGATTGCTTTGCTTGGTGTTAATGCACTGTTAGAATTGATCAGAAATTGCCTGCTGCTGAAGGAGAACTGTTTGGCTAATGCCTCCTCATCCCTCTAAGGCTCCTGCTGTGCAGTGCCCATCAGCTGCCCCTCCAAGGGGCTCATGTCCAGCTACAGAGGGTACCAGCTTCAAGGGTAGTGTGGCGAGAGTTTTCTCTGGTTTTCCTTACGATCTGGAAGCTAGGCTGAATCATATAATATAGTCAGGGGCTTTGCTGGCTCCTTCATGTAGTGCCCCTTAAGATGAGAACATTTTTCTCAGCATACACTGCACTTTCTTTGATGACTGTATGGGAAGTGAATTGTTTCAGTTTGGGTGTATTCCTCCCGGGTCACTGCACAGCAACATATATTTTATTGTAAACCGTGTCAATTCTCTGTCATTTGGCAACCAAGTATTCGGGCCAGCCCGGAGAGGGAGGGCCTTAGAATCAGAGACAAGATCCATGCAGAGTAAGGATCTCGAAATGGTAACAGTACTACTGCTAGCTCCTACCCTAAGGCCAGGTGAAACGGGAGTGCCTCCAGCAGCAGTGTGTGCTACTCATCTTCAAATGCAGCACGCCCCCTGTACTGCTGGTGGCCCTGCAGCCACGGGCGCTGGGCTGGGTGGCTGACTCCTGCTCTTGCCCTTGGGGTTCTGTGGCGGGGAGCCCCTGGTACCGATGTTTTCTTCCCCCACGTTTCTGTAGGCCTTCCATGTTTGCTCTGGGGTTAGACTGGGAGCACTGGAGAACACACTGAAGGGGGCAGCCACTCCCCGTACAAATGTCCCCTTGCTTTGACAGGCAGCAGGGCTGCAAGGGAGGAAGCTGTCACGGGTCAAAGTGGAAGACTCTCTATGGAAGTTGTTTGAAGTGAGGAAAGGGAAGAATCAGGGACACGCGTGCACAAAAAGAATACTCTAGGCAAATGAAACCAAGCATATATAGTTTGGTGGAAATGAGGGTTGATTTGATCTCACCACATGGGGATACAGGCTGGAACACATTGACTACAATGCCTTTTCTACTTTCTAATGTATTTAATGCTACCAGTAACTGAAGGTGAGTCAAATGCAGAAGCAGAACCTAATAATAAATGTTTACAGCACAAGTAGCCTACTGTGAGGCAGTTCTGACATACTGATCTGTGCAATTAGCCAAATTCCCTGCCTGTGAATGCGCTGTCTTTCCGTAAATGAACAGTGTGTCTAGTGTTCAGATTTACCCTGCCCTTCACATGTGGTCAGTGAGATCAATTATTAGCAACCTCAGAGGATGCTGTATTGAGATTTCTCTCTCTTTGCATGCCCTGCAGAATGTTCACTGTCCTGTAGCAGATGTAGAAAGAAGTAGAAACATTCGTAATTGCGAAAAGCCATCAAGCAAAATTTGCCATTGATAGAGTAAAATATGGCCTTCAAATAATTGTAATATATGAACTGATAGCCACAAAAACCCAAACCATTGTGGTCTTTTGCAGTGATGTAAGATGCTTCAGAGATGCAAGGAAAGAAAACAAAGCACTGAGATAGACCAGTTTGTGCAGTAGGGTCTGTGCTCTGCCCCCAAAGGGACTGGCAGGCAGGAGAATAGCGTGCTGCTGTCCATCTTTCGAGCTTGGCAGTTCCTTTTGTTACTGTCACGATAATACTGCTCTTCATACAGTGTTGGCTCATTTGTGTTTCCAACACGCAAATCAAAGTAAAGCCATTTTCCTCTGCCTTTCTCAGAAAACTCTTTAACCTTTCGTATTTAATAATCAGCATAAACGTATGAAGATTAAATGTACAAGATGCTCGTGGTACATCACTGCCACTTAGCAAGTGTCATGTATTTGTGCATGTGCATGTAAGGCAGAAAGAAAGCATATGTATTTCTTGATTCTGCTTTGGCTTTGCTGGTTTTGTGTCACCTCTTACATAAAATAATAACAAAGTGAACACAACATAGATTGCATTCATCTGTATCTGTGAAAGCATTGAAAAGGATTATTTATTTCTTTTTCTATGTGTATGTGGTCACAACAAAATGACTAGTAACACATAGGGAATACTGAGCATCTCAGGAAAAAAAAAAGAGAGAGAGAGGGAAAAAAAAAAAAAAAAAAAAAAAAAAAAAAAGTCACAAAAAATATCTCCCAAGTAAAAAATGTAAAATTAGGGGAAAAAATAAAAAAGATTGTAGGCAGGAAATAGACATCAATTTCTCTGACTCCCACAATAGACGCTAACACCCTGGATGCTATCTTCTGTTAAGAAGCATCAAATTGTTATGTAATTTAACAGCCTGATTGGCAAGGCAAATTTGAGCTAAAGTAAGGTGTGTGTACGGTTTGTCAGATTCCAGGGATAATCATTTGAAGCTAATCCTTTTACTTTTCACAGTCGTCTTTACAGAAGTCTTTCCCTTCATGTTTGCATTATCTGAAATTGTTGGGTGACTATATGTATATTTTTTGCATGTATGTGATAAATTTAATTTATAATTAACCGCCCGGATTAAGACATCTAGGCAGGCAGAGGAACCTTCTGATGTTGTTAATTGTTTTCTGTAGGATGTGCTTCTTTTAAAGTTTTAATAATCACTGATTGAAGCTGAGGAGCCTTTTTTTTTTTTCATATGATTGTTTTTGCAAGCTAAAAGTCCAGTGAAATAGCCGAGCTTTTCAAATATTTCTGTGGTGCAAGGCACGGTCATCCCAGTATACCGCTTTGGGGGAAGCTGTGTTTAAAACTAGGTGTTTGGAGTGTGTATAGTGTTGTGCATGCTTCTGTTATTTCAGAGGCATAGAACAGATTTATTAAGCAAGATCATCTCTGAGCACTGCTGAAATGCTAGATATTTTTTTTAGGTGCTAAAATAGGAGCTGAGCTCTCTTTAAAAGCTAGAGAGTACTGAGCACTTGAAAACGTGTCTGTGAGCTCATCTGAAAGTTTGGTCCGTAATGAGAAAGCAAAGCAAGTAGCAATAATGTGGCACTTAATTAACAACCTTTTGAATATAAAGTGGTGAATTTTGATTCTCACAAAATTGCAGAAAAAGTGCTTTTTATTACGGGACAGCATGTGACACCCACACATCAGTGGACCACTTGGAAAAAAGTCTGACTACTTCCAAAGTCTATCACTGCTTACCCTAAGTAAATCAGCACCAGCCAACCCAGCAGTGCGATGCTGAAATATTTGCCATCATTTCATTTGGAAATGCAAAGCAGTTGTTTCAATAGGGAATTTCTGTTCCCAAGGACCCAATGAATGGGGATTTTTGCTCCTTCGATTAGAAGATCTGCTGTCTGTCCAGCTCTATGTTCCTGAGCTCTTGCATATTGCAGCTAGGTCAAAGTAAGTGTGGAAGACTGAAAAAAAAAAAAAAAAAAAGAAAAAAAAAAGAGATTTATCAAATGTGAGATGTTCTCTTGATGGTGACAGGCCAGTTGCGACTTCCCTGGGAGAAATGGTGGCTCTTTTCAGCTGCGTCTTCTGCGAGAAAAGTCATTGCTGTTGTTGGCAAAAATGTTTGGTGTAAAAGAACAGTGGGAAGTACAAATAATTTATTTCTTAATTAACAGAAAAATTAGTGCTTTAGGTTTTATCTGATAGGAGATAGCCAAGAACATAGTGCAGTGTAGCTCATGCCTCTGCCTATCGCTCCTCTCCTCCCTGGGCTTTGGGTGGATGTGCCATCTGCATGGCAAGTGAAATCCACATCAGGATTTCAGTGTGCTTCCTCCTCTGCAGTAAAAGTCTTTGAAGGGAAAATGTGTTATTAAGGAATATCAAGATTATTAATATTGGCTGTTTGGACCACATTAGTGTCTGCTCAGTAATCTCTAAATGCTGTTACTTGTCAACAATGCAGTGTAACAAATTAAAATGAAACTTAAATATCTGCTTGATAGGATCCCAGTTCAGGAATGGGTTCGGTCCTATTTTCATTATTCCTCAGCGCATACCTTGCTGAAAAGTGTTATTCATCCCCATTAGACAAATGTAGCTGGGATTGTTGCAGTTCCGTGCCACACATCAACACTTGCTTGTTTCCTTTCTTATTAAAAGCCCGATGCGCACTGAAACCTGGGCGCGTCTGAAAGGGTGAAAATAGGTATCAAAAGCAAATCAAAGATTTTGTGAAAGAGTACTGGAGCACACCTTCCGAAGTATCACTTCATAAAGCAGATCCACAGAAGCTAGACCTTGGCACATATTTTCAAATGAAGCCTCTTAGCATATTGAGGCTGCTTTTTGTGACCTAATGGTGATTTTAAATGGATGGATTTAGCTAGAGAGGTTTTCTTGCACATGACCTTTAAAAGGGAAAAAGAACAATGTTAGCATTCAACCCAAACCCTGTAGTCTGTCACTTTGTATACCATATCATTACTAGCAAAATTTAAAGGAAAACTGCACCCATTTTGCTCAGCCCAGCAATATGAAAGTTCACAGGCTAAGAAGCACTTGTCACCATTTTTTAAATTACAATTGGCATTGCTGAGGAGGCAGCCGTTTTACTGAAATATGATCTATCCATTCTCTCTCTGCCTGGCTGTCCAGCTGGTGGGCTTCTGAATCTGCCACGCGCTGCGCTGTGGCAGTGCCACCTGAATCATAAAAACATCTCATCGGCCAAAGATGACCTCCCCCCTTCATGGCGCACGGCGCGGGGTGTGGATAACATCATGCGCTTTTCTTTCGGACGAAATCGAGCTGCTGCAAGGTGGCTGTGGACCATCTCATGAGAAGTTCAGTATGCCAGGGCTTTTTTCATGACTGTGCTTTTGTGCTTCTGAATGCCCCCTTAGGTTAAGATCTGCTAATTCCCTAACCCGTGTGGCTAAGAAAGCAGATTTTCAATTGGAAAGAAATCATAAGCCAATTCAGTGATATTTGTGTATGAACATGGCCCGAAAGGGCAACCTTGTGAACCCGTTTCATCTCTGTTGCCTGCTAATTTGCAGCAATCCTGCTGGCCAGGAAGTTTTGAAGACAATCATTTTGTTTCTCATTTCCTACTTTTTTATTTGTGCCTTTGTATGTATGGACTCCAAGTAAATCAGGGTGGCATGCTGTTAAATATTACAAAAACAAAAGGAAAGTCTGCACCTTCCATGCAGAAGCCGTAGTCTACATGAACAAATCAGAGGAAAAGTTCCTAAGGAAAGAAAACAGCATGTGTTATTCAATGAGCAGTGAGTGGAAAAGCTCCTTGTCTTGAAGTCAGTGAAATGGACGACATGCAGGTAAAATAACACTGTGCCACACGAGTTGGCTAGCTTTGATGTGCTGCTCCTGCCTTCCGTTGTGCAAAAGACCAGAATGCTCCACCTTGACCTTCTGGAGTTCCTTGCAGTTCATCTTTAGTCCCGGGTTCAGCGAATTGCTAAAAAGGGAACAAGGTGCTTAGCTCACCATGGCTGGGGCCGTACCTGCTGGAAAGAGGCGTGACCTCGCGGGCAGCTGACATGGAAGAAAGAAGAGCAGGCTGTGGAAACCATTTGGAAACCCAAGACCAACACCACCTTGACATAAATCCAGATAAGCCAGAGGTAGGCTTTGAACAGTTCTGCTATAAAGTGCGCTCATAAAAATGAAGGCCACTGCCCACAGCTGTGTATTGGCTCAAGCTTCTTTAAGTGCTTTTATGATTTCCCCTTTTAGAAGTCGGCTGAATCATGAAAAGCAAGGTGATTCGTTATCAAGCTGGTATCGTTGGCTGTTGGGTTTGACATCGTCTGCAACACCGGCATCAAGGAAGCTTAGTGCAGAAGATGGGGTGTATGAGTTGATCAGTTGTTCAATGTTGCCTTAAAGAGCTCTACAAATTATGTGTAATTAGCTCGTGCTTCACCTGTGCTGAACTGTACCAACACCATTAAAGACAACGAATGCTGTCTGGTCCCTGCTGCTGAGGATCTTGTCCTGGCGTATTGCCTTTCATGGGCTGCCCCATCTCCAAGCTGGCTGGGCACCAGTTTCTGTCTTTGCCCTAGTGCAGGTATTTTCTGGCCTTCACCAGACCTACAGAGCTCGATGGTGCTTAGACATATTGCAAAGTGTATTGAAGCAAGCACTTCCAGGCAGTTTCCCAGGCAAACTTTTAGACTATTGAGCTGAGAAAAACAGGTATCATTTTTCTTTAAAGAAAACATTTTGCTTCTTAAAAAAAGAATTCTTTGGAATACTAGGCAAACTGTCCTTGTTGTTCATAAACATCTTATTTATGCATCTTCACTGTTGTGATAAATTAACTGGGTTTGTTTTATATTTCCCTACAGTTTACTTTAAATAATCCTTCACAGTCTTTCACCACAAGACCACATAAGATTCCTTTTTTAATACCCAGAATGCTGAAATAGCATTTTGAGCGCAGACTGTAATGCATAACAAGTGTATAATTTCTTATTGGGAATGCTGTGCAAAAACTTGTTTTCCTATCAGCCAGACTAAATTTTTTGCTTAATTCACTAGAACCCCTGTGTATCTACAGGGGTAATTTATAATTAGAGCTGCAGCAAGCAGTTTGCTGGAGAGGCATACGTTCATGGACAAGCCTGTTAGGCTTCGCTCCAGATCTGAGCCCCTACACGCCTCCATTTGGCCAGCAGCCTCCAAGCTGGGCTCACAGTTTAAGAAGGGATTTTTCTTGACTAATTTGAAAAAAAAAATATGTAGCAAGCTCCCTGAGCTCTGTACCTCTTTGCAAATGAGCTAGGAGAGAGGTGTGCACGCCTCTATGTGTGCCTGTTTGAAATTGTCCATCTGTATTAACCAGGGCTTCCGCACAGTTTGGTGCAGAACTTGGTATCTTTTATTCTGTTAAGCATCATGCATGTTTATGGCACTATATAAATAATAGTAATACAGCAATAATCTAAGTCATTCCATCAAGGTCTCACACTCCGAAGATCACCCCCATGATTCTGATTTTTAAGAGCGTCACATTGAAGAGGAGAGGAGGGAAAGGAGGAAATAAGAAGCCAGATTCTGCGTTTGTGGCTGATTCAGCAGTCGAGGGTGAGCGTGGCTTTGCATACTACCCAAACTTCTGCATGCTCCCAAAAGAGCCTCCCGAAGTTGCTTATTATTTCTCTTGTATATCTTTCTACCACAAAACCACAGAGTAGGAAGAGTGGTGGGAGTACAAGGTAGGAGAGAGAGAAATTAAAGAGCTGAGGCACGTGAATAACGTCATTTTGTTATTGCTCAACAAATAAGAGATTTTTATGTTTACATCCCATGTACTGCAGTCTGCTGAAAGTGGTGAGAGGCTTTTCAGTGATTTTGGATCAGGTCAGCACTTGTTAAGTCATCAAGCAATACTACTACCACAACAGTTCCCACTGGTTATTTCCAAGGCAGAAGGGTTTTGTTTGTTTGTTTGTTTTGTTTTCCACTTCATTTTTTTTGTTTTTTTTTTTGCTTCATCCCCCCCAGCCTACACACGTGCACAAGGTTTCTGTATTGCCATGCATTCAACTTCGGCTCACAAGCTTTCAGAAGCAGAAGAAAATCTTTGCTGTCAGAATAGCTGTTCTCTACCTCATCTTCTCTTTCCTATGACTTTAATTTCTCCAGGTGTTTCAAATGCGCTTTATGTCTTCTGATGGATACAGAATCATCTCTGTTCTGTGTAGCATTTGTTTACTTCTTCAAAACATCACATTATTGGCAGGCTAATCTATGAAATGGGAACTAACCATGTTCATGTAAATGTGTTACATTATTGTGGCATTTTGATTATAAGAATTGTTGTCTTCTCTTTAATGTGCAGTTTATGTTTGACTCAATACGTAGTCTTAGATTAAAGGATTTTGTATGTGTTGAAGAGGAAAGCCTCAGAGCTTTCAGCATTCTTAATATGGTCCAATTTTGATTCAGGAGACTCAGACTGTTTCCCTCAGTGCTCTTTATTCACCATCAAAAATAATTCTTATATTTGCAACTGGCAACAAGAAAAAAAGTTGGATTCAAGATAATTGGGTGAGGTGCTTTTCAGAGAATTAATGTAACGAGAGCTGCTAAACTTATTGCACTTAAAAACACAAATAAGAGTGTTGGACAGAAGTTGTCAGTAGGTGGTCTCTTAATATCTTACCAGTTTTGAAGTTATGAAAAGGAGCAAGACTTTTTGAAATCTAGAAAAGAAAGAAAGAAAAGCTAGAAACCGAGTGAAAGAGCAGAGTCGCAGCACCGGTGACCCGAGAAACCTCATTGCTCCACTTATACTGGCACAATGTCACGTTCTCAGCCACTCCATCACCAGCAAGGGGAAAAAAAAAGCTTTTCCTTTCCTTTTAGTCAAAGGCAGTGGGTAAGCAGAGCACGCGGTTCAGAGGGTCATTAAAAAGCATCAAAGGAGGCAGCCTCATGATGGTAATAAGACGGCTGCAAGGAAATAAAGTGGGCATTGATCTGCACTATCGAGTGTGACATTTTAACCGAAGCTAAAAGCCAAGAGCAGATCTAGCCCTCTTATTCATCTGCCTGCCTGTTTTAGTAAATTGTCTTTTTTTTTCCTCCAACCAGTGGCCTCAGAGGTCACTTCATATTAGCTGGCTTGTTAATACCGAGGCAATCAATACTTAATCAACAAGTAATGGGATTTTGCAGTCATCCTGTATGATCTTTCAATAAAGCCCCGAATCTATCTCAGCCCATTCAGAGCCTGACTAAAGGTGCACGATTGCTGCAGAGCAGGGATTTGATGGTCTGATGCTCTTAGGCTGATCTGCATCTGATTAAGACACCATGCAGCCACTGTCCTTCACCCTTTTGTTCCTTTATCCCCGTATAATGTAGCATGGCACAGAAATTCGTCATCTTAGCTTTTAGATGCAACAGCAAAGGAATTAATATTTCCTTACTGCATGATGATACAGCCTCTTGGTCATGATATGCAACCAAAAAAAAAAAAAAAACCAACAGCACAGGGGGAGGGAAATTACAGGAGAGGCGGTGACAGGTTTCATGTATTGCCTTAGAAAATCCAGTTATAACAAATGGGTCCAAACCAGCCTTTTCTTCTCTGCCCTCTTCATCCTCCGTACTGAGAAAGAAGACGTGGTGCTGTGACAGATGTCACCGGACCTGGCTAGGTGAGAATCACTGCTACAGATGGCCCACGGGTTCAGGTAAAACGAACAAAAGCAAAAAACTCAGGCTCTTTTCAGGCATGGAAGCACCTTGTTGACAAGACTTGAGGATAGGACTGCTTTAGGCTAATTGTTTGCCATGATTAGCATGATAAATAGAACAATTTTTTCCAATCTTTTTTATGTGGGCCATGTACACACGTACTTCCTATAACATCTCTGAACTTAGGGAACTGCAGCGAGTGCCTTTGTGGCAATGAATGCGATCCAAAGGTGCCGGTGGGTCTGCGCAAAGGGAGCCTGTGTTCTCCTCGATTGCCTGCTGGGTCTGGAGAGACGGGAGAGGCGGCACCCCCTCCACGTCCTGCTGCTCCCCGCATCGCCCACTTTGTTCCAGTTAAGACCATGCTTGGCCGCATGGTGTGAAACACCTGATGCCGTGGTGGGGCATGCAAGGGTGGGGAGAAGAAAAGCAAAATACAGTTGTGTGTAGAGAGACAAGAGAACAAGTGAGTAAAACAGGGATAAGGGAATGTGAAAAAAAAAAAAAAGATTAAAACATGGAGATCAAGCTAATGCAGGTCCGAGGGGGCACCTGCTCCCTCAAAGCCAGGAGTGACGCGTGGCTGCTGGTGGCCGGGCTGTGCCAGAGGAGGACTGCCACTCTCTGCGTGTGCCACATCAACCTGGTATTTGTGCTTTTTTGTTCCCTGCCATTATTGGCAGAAGGGTAATACACAGTATGCAAGTGTATGAAAACACGCCGCTCTGAGTCACTTTGTGTTTTATTTTTGTGGATATGAATTTCTGGAAACGGAGCCTGTGCTTCCCATTTCCCACTCTTCCCGGGGGTTGGGGACTTGACACTGCTTCAAGCAGTGGCCTTTCTTTCAGTTTTGAGTTGGAGTTTTCTCCCCTTGTGTTGCACTTGTTTCACCTGTGCCATCTGCCCATGCGGTGTGCCGGCGCGTCCGCGCTGGCGGTGTGGCAGCAGGAGAAGGACAGGGATGTGTCAAACCTGTCCCATCCCACCAGGCTCTGGAGGTTGCTGCCCCAGATGTGACATGTGGTGCAAGAGGGGCCTCTTATTCGGGTCTGAGGACATGAAGGCATGGATCACAGCTCTGCTTTTGGTGAGGAGCAGCATGGAGGCCGACTGGTGGACGTGGCCCTTCGCTCCAGCAGGGTGCGTAGTGCCCGAGTGCTGGGGGAGAGGGTGCGGGGAGCGCTTCGCATGGTGGGCTCAGTGCCACGCTGGGTGGGACTCGCTGTCCCCCAGATCCCAAGTGCGTTTGCCATGGCCACAGTCACCCTGGGACAGACAGACCATTTTTACATGCCAGAAATGACCCGTCCCTGCCTGACGGCCGAGTGCTGCTGTCGTTCCCATTTGTTTGAGTCAGCACAGAAGACAGGAGGCTGTTTTTATGCCTACACAAAAGCCAGGCTCAGCCTGGGCCAGTGTGTGAACAGTGATTGAGTGGTGTTGGGCAAAAATCAGGATTGGCTCGCACATCAGTCCAATCCTTTAATCAGAATGAATTGAACTCTAATCTACTTCTTGGCAATGAACAAATAGGCAGCCCTGGATATGGATGCTATTCTGTTTCATGGATATATGTGTTTGTGCAGAGTATGGGGGCGCGGGTTAAAATTAGAGCTGTGCGAGCCCTGTAGGGTTCCATTGGCGGTGAGGTTTGCAAACTAATCCGAGTTGCTTGATTTACAGTGATTGGAAGCAAACCAAACCTCGTAGACTTGTTTGAAGGGCTGTGTGTGATGTGGGGATAGGAGCTCCATCTGTACACGCTCGCTTGCGTTTTCCCCAAGCTCGCCTTCCCTAGCTGAGGCGGGAAGATCTTAGGGTTTCGTGGGGAATGGGGGCACAGAAAGGAGCCAACCCATTTGGCTTCACTGGCGGTGCTAAGAAATGCTGAGTTTCATGAGGTGCATTTCTTCCAAGTCTTCCATTACAAAAGACAGTCTCCAGGTAATGATTTACTCGCTCTTCTCCACTGTTAGCATTGCTTCTCTTCTGCTACCGTTTCCTGGCTGGATCTTAGGCCACATATTTGTTCTCACCTCCTTAAAACATCACTAGAGAGACCCTAAGAAACTGTGAAGTCTCTTCTCTGACTCCTGTGCTGGCAAGACAGCTGGCGTATTGCTTCTCTTGAAGCTTCTTTTTGGCAGTGTTTATTTTAGCTGGGGCTCTCTGAAAATCATCACTGAAATGGACGCAGGGACACGTCTCGCCTTCTGACGGCAGGGAGCTGCTCTGGAAGTCAGTCAAGGAAGAACCGCATGATTAAATATAACAAATATCAGCTACCAGCAATTCGTGATGATTTGTAATGTATATTGAGAACTGCAAAAATTCGAGCTGCAATACTTATTTTGGCCTACTTTATGTAGAGCTCCTGAAATCATTCATTACCTTGCATGGGAAGATAAGCTTGGGAGCTTTTAAATGGTTATGATAAAGCCAAGAATGTCTGCATTTGGCTCACCATCAGCCATTCAAACCCCATGCAGTGCTATGTTGTAATTAATTACTGTGGGCCAGGTTATTAGGGGGAGCCAGGTACATTTTTCAAAAAGTTGAAACTTTGTGAGAGCGTCTGCTGTAGATTTGAAGCAGGAGCTGAGCAGTCTCGAGTGTGGTGTCTTCAGGGGCTAAAGTATCCCTTTCTGGAAGATGGCAATCAGCTAACCCTTGTACGTATCTCTCTTTGTGCTGGAGCTATCTGCTGCCAGAATCAATAGCAGCTGTAATGGCCAGGCACACGGACGACACACCGACAGCGTGGCGGTGAGCTGGGGCAGGCTGCGAGAAGCTGGCACGTTACGCCCCGGGGGAGAGGAGGCCCGGGTGTTAGACAAGGCGGGAGGACAACCGAGGGGTGCTGCTTCAGTACGTGCCTACCGAGGGCAGGTCTGCTTCCAGCTCCACGTCGCCATCGGCCATGCATCTCCATCCTGCTCTGGTCCCCGTTTTCCCGTCCGTGGGGGTGCAGAAGTTGCCCCAGGTGGTCCCGAGCAGAAGGAGCCCACGCTCGGCCCCCCCAGTGCTGGGGGCTCAGGTGTTGCTGCGGGCACCCCAGAGCTCTCTGCTGGGGCCGAGGGGAGCTGCAGTTTGCCCCCACAATCTCCTGCCAGCGGCTTAACCCCGGTGACGTGGCTGTGGGAGGAAGGGATTGCCAGTACTGTGCTGTGCTGGAGCCCCGGAGCAAAAAAGGAGCAAAGTTCCTGTTTTTTACAGTTGTCATTGCTCACCAGTTCTGCATCGGTGGTGAGTTTGGGGCTGAATCTGCATTCTGCTGGGCAGGCGGCTATCCACAGCTTAATTAGCCGTGCTCTGGCATTGCAGGTTTAACTCAGAGGATTAGCAATTGCTCTGGACAGTGTTGCTGTTAGCAGGGGGGTTTGAACTCTGAATGGGAAAGATCAACAAAGTGTCTCATATGCATTTTGTAAGCGATGACAGACTACAGCGAGTTACCAGGAGGCTATATTAGGTAGAAATCTTACATGGAGCTTGGAATGGGATAAGGGGAAAAGCGGAGATAGGGAGGAATATGCGACTATTTTTGTCCCTCATCCAGATACCTATTGGTCAGTTTATTACAGGGGTTGCCTGGAAAGGTCGGCAGCTCGGTGAGCTGTGCTGAAAAACATGCCTGGACTGAACCAAGGCGCTCGTTCCTGCAGAAGCCAGGCAATCTCGCAACTATCAACTGCGAGCTGCAGCGTGGAGGACGACTGCCCTATTCCTGTGCTACGGACATGTTGCTACTAGTCAGTTCTGACACCTTTTATCAGTTCCCGAAAGCAGCCTTGTTTTCTGCAGCGTGGTGTTTCTTTTCTGCTGGCTTTCCGTCTGTGCCTTGCACATAAAGCCAGCGACGGGCGGCTGTTCGCAGGCTGACCCCGCTGCACCGAGACAGGACAATGGCAGTGCAACCTGCATTACTCAAATTCCAGCCTTCACGGAGCTGTCATCAGCATGCCTGGAAAATTAATGTCATTATGCTGTCGCTCGAGGCTTGGCATGGCTGCTGCTCGCCTGCGTGGGAGAGGAAGCCGCGGTGGGAAGTGAATATTGTGGCTTACGGCTGCAAGGGAGGGGCAAGCACTGCCGGGAGCTGATGGGGTGTTTGCTTTCACAGGTTTTGTAACTTGAAGTCTGCACTCTCTGTTCAGCACTGGAAGCTTTTGTGTATTTGCAGCACTACTTTTAGTCGTTACCGAAGTCTGTGCTAACTAGGGTCTGGTTTGGCCCCTGTTGTTCAGTGTGGTGGTGTGATATGTTCCAGTTTCCACTGGGCACTATCTTGAAAAGAAGGGCAAGGATGCAACAGCCTTTCTCTCCTCTGGATTTAAATGCATTTCTATCACCCTCCTCCCCTGCAAGGTTTTTTTTAGGGCTTCTTGACATGAAACAAACTCATACTTTTAAAACCAGTGAATGGAGTCATGAATATATTTCTTGTCCTTGACAGCAGTGGCACTCAGCTAACTGAATAACTGTTTAACTATGCAAGGGTACTGAACGTCCTCACATCAGCCTTTAGAGCAACTTTGGAAGAGTGGCTTTATTTGCAGGCAGGTGGGAAGACCACAGAGGAGCCAAGGAGCAGGAGAGGAGGGAAGGGGACATCCGTGTCTCTTTCTACCCCCAAATGCCATGAGGAGCTGCAGAGGAATTTGCTTCCTCTGAAATAGGAAGCGGAAAGAAGAGACCCTTACAGGGCAGTACAGCCTCTCTCGGACCAGTCCAACTAAGTGACCCCTGCCCAGCGCTGGAAGTTGGCTCTCTGAGCATCTCTTGTACCGACCCATTTCCAGATGTCAAGTGGTGTCTTAACTTAAAACTCAGTAGTTCTTCCCAGAGCAACTGTGAGATTTTAAAGAATGCAACTTTGAGTTTTCTCCCTCTTTTTTTTTTTCTTTTTTTTTGTGCTTTGATTTAAGCTGTTACTGAAAGCACAGAAATGCACAGAGAACAATGTATGTCACAGCAAGCCCCGTCCTGCAAAATCAGCAAGTAACAGAAATCTCGTCTGATACAGGGATCTTTCAGGGCTGCCTGGATAAGTTAGGACAAGCACCCAGTAATGATCGGGACTTCAAAATGGCAAGATCTCCTAGCCAGGCACTTACTGTGTAATGAAGAAGCTCAGAAGTCTGTACAAAAGCTGTAAGCCATTGATTAATATCACCACAGAGTAGCTGTGTACATGACATTAACCAGCAGACCTCCTCTCTGTTTGTTATTTTTTTCATTATTGGTTCATTTGCATTATGAATATCCAGATCAATAAGACAAGATTCCTGACTCTTCATCTTCCTTTTTAGTATCAATAAAGCCCTGTTCTGTATAAATGTGAGCTAAACAATGCAGATGAAATGGAAGGAGATGCACTGAAAAATGAATGTGAAGGCAGATACTGCTCTTGCACCTCTTGCATGTGCATGCAGACCTGCTGCCTGAGCGCAGCCTGCCCAGCAAGATGTTTCTCTGGCCTTAGCATTGTAGCAACTGCACCTGGAAGTAAGAGAATAACAGACACGATGCACTGACCTCTGTTGAACAATTGCTTATTTGACCGTTTTGGCCAATATCCCAGTAAGTCACAAGCATGGAAATGCTCCATCTCTCTTTTTTCTTTTTCTCTTTCTTTTTTCTTTTTTCTTTTTTCTTTTTTCTTTTTTCTTTTTTCTTTTTTCTTTTTTCTTTTTTCTTTTTTCTTTCTTTTTTCTTTTTTCTTTTTTCTTTTTTCTTTCTTTTTTTCTTTTTTTTTTCTTTTTTTTTTTTCTTTTTCCTTTCTCTTTCCTTTTTCTTCTTTTTCCTTTTTTTTTTTTTCCTCTTTTTTGTTCCCCCCCCCCCCCCCTTTTATTTTATTTTTTTTTATTTATTTCCTGCAGGCCATTCAGGACTCACTGAAGGCAAAACCAAATCACTTCCCTAATAAACACCAAAAGGGACCAGTGCTGGAGGGGAAGGCTCTGCAGGGGAGCGGATGGGGCGCTGCTTGGAGCACATCAGGTGTGTTCTGCGCAGGACCAGGAGCTCCTAGCAGAATAGGGCAAGACAGCGCTTCAGTGCCAGGAGCAGCGCTGGCCCGGCAGCACTGCCGAGCTGCCCAGCAGCCTCCTGAGCTCTGGAAGCTCAGGTGTCTCCAGGCGTGCACATGGCAGCTCTTGTTATCTCACAGTGGTGGTATCCTGCACCTTTCACACTTGATTTTTGCTCTCAGAAAAAAAAAAAAAAAAAAGCATCAAAATTCAGGGCAAAACCATGTTTACGCAAAGGTGAGTCTGTGAAAAAATAACACTTTGTTTATGTGCTGCTCTGCCTTGCTGCTGTGGTGGCATGGTATAGCATCTCCTCAACATTTTTTATTCACATGTCTCTTGTTGAGGTCCCACTTTATTTTAGATACCTTCTGCTTGAGCATCTCTTTGTCATAACGTCTGGAGAGGCACTTAATGCTCGGACTGGAAGTCCCTTATTCAAGGGGAATTTTTGATCGATGACATATCAGGAGCTACCATTCTTGGCCTGGGAGAGCTGAGAAATGTGGAAGGGGCTGGACAGCGTGTCTGTGTTTATGTTCCAGGGAAGAGGCCCATCTGGACTTGCTCTGCCTTGCGCCGTGCTCTTCAGAGGCCCGTTTGCAAAATGACAGCTCTCTTTCGCCGTGACAATCACTCCTGCAACAAGCAGTCATGCTTAGCAGTCACCGCCTGATTGCCAATATTTACCTTGCTTTATTACAGTACTGTAAACTTGGGTTGGCTATCACAGCCAGTTGATGACTCTGACAATTTGGAATCCGAAGGGCTCTTATGAAATTAAACACCGCCTTTGCGTGCCATCCGAGCCTCTAGATGGGCAAGTGAAAATAAATGTTCGAAAGGTTGTACTTTATATAGCCACAGACTTGACCTCTAAGTGCCTTAAAAGGGCTCACATACTTAAAGGTGCATTACCAGGCCTTACACTAATTCACTGTGATAGCTAAAGTGCTTTGTGTATACCACAAGAGACCAGAAGCCCTTGAGGATCCTTTCGAGCAGAGCATGTGGGCAGTTAACATTATTCAGCTTGAATTTTGTATTTGCAGCCAGTCATGAGTGAAAGTAGGGGTAGACGATTTGCATATTGTTTTGGTATAAAGCTGGAAAAATGCTTCCATATGTGTGAGTCAAGTAACTTCATCCTGCATGTTTTTCAGATGGCTGGAGAACCCTAAATAAGAGCAGGCCCTGCCTTGCTTCTCTTTTTTATTTTTTTTTTTCTTTTTTCTTTTCTTCTTTTCCCCCTGCAAATTACTTGGGAGCATTCATCCCTCCCTCTCGTTAAGTTTGCTGGTCTAAGCAGGAATACTTGAGACTGATTTTAATTCTTAACTAGATGGACATGATTTATTAATTCACATTTGAAATAACAATTGCAGTCGGAAGGAATCAGCTGAAAGCCTTAATTACATTGGAAAATATGCTTCAGTGTAGCATGGCCCCATCCAGATTTCAGAATGCATAATTATCATCATTTTTTAATTTTTATATTTGAAAAATTGTGATGGAGACCAGACTCTGCTGGCTACTCGCAGTGCTTCAAAGCAATGCCTAAATCAGAAGTGAGTCTTTAAATAGATCATTTTCTTACTTGCTTGTTAGTGCCCAACCACATATGCAGACTTATTGTGCAGGGTTTGGCCTAAGCATTTTGAGTATTATTTTTACATCCGAGCCAACTAGCAGTTTCTGTGCCCAATTCCAAGGAAAAAAAGATGTTAAACTGTGAATGTGCACAGGCATATGAGCCGAGATTAGGTAATTTGGGATCACTCCATAGAAATCACATATGGGCCTCGGGGACTGGGAATTCATTCCTGTTCAAGCAGTGACCAAATGAGGAAAGCAAGATCAAGGTAATTAAAAAAAAAAAAAAAAAGAGGAAGAAGCAAAACCCACCAAACTTTCTGAAAGGAAAAAAACAGAAAAAGAAAAACCAAAGCCTTCCTGGCCGTAATCTTGACAAAAATATGACAGTTGAAAGAGATGCTGCCTCACTTGAGCCAAATGAAGTACACATGACCACTCCTCGCTGTGATTGCAGTTCCCATCACCATTCTGCCTCTGAAGGCTTTGCAGTGTTTTTCTGTAGCATCATCCAAAGACACTGCTGTGGGAGGTGACCCGCAGGCTCTGCATGTCACCGGCTGAGCAGAAAGAACTTTTTTTGCACCATGTCCTCCAGACTGTGGTTGAAGAGTACAGTTTGCTTACCAAGGTAGTGAAAACAGATCAGCAAATGATGAAAATGTGTAATTCCTTCTCAGCAAGGGGCTCCTCCCAGTCCTTCCCTGACACAGAGTGGTCTGAAATTGTGCACCGAAGTGCAGGAGTGATCAGTTAGATGGGGGGACAGAAAGATCACTTTAACCACTCTCGCTGTCCTTGACTAATGTTAAAAGCTTTTGCCTTTTCGTTCTGAACTTGATGAAACTTCTTACACCTGTTCACATGCAGGAATGTACTTCTGAAGTAAAACAAGGTAAGTGCTCTTCAGAAGTCATTGTTAAAATACAGAGGAGGATCCTTCTTTTATTCCGAGTCCTTCCTTCTGATGTGCACAACTCTTCAAACATTTTAACAGGCAATCAGTATGGTGGAAAGCTCTTTGTGGTTATAGCTTGCATGATGGAATAATTCCACTGGCTCTTGTCTCCAGAAGATGGAAATGATACTGTTTATCTACACTCTTCTGTGGCAGCTTTTGGCCAGTGTCGCTTTTGCCCTAGCTAACCCCAAGCCTCCACAGCACACCGTGCGGGATCTCGTTAGCTCTCCAGATCTTCCACAAAACGTAAGCTTTGCTCCAGATCCCTGCTCAGGGTCACCACCTGTTGGCTGGCTGCTGAGCCCATGGCACGTGTGGTAGGGCCTTCTGTGCATGGGGCTCACTCAGACCTACGACAGCATCTTTCCAGGGCCGGCAGATACCACAGAACTTCACCCGCAGGCTCCCGACCTTCCTGCAACTTGGAAATGGCTATTTCTCTTAAAAGGTTTGAGAAAGTTTCTAGGAAAAGGAACGGACAGAGCTCACAGGATGGCTGGTGAATTCACCCCTCTGTCCCCTCAACTGACTAGCGGTGAAGAAGGCAACTGCAAGGCTGTACTTGAAAGCCTAAGAGCAGAAGAACAATCTTTTCTCCTCTTGGCGTGGTTTCCAATCATGTTTGCTGTCTGCCAGCATCACTGTGAGTTACAGTACACGAGGTCATCATTACGTACGTGGTGCCAAGGAGGGCGAGAATAACCCCAGGAGCAGTCTGCTGGCTGTCACCGAGCAAGTGTTCTCCGCTGCCCCGCCAGGACATCCAGCTGCCTGGTGGTTAGACATGACTGGAGTTACGTTCAAGCTGTTTGCTCATCCCTTCCCAGCAATAACACCGGTTAAATGTGCGCCTGTGTATGTATATATTCTACATATGTATGTATAAAAATATAGACGCAGCCACCCACAAACGTATACGTGTGCTGTACACGCCAAGCTCATCATCCGTCTGCTTGAGGAAAGAAGGACAAAGCTCTGGGCAAACTGGAGGTGAAGGAAGGGAATCAAGACTGATCTCTGACAGGGGGAGACAGTTTCAGCGAGCAGTGTGGCTCTGTCATTTTGGAAACGGAGGCTTTCTGAGAGCAGAGAGCATTGTTGCTTTAGGATCTGATTTTATTCGGGATGTTTGAGTACTTAATGAAGGGTAACACCACAACAAGAGCTCAGCGAGCATTGTTGGCGCAAAAATCATACCCTTATCTGACCCCCAACAGTGAAGTTTCTGAGCACTAAGCACCTCTGCGTTTATCCTCCTTGCTCCCTGGCAGTGAAAGAAGTTCATTTTTATTCCTGGTTTAATGATAGGAAACGGAGAATCAGGGAGATGATAATTCGGACTTCCAAAGGGTTCTGTTTAAATAACTAGGTGTAGAAAGAGGGCGGCATGCCAGGAAAAGAAGGTCTTCTGAAAACATTTCTGCAAACATCAGGAGGGAGCCAAATGCTTTCTGCTACACTGGCCCTCCTGGGAAGGACGTTTTCTGCAAACCTGGCCTTAATTGGTGCTGAGCACTGGAAAATTCTGGTCCTCTACCCAGCAGTATGGCATTACAGGTCAGCTCGTGTATCCCAGGCCACTCTCTGTTGCATTAGACCGTCTATCTTCCAATTCAGTCTTTGCCCTGGATGTACATGCCCAATTTTATTTTGCTTTATTTGTAAAGAGTGAATTCAGGAGGAAAAAAATATTCTCCCAGCACCCTTTTTTCATTCTATTTTCTGTTTGTTTGGTTTTGGTCATTCTCGTCCTTCAGCCTGGGATTTACAGAAGCTTGGCCCATCCTACCCCCGTCCAAAATGCGCTGAAAAGGAGCCATCTGTGGGTTCCCTCTGTTGATATATTTCCAAAAGACCTTGTAAAGTGACATTAATTGTTCTGACTGCATGCACCTATTTGTTATTACACACTGCTGCCTGATTTTTTTTTTTTCTGGAGGTAATGCTCTTGCACTGCGCTCCAATATTTGTGTCCAGCTGGCTCAGAGGGAGGCACCGAGAAGCCTTCCTCCCATCAGGGCCCGAAAAGCAGAGATCTTCTGTCATCATTTCAGCTGAGGGAACACATTCCCTACTTCCCAGGCGATTCCTCGAGCGCAGGTGGGACCCACCCACCCCGCAGTGTTGGAGGTAGCTCCTCTCCACGTTCCTCCCCCTGGCCTGGGCTGGCTGGAGGAGACGGGAGCACATCGCCTTCAGCCTCATCTCTGCTGATGCGTGAGTCGCTGCCTGCTCCAGCCAGGAGCTGACATTCAGCGCGGCACTTTTCTGTCTCCAGCAAAGCCGTGCAAATCTGATGGACTTGCTGGGCAATATTAAATCCCAAGCAAAAGCTTTATAAAAGCTACTTCAGAACACTATCAAATTATTAGTATTCTTTTTCATAATACAGATGGTGTCTCATTTTATTGAAAGAAAAAGAGAGAGAGAGAGGTTTTTTTTCCCAGCCCTCTTGGGAATTATTTTATTGAAAATATCAAAACTGGGAAGATTTCTCCAGTGCCAGGGGTCAGAATCTTTGACTAGTTTGTTGTAATGCGAACATATAAAAATTCACTCAGTGCTCATTCTCTGCCTTTTATTTAATGTACAATCCAGGTAGTTCCACTTTGATTCTTTACATTACTGTCCCTAGCACTGAATGTTTGCCTTGAGTGTTTTAAATTTCTTTCATGAATTCTGAAGAAGGGAAAACTTCAGGAAAATTGCCTTTGGCCTAATATGTATTGATGTACTATTACCAATGAAACAAATTCTGTTATTCCAGCTGACGCTGAATAAACAACTCCTTTGTATTTCTTCTGGGAAGCTCTAACTTGAAGTATCTCTGTAATATCTCCACTTAAAAATAGCATTTTTTTACTAGTTTCCTGTGAATCATATCTGCATACCTTAATGAGTAAGTGTTTAATATTTTAATTTCTATTAATACTGAATGGTAAATGCTGCTGAAAGTCAGCCTAAGTAAGAACTATGACAAGCAGCTAAGTTACATTTTTCCCTCTGCATCATTGTCATCATCATCAAGTACTATCAATATAAGGACCAGGCAAGTCATAATTTCAAAGGAATTGGGTTTTTCGATGATTGCTAAGGGCAGAGTTGTCATGCAGACCCTTTATTGTGACAATGATTCATGAGAAGAAAAGAAATCAGCTCGATTCTCTCATCACCAGTGACATTTTCTTCGGACTGGCAGTTACAGTATTTTTTTTTTTTTGCTTATAAATAGATTACTGGTAATCTCTAAAGCCAGGCAAGGGTGACAAATATGGAACCCAGATGGATATATTTGTTACTCATCTTTCAGCATAAACCTGGGCTATGAAGTGAGATCACCAAACACAGCCTTGTTGCCTCAACTGTTTTGACTTTTTCTTATAAAAAGAGGCACTTTCACCCGAGCTGCATACTTCAGCTCCGTGACAATTTGTGTCCAGGTATGAATTTGGCAGACTCTCTGCCATGCAAATGAAAAGCCTGATTTGGAATAACTCTGCTGAATGAAAGCTTGGCTCTTCTTCAGGTTGGCACTGCGTGTTTGAGGCTATGTTGGCCAGTACTAAAATGCTTTTAAATTCCCCCAAAATGACAGCTAAGGAAAGTATTGTGTTGGTATTTTGAGGCAGACCTTAAAAGAAGGACTGCTTTTGTCTGAGATCATACAGAGCATCGTGTGCAAGTGCTTCTCATGTTCTTTGTCGGGGGTTGTGAAGGCTCCATCCATGCAGCTGAGCATGCAGATGTGCTGCTGATGGGAAGGGGAAAGCGTTTCACAGGGCTGCAGTATGCACCTCCATGATCTAAGACGAAAAAACCACTCCATCAGGATGTCTTTGATTGCTTTAACCTTTCTGTCCTCCACCCCGAGGCACCCCTGGAGCTGCTCTTTTGCTTCCAACCAAGACTCCTGTCTGCTTCCAAACGTCCCACTTTAAGCAGGTGGCTGAGGACTTCCGAGTCCGGGGGCATCTCACCTTAGGCATGGTGTAAAACAAACCAGGAGAAAATCAGGGTGAGCTCAGGCCGGTGCTTGTTGCTCCGCTTCTGACTATGCAATCCCTATTCTGTGAATAAATTCATTTCTGCATGTTTAATCTGACACCTTTTGCAAGCAATACACTCACTCAAAACACCAGCAATGAATAAACACTACCAGCCTCTTTTAGATATTTGATTGGGTAGCTAATTCACAAATGATTGACTACTCAAGTAGTGAGAGCATATGGAGGCTCTGTGAGTGACTGTCAACACGGGGAAAGTAGGCAGGGAAGCCAATTGTTAGGAACCAAAAACAATAGCGAACAAGAAAGTCCTTGAAGGAATGTGGCACTGGGTCTGCTCTAAGCACGAATTTATGAGAACGCGTGGCCAAAACAAAAGAAGATGGCAGCAGCATTTCCTATATGCGCTCCTCGGTGTTGGTTATTATTATTCCAATTTTTGACACTTGAATGAAATGTGGTATAATTGGGCTTCATAGCTGCTGCTTCAGGCGACATCAATTGCCTTTTTTAAAAATGATGATGGCGTTGAGGGAGACTCTTTTTTTCCTTTTATGTTTTGAAGTTGCCGCACTCCCGGTGCCACTGGTACAATGCGCGGAAGGGGCATTGTACTCCTGGGAGGGCCCGCGAGGCTGGGGACTGAGCCCACGAAGAAATACGAGATGCAGAAGAACAGAAAAGTAAACACACTGTAGGATGTTACGCTACAGCCAATCCCAAGATATCCCTTCTTTTTTTTTTTTTTTTTTTTTTTTTTTTTTTTTCTCTGGGTTTTCCGTACTGGTAGTTGAAGCATTTCGCTTCCTTGCTGGTAGCACGCGGAGCATCTGACTGTCCCGCTGTGTGCAAGGAGACGCCGCTCCCCGTCCTCCTGGGCTCTGATTCCGTAATCAGTTCTGCCAGGTTTGAAGGACCTTAAGCTGTCGCAAAAGGAAAATCGTTCCTTAAACTGTGTTTATTTCTGCCACAAAAACACCTCTGCATCTTTTGTATGTATTGATAGGTATTCTGCAGGATTTGGTTGGCTTATTTTGACTGGGGCGGAGATGGGATGAGAAGCATTATGGTTTTCGAAGTTGGATTCAGCAGGGAAAAGGAAGCCGTGTTCGTCATTCTGCTTTTGCATCGAGAAGCAATTCTTTAAGAGGTAGAACAAATCTGTAAAAAAGCAATATTGAAAAAAACTAGTGATCAGAGGAATGGATAAACCTGTTGTGGCTGAATCCTTTTTGGGGACAGATCCTACTGGCTATGTTCAGACACCGCATCGTGCGCCCAGGTTCTGCTCCGCCCTGACCCTGCCAGTGTGGGGCTGGCCGAGCCCCAGCGCAGAGCAGCGTTTTCACTGGGAGTCCTTAAGGAAAGCTCAGTGCTCTGGGGCTGCTGGGCTCTGCTGGGCTCTGCTGGGCTCTGCTGGGCTCTGCTGGGCTCTGCTGCTCCTGCAGCCTGCCCTGTGGGGTGCCCCCTGCCACTAGGGCTTGGCTGGGGACGGAGAGCCAAAAGAGGTGGAGGGACTTCTGGCTACAGCAGGGGAAGCCTTTGCTTTGCCTGACTATAGGTGGAACGGGCGCAGGAGGAGAGGAGAGAAATGAGTTGAGCCATGTCTGTGTAGCTTTAAAAAACAAAATATTTGCATATCTCGAAGGCAGTTTCCCTTCAGACAGACCCAAATGAAAGGTCTGGATCCAAACACCCCCAAATGAAGGACCATCTGTACTTCAGCTCTCTTGCAGCCGCTTCATGGAAAAACTGCCAAAGGATGGGCAGGATGAAGCCCTTCTGCCAGGTGCTGCCAGCAGCACTGCTTGATGGGTTCGTTGTCAGGAGGTTCGTCCCCAGACAAAAAGCCCCACATCCTTGCTCAGGTCCTCAGGTGAGCAAAATGTCTCCCCTAGGTGTCCTTGGACAGTGGAGTTTCCTCTTTTGCTAAGGCCTACATTTGTGCATGAAGCAAAGAAAACGATGCTGAGAGAAAAGGAGCCTGACAGGGAAATGCAACCAAAGAGAAATGTCGCTTTGTAGAGCTACAGCTTGTAAACAAGAAATGTGCAAACTCCCCTCCACGCACGCACACATGAGCGCGCTGTGTTTTGGGCAGCCATCCTTTTCCTCACCTCTCTTACCCTCTGGCAGGAGTGCCCGGTGCGTGTTGTCCCTTCAACATTTCCTTTTGCTTCTCGCCTGCTCCCTCCCGCAGCACCCCCCGGGAGCTGTCGCTGTGGCCTGGTGCAGGTGCTGTCTCTCTGCCATGGGGTGAGGTTTGTGTCTTCCTGCCTCTGCTCGGTCACACAGACTGCAGGGTCAGAGTGCTGGCAGAGGCAGGTTTTCCCCTTTTCCCAGGGACTACTCTCACCGAAACACCAGGCTTCGATTACTCTAAGGCTCTGCCAGACAGTAAACCCCATTTCTTCTTCCTCTTCTTATTAGTGAGATCCCAAGTGGAGGATCCCCTGTGACAGACAGCACTACTGCCAGGACCTGACACCAAGCCGGGGCTGCCGGTGGGAGCCAAGCTGCAGCAGAGCAAGCAGAGAGCCTGGTGCACTCGTATTGGCAGGTAACTCTTGGAACTTCCTTGCCCTAAGACATAAATTTCAGCGCATTTTTTAACTACTAATGATTTAGGATCTCAAACAACTTTAAAATATTCCTTTAAATGAAATCTTTGCAGTTAACCTTTAACTGCTTCCAGTTCACAGAATCTTTTACAAGAAAGGGCAGGAAATCAATAGCTTTAAAAAGCAAAAGCAACAGCCCTAGCATCAGCGTGTGCCATATCGCACCGGTGTGCCAGTGCAAGCAATTGCCTGGAGCAGGCAGGAGGTGATGCAGAATAGCCATGCTCTGTCTGGGTTACTTCTGCATTATAACTTGGCTCCTAAGGAATGGTACGAGGAAAAAGGGAGGGTGAAGCTTGGTTTCATCACCAAGCCATTCTGAAGGGGAACCTGGGGCAAATGCTGTTTGTCCATACAGGAATCCCTAAATCCATCAGTTTCTCAGAGCTCATTAGTGTGAGTATGGCAAGCAGAATTTTGACCTGCTTTTAGTGTTGTGCTGGTCCTGGAAATTGTTGCTACTTTTGTCACTCTATTACAAGTGCTATGAAACAGGGAGAGATCTAAAATTAAACCAGCTGCTTATCAACCTCAATTTCTCCCCCTATGCAAACAAACCCAAACTGCGCTCTCTCCCCCATACACACACACACACACACACACACACCATTCAGTAAGTTTTACTTTGTTTGGCTTTTCCATGCTTTTGTCTCAGATGTGAGAAGGTTGGACACAAGGTCATTCACTAACCATTTCATGTGGATCCAGCAAGTCACTTCAGGTCTTCTCCCCCTCCCCTCAATTCATCTGAAATCTCTGCTGTGCAGTAATGGAACTGCAAACAGTACAGCAAAGCCCTCGTGGTGAAAAATAAAAAAGTGCTCTTGTTCCAGAGGAGTGCTGGGAAAGGACGTCCCTGATCGGTGCAAGTCAAAATGGGTTGTTTGGATGTCATATATTACTCAGGCAGCAGATCAGGATGAGTTTGAACCCTTTTAAGCAGAAGCTGGGAAGGGGTTAGAAATACTTCTTTCATCAATAATTACAGGAACTTCTGTTCAGCCTTTGCTTCTTCCTAAGGCCCAGGACATACTCCTTTTGGACCCCAGGGAAGGGCAATTCAGAGAGGATATTATTCACAGATGTCAAAACCCCCGTGCATGTGTCACTCGCCAGTACTGTGGTGGCAGGGCTCTGCCCGAATATCGGTATGGATGTGGGCTGTGATCTCCTGTGAGTTGTTCTGCCCAGTTTCTGGAACTGACTCCTCTGTCTCTTAAGCAATTATTTAAATCTATATGCTCACTTTCCCTGTCTGTAAAAATGGGCTGACTGTCCTCACTAGTGTATTTGGAGAACAAATTAATAATGTCAGGCACTCAAGAGGAAAAGTTTTTCAATGTGTATTTGCTCTGCAAAACTGCTCAATATTGTTATTATTTATTATTCTATGGACTCATCACTCTCAGCTCCCTTCTGCCAGAAGCTGCTTTGAAAGATGGATAAGTTGCACAAAAATTATTTTCCTTCAGTTTTCTTTGTGAGAAGGTTTTAAATGTGGCATGTGGGGGGGGATTGCTTTTGTGAGGGAGGGCAAAGGAAGACATGCTGCTGTTATGAAATGGATTTGAAAAGGTGGAACCAGGGAAAAACAACTTCTTACCTCAAATTCAGACTGCTGAAATGCCTATTTTTTTTACTCAAATAAGAGGCACAAATACAGAAGATTGTAAACAATCCTCTTAATACCAGCAGATATTTTTATAACAGATTTTCTTCCCAGGCTGTCTCTCCCTCCACACTGGTGCAGCAGACGTAAAAGGCAGGGACAGCAGTGAATGGGCATCATTACTGCTTGTGAACACTGCATTTGATGTAGCTGATAGGAACCACCGTTGATCCTGCTTCACTCTCTACTTCCAGTGACTTTCCATCTGGTGCAACTCGTGCTCTACGCTCCCTCAGGTTTATGTGAAAACTACTGTGAAAGCAGAGTCATTGATTTTTGTAGGTTTAGTGCCAGAGCAATTTCAGATGGCACGATGCTGATTTCCTTGACTTTCGCTTTCCTGCTCTTGATACTTCTGTGTCAAACTCAACACCTTTCCCAACACTATCCTCCTCCTCATCATAACAAAGTACTCAGCACCTCCTCCTCCTCACTAGCGCTGTCAGCAGGAGCAGTGGAAGGGTGCTACAGGCGGCTGTGTTTGTTTTGACAGTGCCAACTTTCAAAAGAATCAGCTGAGTTGGTGGGAGGCCTCCGTGTTTGTGTTTCTAAACATAATTGTTGAATCCCTTGTTGGGGATATTTCACCACCGCGCATCGCCTCTGGAACGGGAGGGGTGAAGTTAGCAGCCTGGGCTTGAGATCCCTTCTGTGTTACGCCAGCCATCGCGGTGAAGGATTTCGTCTGCCGCAGATCTCTCATGCCCTAGACAGCTAATGACGTGGAGGGTCTTGTCCAGGTCTTCCAATTAGTCTGTGATAATGGAATAAGTCGTGGGGAGATTATTTTCCCGTGCCATTGTAAAAGATCTTCTGAAGGCTCCATTTTGATTTTGCATATGTGACCATTCATCACAGCAAAACTTCTGAGTTAATATGCACGGCCGCGTCTGTGGGGTCAGGACCAGCCCCTGAAGCCGGGCCATTCGGGCTGCCAGCAGTGGGGTTTGCAAGCAGGCTGAAAGGACAAAGTGATTTTGCCTGAGTTAAAGGACATTGTTATGGAACAATTCTCACGTTTTGTCTCTCTGGTATCGGTGACACAAGATGCTATGATTTATGACGTGGCTCTGGAAACCCTGATTAATTGCCTTACACTGCTGATGCGCAGAAGATGATGTGAAAAGTGTTTTTCCCAAGCATTTTGTAAAACGTGGTGGGCAGGGAGTGGAGAATCAGAGACTGAAGTTCTGACATGGGGACTGCCTGCTCACAGAAAGCACGTTACATCGTTGGATTCGTCCTTCAACTTCTCTTTCATCCCACTTAAGGGCTTATCTCTCCCCTGACTGCACGGGGAGATCAGTCCTCAGCCTGTTCCTCTGAATGGTGTCAGAGTTACGTGCACAGAGCAAATGTCTGCAGCGAAATCTCTGTGGCTACTGAGACCATTTACATACAGCAAGTGAGGCTATTTAGGTAGGTGCCAACCTGAAAGCTACTTATTTCTCAGCTCTTTAAGGACTCAGACCTTGAGAGATACCAAATATAAGTGGATAAATGGCTTTTGCTTGTGTAAGTCCAGTGGCCCCTTCATACAGGTGATTGAAGCAGTCATGAAAAATTGAGTCTCTGCCCATATTCCTTTGAAATAAAATCCTGTGCCTTAATCAGCGACTTCCCTGCATTTGTCTACATGCCATTGTTTCTTTTTATTTTGCAGCACGTCTGCTCAATTCAGGAGACATTTTTGTTACATTTCCAAAATGTGGGATATGCAGTGAACTTAGCTTTAGAGCTCTAAGTCCTTTTCTTCCCCACCTAAAAAAAAAAATCCCACCTGCTCTCTCTTTGTGTATTAGCACCCTGCCTTTGGCTGAGATGTGGGGAGACAGAGAGTGTATCTGCGAGTGCTTCGCTCACGCTTATGTTCCAAATGAACATGGCATTATCTTTGAACTTAAAACCAGTTCTTTGAAACACTGCATTTTTTACACGGCACAACAGTGCGCCACAGCTCGTAACAAAAACGTGGCTGCAGAGGGAACTGAGGTTGGCCTGCAGTGGCTGGATGCGCCTGTTTATCCCTTCGTGTGCACAGGGACGAAGCCTGCAGGCGCCCTTCCAAAAACACAACGAAGGCATTTGCTGCACCGGGGCCTGGGGGTAGCTGTGTGTGAGGGGCCGGGGGGGTGAGGACATCCAAAGGGAAGGCTGCAGCCCACAGCTCAGCGTGACGGGGGCCCTCAGACCGCAGCCAGCGCGGGTCCTCACCCGGGCGGTGCAAGGGGCGTACAAGGGGTTGTAGGTTCCTCCTGCTGCAGTCTGGTGGCAACCCAGTCTGGTCTGGTGTTGAGCTGGGACTGTTCTCCCCCCCCCCCACATCCCAATGCCCGTGCATTTGATGGTTTTTGCTCTGATCGTCTGTATGAACTCCTGGGAGACGACCATACACGTTGAGGCAGAGGACAGATAGCTGTGCTCTCTCCTTTGGCGCGCTGGAAGGATAGATATTACGTTGAAAGTCACACGACAGCCATTTCAGAGGGTGACTCTCAGCTCCTCTGCAAACAGAAGAGAGCTTTGCATGCCATTTAATATAAAAGAAGGTTATTGCTTTAATCAAACTATTTTGTCCTATTTTGGGATAGAGGAGTCTTTATCAGTTGAGAAACAAGGAGGCTCAAATCCTGGGGTTTTGTTTTTTCAGTGGGGAATTTCTTCTGTCTCCTTCTGTCGCTCATTTACCTGTTCTGTCTTACTGCTTCTCTTCGGTGGAACAGGGATAGCGCTTAGATGTCTCTTTAACATTTGGGGTATGTGATCTGGTCTTATTTATAAAATATTCTGTGCACTGTCAGCTGTAAAAATGAAGTGTAAGCCCCAAATATCTCTGTATTATTAATTTTGGCATTAGCAAGACATGTAATTTTTACAGCTGAAGATGGCTTCTCCTTTTTAATATGAGTCCTTCTCATTTCACAAGGTGAGCTGTGCTTCAGCTCTCCGAGGGAAATGGCCTGGAATTCACAAACCTGAACAGAAAAAAAAAAAGAAAAAAAGAAAAGAAAGGGACAGGAAAATTAGGAAGCATGGCCAAATAAGCCAGGCATATGCCCTCTATTTTTCTTTCACATTTCAGTCATGAGTCACGCCGTGGTCCTCCTTTCCAGATGAGCCGACTGAGGCAGAAAGAAGAAAAGTAACTCCGATGGCATAATAAGCTAGAACTTGAACAGGAATCCAATTAGCTCTTTTGTTTTAATGCTAAACTACGTTGCCTTGACCTCAGCCCACAGGTAGTGTTAACGTCCGTGGCTATTGTCAGGCAGTTGCATGAATGTGTTACAAAATTAAATAATGTGGCATTGTGCTGTATGACTAGCACTTAGGCACTAAATTATCACAGCTCTCCCTGACCTTGGCAGCATCATAGGGTTCATATTTTCAGAAAGATGAATTGTTCTCAGAACAATTTCTCAATGTTTTAAACACACACACTTTTCTTTAACCTTATGGACACACAGTTTCTACCTCCTTGTACTGTTATGATTTTAAACACACTGGTCCCGGCACAATGCCACCTGAAGTCAATAAAAGGGCTCTTACTGACTTCTGTGCTCTGGTACTTTATACTCGCAGGAAACTACCAGATTTGGGCCTAAAGTGGGAGAACAAGATGTGTGCAGCTTTATGGAGTGCTTTTTTACAGGGTCAGAGAGCAACAGGGCAGGGCAGAATGATTCATGGTCAAGGCTCAGTAGCCACAGGCCGATGCAGTCATTTTTGTGTAATGCTCTCAAAATTTGCTTCCAGTTTGGTTCCAGAGCAGGAGCAAAGGGCAAGTTTGGATACTTTTAAGTGAATATTAAGACCATACTAAGCAAATTACGAAGTCAGCAGAGAGGCAGACCCCCTTGTTGCCCCCCCGATGACTGCTGATGGTTTTGCTCCCCAGACAGTGCAGGAAGCCAGACTTGGCTCTGGGCAGTGTGAACTTGTCGTTGCTCTCTGCTTTAGACACCAGGGTAGAAGAAGACCTTTGCTTTCCAGCCCACGTGTTGGGTTCCTGTGCAGTGCTCAGAGAGCTTCTCCCTGTGGGAGGTTTGTTACAGGTAGCAGGTCCTGAGACCCTAGAGGCATCAGGAGTTTCCGTATTAGCAGCATAAGATTTGCAACAACTTTCTGCCAGGTATTACCACGAATCAAGCAGTCTTCATGTGGACTGGAGCTAGGGGCTCCAGTTTATATTGCACATTTTTGGCAAGTGTGATTTAGTTCTGCTGCATGATGGACCAATAAGAACTTTGTTTTGTTCTGGAGATTTGTCTTCAGTCAAAATTGCCTTGTAACAAAAGATCTAATGCGTGAGCAAGGCATATTCTGAAAGAAAGTGGTTTGCAGGCCAAGTGCACCTTTGGTCTCTGGGTTCCTCTAGGTTCCCACTTAGCCAAGGAACTGGCCAAGACACAGCATTTTTCAGCGCTGTGCCTCTTCTTCATAGGGCAAACTGGAATGCCCAGACACAGGGCACATGTGCTAAGGAATCCAAAGGATTGTAGTGTTTGTAATAAAGATAGTGGTGGAAGTGCCCCATTGTGCACGTTTCTGGTCTCTGCATCTCAAGAAGGGGTGTAAACTCTGAAGGCTGGTGCACGTGAAGCGGTAAGATGTGTGCATGAAGAACCTCCTGGCCCTGCAGGAAGTTATGCAGCTCTTCTTCACCGCACTGCTTCCTACGCGTTGCCTTGAAGCATCTCCTGTTGGCCACTGTCAAAACCAGAATGGATCACTGGTCTGACCTGGTGCAGTAATCCCGAGGTTTATATCTTTGTTAATTAAAAACTGCTTTTGACTGGCTGTCTTGTGAATAGAGAGATAAAAAGGAGAATCAAATCATTTGAACAATTATTAATACAATGTTAAAAACAAAGAAAAGGAGTGGAAAATAAAGATATACTTGTAGCCTTTTCTTGGAGATAGTTTTCCAGTGCAGTGTAACATAAACAGATTAACTGCAGTGTTTATTCAGTGTGAAAAAGCAGTTCCAAGAGCCCCAGGTGCTTGCCAAGTCCATAATTGTACCTCCTTAAATACTTTCATTACTTGGAAGTACAATAAGAGAAGCAGAGACACATGCTTTCTATTTTCTTGTCAACAAAACACCTCCAAGAAATTAAACTCTATTTTCTCTAGAAATTTTCAGCAACGTTTTTTCCCCTGGTCTTAAGAGGAGGGGAAAAATGCCTCCGAGATGACGGCAGAACGACACCCCCTTGGAGGGATTTCTACATGCGGAAAGAGAGGGACTGAACTGAAACAGCGAGAGTCGTGTTTATTAAAGTTTAATTAAATTGTGGAGGACATTAAAGAGGGGAGCATTTAAACAAGCATCTAGATTTGATGTCCTACCAACATAACAGCAAATAAAGAGATGGTCTTTTCTGTAGAGTTTGGCTGTGCTGCTGGCCTCACAGCAGAGCTGGACTGGCCCAGGGAGTGCGTGTCCGGAGATCATTTACTCGCTCACTCCACCAGAGCTGTCGGTCCTCATGTGTTCAGCAGAGACAGCTCAGGGCCTGGCTCCTGTGCTCATGTCCACATCATGCTTTAGCTGCCCCCGAGCCCTTGTCTCCGCTCTTATTTCTCCATCTGCCCACTGGCTGACCCATAGTCACGGGTCAGGCGGCCACAGCCAAATGCCTTCTGTACCACCGTCAGCTTCTGGCTTTTCCTCTGCCTCCTGTGCCGGGTAGGTTTTATAATTTCATCCAGTTGTTGAACTCAGAAATTTGTGCGTGGAAGCAGCATGGTACCTTCTGGAGAGGTGTGGATATTACCTTGAAGATGTCTGCGATAGATAGATGACCTTATTGCTTTTTAAAATATGGATTCTTTGGGCAAACCAGCTGCATAGCCTGTGTGTGATATGTCTGTTCTCTTTCAGCTTTGCCTGCTAAGTGAGAAAAAGGCAAGAACCTTTCCAAAGGTGGGGCAAGTTCCTTTCTTCAGCTGTGTCCTCATGTCCTGGTATGGAGCTGTTGTTCTGCCCTCAGCTAAGGAACAAAATACTGCCTTGGAATGCAGTTGAAGTGTTCCTTGGTAAAATTGGGCACGATTATATGCCCACGGGTCATCTGCAGATAAACCTAAATGTAATCTGATCCTCAGCTCTATCCAGGCCTTATTGTTTGAAGAATATGGGCAGACGTTTTGGGCTGAGGGCTTTGTGTTTTTAGGAATGCCTTAGTCAAACAAAACTGTTTTTCTGAGCATCTCCCTCCTGTGCGCCAAACATATGCAGTCTAACTCAGCTCTTGGGGGAAAGGCGTGTGGCGGGTGAGATTTCTTCATATAAGTCATGGGGGAAAAAAAAAAAAAAAAAAAAAAAAAGAGTAAACTTCTGCTTCAGAAATTGCATCTGAACACAAGTGTAAAGAGAATTGCTCATCTCACAGCGAGAACAAGCCTGTACAGTTACACAAAATTTGGTCTTGAGAAAGGCAGTCTGAATATTTTATTTATTCCTCTCATATCCCTTTATGTCTCAAGCCTTGATTACATATCTAAAAAGAATTTCCCTCATCTTTTTTAAGGGAGGTTGTGATGTGCTGTGTTGTCTCTCTCCAACTAGTTCCTTATTGCTCTAACCCGTGGTAATGAAAAGCGCCGCTTTCTCCGCGCTCAGTGGTAGGTGGAAGAATGATATCTATCCGATGATCTTCGTGGGAACTCTATTGTGTTATTATACGATGCTTGGGGTGATATCGAACAATGCACACCTGAAATCTTGAAATTCTTCCTTTCTCCCTGGAAGGGGGGTCTTTCTCTCGGAGGATCTGAGTTCGGAAGTAGCCCCTGCAGGAGAGCCGAGACAGAGAGGTTCCTGGAGAGCGTTTGTAAGGAGAGATCCCCCGTCCCCGGTACCCACGGAGCCTGGAACATTGTGATACGCTCCAGCCGCAGACCTGGGAACACAAAGTGTGAGAAGACACTTGCCAGCTTTATTTCCCCAAATGCAACAGCCCTTTTTAGTGGCAGAAAAATGTCTGCGTTTCCACATCGGTTTAATAGTTTGCCTGTAGATCACATCCCTTCCTATCACAAAGAAATCATTTCATCCTGCTGTGTAATTAATACGCATGTACAGTGTGGCAAACATTTTCCTGTAGACTGCTTATTTTGCCTGTAAATTACAGGAAATCCTATACAATACACCTGGGAGCCCTGCAGTTTGAAATTAGAATACAAACCATCCCCACCTCCTCCTGCTTGGCCGGCTTACCAGTCAGATTTCAAAACTCTGTTTTTTGTTTGGACGTGTAGTAAATTTGGATAGTGACACACTTCTCTTCAGCTTAAAATTAATACCTGTTTTAATTCCAAAATGCAACCGGTTTATGGCTCATTGAACTGCTACAAAGGGATGAAACTGCACGGAGGTTTCCAGTTGCGGGTTTTGTTCTGACACACATGCACCACACAAATGTGTAACAAAATCCCTATAGTTTAAGGTATATTGGCAGTAAAATCAATGTCCAAGCCTAAGCTCTGTGTGATGTCACATCTGTATGAGCCCTGAGATAGTATTAAAATAGCAACAGCTGTTACTTGTTGTACACACCGACTTTTTAAAGGGAAGCTCCACATTTTCCCTCCTTTGCTGGTACCCTGTGAGTCTCGGTGACAAAAGGACCTGCCAGGAACATGACGGTGCTGGCTGCCGGAGCATCGTAATCACCAGTCCTCGTTAGTTTGGTGCAGACTAATTGCAGGGCATTACCTTCATTTCACCTATTCTTGGTGTGTGTGGACAGAGGGTTTTCTGCCAGCACGGGGGGCAGAAAATATCTCCAGCCTCCTGACAGTTCGTGACCTTGGTGCTGCAGAACATGTGGCTTCACCTCCGGCTGTTGAATGAGCGCTCCAGTTCGGGAAGGGTACGGGAATTTGGGGAAAAGGTAGCGTGTGGCTCTCCTGTGCTCTGGGGGCTGCTGACGGCTGTGGCAAAAGCTGCTTCCCCAGAGCGCTCTGCCAGACATAATCACGTCCCTACAGGTGAGGGAGGTAATTCAGTCTCTTTGAAGCTCTCTTCTGGCTCTCACTCGTTCTCTCTTAAACCGGGAATGGCAATTGCATCTGTTTATTAGCACGCATCAGAGACCAGCAAATTTCCATCACTGGGAAGATCTGTTCCCTTTAACAGAGGCAGACCAAATTCAGCTCTCTGTTTCATCAGGGTAAATCTAGTCTAAGGCAAGGTTCGCGCTGGATAACAGTTGCTTTGCCTTGAAGTTTGATGGTGCAGTTCAACAATGGTAGGAGAAAATAAAAGCAGGTTTTGCCTGCAGCTTGCCTGGGTAGCTGTGCTGGGCAGAGCAGTCCCGGCAGGCGTTCCCCGTAGCCGTGGCTGCTGGATCAGGGCGAGGAAGCAGTAAGAGAGCAGCAGAAAAAATAAACCATTGCTGTTTGAATGCTGTATTTTTCCCCTGCTATCAAAGGAACTCTCCCAACGCTGGGCACGTTAGTAAGATGTTATTCGCAAGTTTTGAATGGCAGTTTTGTAAGCACACGGGGATTCAGCTGAGCAGGAGGATCTGCTTCTTGGGGTCTAGGCTTCATCAGTGGCTCTGTGTACAAAAATCAGAAATGCCAAATATGGCTTTGCAAGGCTTCTGAGGCACTGGTGTCACCGGAAGCTGTTACTTTAAAGCCGTGATGTCACAGTGGAGGAATATGATGTCAGGGCTGTAAAAGAAGGAAATAAAACTTGCTAAAATTCCTTTTCACTTTTGGAAGTTTCTATTTTCCATTCAACAAAAAATACTCTGTTCTCTTTCCTGTGACCTTCACCTTCTTTACAAGTACCCCTGCCAAGAGCACTAAGGGTACACAGGAACCACCATTCCCCATCTCCCTGTGGGAATATAGCTACCTTTTATTACTAGGACTAGTTCTTTCTTTAATGGTTTAGCAGTAAAAGTTTTTTTTTCTTAAAAAAAAAAAAAAAAAATGAGTGTGAGAGAGATGAAGAAAGTGGCCTTTTTAACTACTACAAGAGGTTTAAATAGTCAGCCAACCTCTGGAATCACTTCGTGTTTTCCATGGAGCTGGGTAAGGAGTGTTATGGAGGTTTTTTGAGTAAAGTTTATTGGAACTTCACAGTAGGACTACAAAAATGTGGCTACTCTGATTGTTTTTGTTTAATAAGACTCAAGACTCCTGGCTCTACCTCACTTTAATGTCTTATTGCTCCCTACATTTTCTCCAGGATTTGAGTGTATGTTTTCTGACAATCATTCACATGAATATCATTTTGTCTTGTCCTGCAGGGCACTATCAACACCAAAAGTCATTAATCTGGGCTGTGACTGTGGAACTGCAAGTTAGATTTGGACTGTTAGATGAAAAAAGACAAATTCTGGTTTAGGCATCAAGTACTTCCTCCTCCTAATAACAATGTAGTCGCTAGCTTTGAATTTTTGGACTGTTTCCATCGTTTTACATGACAATGGCTCTCACCAGGAGCGAGCAAAGCAATTAGGAATAGATGAAATGACTCAAACTCCCATTAGGCTTAAACTGAGCCTGTTTTTAGGAGTTTGCTGAACTTCAGTCCTTTCCTTTATTTCCTCTCCGTGTTTTTTCTTCCTGCCTAGCTGTCTCCTGTGAGGCTCTGCCACTGCTTCTGCCAGTGGAAGCAGGGGTATTTCAAACACTACGAAACAGGTAGAGAAATCAGAACTGCAAACACGTCACATTTTATAAGTCAGAGAGTCCTATATAAATATTGGTATTCTTGAGCTCATTGGAGCCAAATTCCAAACCTTTTGGTCTTGACTTTTGCTAATTCTTTTATTCCCTTGGGAATGTTGAAAATTAACTGATGTTTAATCATAGTTTGCTCTGTCCTTTCTTGCTCTGCCTGAAGGCTTACTTTGGACATGGGCTTGATACAACTCTATTAAAAAGCTGGTTGAGTGAAAGCTATCCCTGTGCCTAGCACCATGGTATCCCCTGTCTGGAGTCTACCCAGCTCCACAGCTATTTCCTCAAGGTCTAACAAACCCCACTTTTTTACAAGTGATGTTCTTACCAAGCTAGAAGCAGGTTTTAGGTGTTAGGTTTGACAAGAGTTCCTACGGACAGGCTTTCGGGACATCTCAAACTTGGTTGCTGAGGAAAGATGAGGTGTGCTCCTGTCTTGGTCGTCCTCCTGGCTGGGCACTCCTTCGCCCACGCACCCTGCCTGCCATGGTGCAGGAGACGCCGCGTACTCAGCAAGCTCTTACCGTACCCAGAAATTTCTGTGTTGAATCTAGGCCGTATTTAGAGCTGCCCGTGGAAAGGGAACGGGCTGGGTTACGTTCATCTGAGGAAGAGAAATTAGCGCCTAGTGACAGAAAAACCCGAGACAACGCATACATTTGTTCAAGAGTGTTTGGTGAACCTTGTTCTCACCCAGCTCTGGGGGCAATGTTTTAGACAGAGATTCTTTGATGATGCTGTGGACATCAGATTAAAAGGACAAGTAAAACAAATATGTTTTCTCTGTGTTACTGGTTAGATTATCTTGTTTAAAATAACAGTGTTATCATCTAGCTATTTTCCTAACCAGCCTAGAAATGCCAGAGGCTCAGCAAGCTTGGTAGTTCTCGTGGTAGGTGAAAGAATCATGATAGGAGTGGATATTCCCAACCTTACACAACTCTAATTAAGAGTAATTCTCAGTAATGGACTTTGGCTGCAGGCTAAATAAATACCACTCCTGAATATTTTTCTTAAATCATGCAGAATTGTGTTAATTGAAACTTTCACATCTTCTTCTAAATTGAATCCAACTCTGTGCTCTCCAATTTCTGTCTTCTTGTGAGTGCTGCTAAGTCCATCAGCTAACAGCAGTGCAGTTGGAGGCATGGCTGAATTTTCTCACAACTCTTTTCTGTGCAGGGAGCACATCCTGCCTGCCCCAAAAAACTGTCTTTGGGCTGAAATATGGCATGCAAAGTTCCTGCGTAAATAAGATCTTTGTTTTAGCAATTGAAAAATAATTGTATCTCTGGTCCTTTCTGAGGTACCCACTGCAACTGCAGCTCCTCCACAAGTTCAGCTCGTGGGACAGGAATGCCATGGGTTTTAATATTAACAGCAGCTTGCTGAGGACTGAATTTGTAGGCCCTTGGTTTTTCCTTGGGCAAGCTTATTTTGGAGCTCATTTCTCTAGAAGGGAAGGAAGTAAAATGACTGAAACCTGGTTTTGATAGAAGGACTTAAATGAATGGTGAGCTGAGAGGGGGACATCTGAGCACAGCTTCTCAGCTCCTGCAGCATTGGTCTCCTTTCTGCATCCCCCGTATCCTTCCATTTGCTCTGCTTCCACTTTCCCAGCCTCTCTCAGGCCCTCTCAGCTCACATGGCACTTTGTCTCTATTTCTGCCTTTAGCAGCCTTCTTCCCCTGCAGGTTCTGCCAGCTCACTGAGCTCCTCCTCATCTCCTTCCTCACGTCAGGGACCTCTTTTGCGGAGGTATTTCTCCTCCTGCCCTCTTCTAGCTCTTCCTCATTCCTTCTCTTCCCCCCTCCCTCTTTCCCTTCCTGCTGCACCATCTGCATCGCCAAGGCTGATCTCCCTTCCCCTTTGCACCTCAGCTTTCCCCGAGGGAGAGCTCCTGTCGCTCCCCACGTTCCCCGATCCCGCCGTGGCTGTGCGCGCTGCCTGCTGACACCGCGGCGGCGTGCGCTTGCTTTGTCAAGCCCGGGGGAGCCACAGGGGTGGAGAGTCTCAGACTAAGTGCTGAGAGGATTTGATTTTGCAGCTAAAACACTTGGGTGAATTTTAACTTCACCGTTTTGTTGCTGAGCATCCGTGAAGGACCTGTGCTGAATTCACAACTTGCAATATGTTCCCAGCCAAGCGCAGGGAAACAAGGAAGCGCAGCGATGGTAGGTGGAGAAGGCCATGAAGAAAATCGGCAAAGTCAACTTCTGTTGTGCAAAGTACACCAAGTGCATGCAGGCAGAAGGCTGGTGATTCTGGAGAGCAAAATGGGGGGGAGAATGACTATCCTTGTCAAGCGGGACAGGACAAATGCACCAGGAAATTAGCAATGATCTCAGGTTTCTGGTAATTGTTGCCAATAGCAGAGGAAAAAAATGCAGAAGGAAAGAAAGGGACTTAAGTGTGCTTAGCGCGGGAGATTAAGATCAGGTTTTCAAAGGCGTAGGCCGTGCCTTCCCCCAGGGGTTTGCAGACACACGTCACGCCGCAGACTTTGGCATATGAGCATGGAGACGCCTGTGTGCTTACCATGATAGGCAGCGGCAGTCCGTGGATGGTTCCCCACCTAGGGTAGCACTTGCACTTGGCTATCTCACACCTTGGGGTCTCTGAACATTCTGGAGGCAGATTTCAGAGGCAGGTTTTGCTCCCAGAAGCCTGTCTCCTTTGTGCTCCTCCAGAAGAGCAGATCCAAGGAGAAAGCTGGCTTCTGAGGAGGTCCCAGCAGCACAGAGAAGGTGACTGGTGACATACGCCTGTCTCTAACCACACAGTGCAGTGCCACCCCCGGTCCTAGGTGACCCCTAGGAGGGGCAGGCTGTATCTCCCCCAGACACTGCTCCAAAAAATGCACAGGGCAAATCAGGCCTCACGTGGCTCCCATCCACCCCGAGGGGGGAATACAGGAGCAGGGTAAAAATGGCTTTGTCTGGCTCTTCCGTAAGTACACAACGCAGCTGCAGCAAAAGGTGCAGCTCTAGCTCCTGAGTATTACGGCTGGAAATTTTCCATCTATGCCTCAGTCAGAGCAAGGAGCTACAGAACAACAGGGGCTGTCGTGTGCGTGCCTGAATGCCAGGCACGGCACCGAGAAGTTAAGGATGCTGCTCAAATCGTAACAGCAAACATCCCTGCTTTAGTGGGTTCGAGTCAAACATCAGCTGGTATTTGATCGGAAGGTGGCTTGATTTTTTATTATTATTATTTTTAATATGGTTTAATTATATTGAAATGATGTTGGGGGCTCAGTAACCAGTGGCTTGAAAATTAACTGAATTATGAAAGCTGAAATGTTGCTGCAGCATCAGTTAATGACAAGGTCGCCACCACTGTCATATTCAAAAGAAATGTCACACTTGAGTGAGGCTGAGATGGCTGCACTGTCCCATGGTTCCAGGTAGAGAAAATGAAGCAAGGGCTCCTTGGGTACTGTTTTATCCCATGTTTGAATCTAATGCATTCTTTTTTCAGCTCATTTTGGTTCTGCTGTGTTCCCTCAACATATGGAGTCCCTAGACATTAAGCCGTAACATGGAAACTTTGGGGGCTGGGAATTACAGATCATGAATAGATTGAAAAGTCCCACTAAATGCTCCCTTGGGTTGTTTGTGTAAAGATTAATTTTTGTTGTTTCTGCCTTTTACAAAAATCAAATAAGTCTAGAATTATTTTGCCTTACAGGCTGTAATAGGGAGCAGTCTTTTAGCATGCCCTGTACACCAGCACAAAAGCTTAGGGATGCAAATCAGCAACTGCCTCAAAAAGGTGCTGTAAATTGAAACGGGGAGAAATGTAAGATCCTGGGGGAAAAAAGGGAGAAAAGTAACTGTTAAATACCTGATGTTTGCACACTGATTTAAAGTCCTGATTTTATAATTCAGTGTAAGTCAAAACAGAAGGTAATGAGATTGCACTTGGCCCTGTGGTACTGAAGCCAGGGTGAGCAGGATTCGTCCTGGCATTGTTCAGCCGGTGGCTGAGTAACGGAGGAGATTACTCAGAGCCTACTCCCTCGTCTGAGCTTGCTGCGTGACCACTCGGTAAGGCTGAAATGAAGCAGTACCGTATTTGGCTGGTAGGTCCTGGTAAAATGAGATACTGGCACATTTAGGAAAATAAGAGTATTTTTCAGAACTGAAGCCATACTTTGACCCAAAAACTAACCTCAGCCATAATTAGGGCACGCACCTTGTTGGGAGCAAAGTGGAACAGGAACCCAGCTGGGAGTATGAACGTCTGGTGACTCTCTAAGCTGCTTCAGCACAAAAACCAACAAGGTACTTTCACCAGGTATTTAAGTTACCAGCGGATAGGCGGTAACAATCAACTGGAGGGCCTTAAAATCGTAGCCCACGCCAGCTATTTGCACACAGGGTGGCTCTCTGTGTCGTTAGACTGAAAGAGGTCAACGCACTTTGCTTTTCTCCCTCAGCCTCCCATCACAAAGCCTTAGCTGTTTGAAGCCCTCTGTGAAACTGTGCTGCATCTGGCCATCTGCACCGAACCTCCAGCCCATCTCCCTTCCCAAGCCTTCCTGGGACACCAGCTTATTTACTGTGACTGCCAGAGAAAACAGTTTGATCCTCTCAGTTGCTCCATGCTAAGTGTACCTTTTTTAGAAATTAGCCATTTTATACACTTATGGCTAGAACAGCCATTGGAGCCTATTGTTAAGTTCCCAAATATCAGAAACCTTGTGCCAAAGATGCTGAGCAGCAGCCCTGCAGCTGGATAAGGAGCACCAAAGGCAGTGACATGTTGCATGCTCCGTCTTCTGAAGGACTGGACATCTGCTGGAGATTTCCTACTGTTAATTCCAGCGGGGATGGTGATGATCCTCATTAAGGGAATTCTTTCTTTTTTAACACTTTCAGCTTTCATTGAAAAAGGAGAGCAATTCTCTTTGCTAGTGCTTCATTTGACCTCCACTAGTGTTGATCTGAGTGAATGCAGGATGGAGAAAACGATAACCTCCCTCAGAGGCACTTCCTACAGATAGGCCTTTCCGCAGTGCTTATCTCCTCTGCATGTGGCACATATTTTCTTCCCCCGTTGCTGTGCTAGGGGTAGAGCAAAGGGTGGATGCTTTCAACCTTCCCCATGCTGTGAAATACTGCTCCAAACTGGGAGCACCCCAGAACCTGCTGTCACTAAGCCAAGGTTGACTCTTGTGCCATTTCCTTCTGGCCAGTACTTGCAGTGAGCAGGAGGAAGGTCAGGATGATCTGGTGCTGTAGAAAAGGAGCCAGACAATATAACAAAACAGAATTGCACCTCAATAGTAATAATAACAACAACAATAATAAACAATAACCAATTGTTTAGCCGAAAAATCTTGCTGTAGCAGGACATCTCGAGCTCAATAACCCACTTGCGTTTACTCTTTATGTAAGCTGCTTGGGTTGCTGTTAGCTGTTCACCAGTGCACCTTCCAGGTCTGACCAGTTCAGTCTACCATATTAATGAAGACATTTATTTTTCCTAACCATAACTAACCTGCAGAGGGATGGAATTCCTACGCGTTCGAGAGCCCCAGCATTTCAGGAATGCAGACATTTCTTTCATCAGACAAACGCATTTAAAACCGTGTCTGTCTTTTCTGTTGCTACGCACTTACTTACCAATTTTTGTAAAGAGCTGTAGCTCCAGCTTTATCTAGATTTGCTCTGAGCTTTTGTGAGCAGGAGCTATTGCTGTAAGCTGAGAAGTGTTAGAAGCTGCCCCTTGTAGGATAACAAAGTGCATCTTCAAGTAAAGAATTTGGAAGATTTGGGCTCATAAATTGTTTTTATCTGAACTCTCCAGTCCACACAAACCAATATTTTTTCATGTTCAGTTACTCTCCAGACAGGTATATGGTTGCAGTCCTCGGGCTTATAAAGGAAGCACGGTGTACAGAGCGCTGAAAAGGGATATAGCAGAGGCAAAGAGATCCAAACCACATGCGGAGGCGTATGTGTGTGTGTGTGCGTGTAAGCCTGTGCGTCTGTCGAGATATTTATTTGTCTCCGAAGCTGTGTTTTTTTCACTAGGGGTTCAAATTTGGTCAAATCACAATGTGAAATGTGGAAGGTGAGCTTGACTTCAGCTGTAAGTAGGATCTACGTGTCTGGCAATTGCCAAATATATCAGAGAGCTTTCTCTGCTTGAAATCAGCTCTCTTCTTCTTAATGGACAGGGAGCTAGAAATCATGATAAGAACCCCTTCCACTCCTGAGTTTTTATGGGTAGTCTCTCCATAGTTAATAAATGAGTTGGGCTTGATGGAAGTGTGTTACAGTGTTTTGGTTTCCAGTCCGCTTGGGGCCCAGGGCTGCATTCTTCTTGCTCCCTAGACTCCCCTTGAACTAAATGGGAGGTGTGGGTGAACAAGATCAGACCCCTCGTCTGCAGACACTGAAGCCACATGCAGCCTCCAGTGACCTCCCTCGCTTTCCGCAAACACTAAATTCATTGCTAGTTTAAAAAAAAAAGTGAGGCACTTCAGCTTCTTTTCAAAATAGAGAGAAACAATAGGGCACACTGTAGTGAGTTCTCAGTCTTTTATCTTTCTACAGATTCAACCACAGTATTGATTCTTTATTGACCTAAACTGTCCTAAGCGTGGCTGTGGTTTTTTCTCATATAGTCTATGGGAGAGTTAAGGCAGCTACTACTTTAATATTGATTTTTGTGAAAAAGGTGCAGGAAAGGGGGCAATTTGTGTCTGCAGTTGCTCTTCACTATAAAAGATACCATTGTTAGGAGCTTATAGCATTATATCAAGGGTCTTAATCTGTAGCAATCTTTTTTTACAACTTAGAAATAGGCTTGGGCAAATGTGTTATTGGTGTTAATGATATTTTGAAGTGAAGAAAATTTGTCAGCCTTTCTAAGTAAAATGCTCAACTTAACCATTTGAGAACTTGACAGGTTTGTTACATCTGTTTGCAGGAATTATGTCTTTTGTTCCCCTGGAAAAAAAAGAAAAAAAAAAAAAAGAAAGAAAAAAAAAAGAATGTCCGTTTGAATAAACAGTGATAATAATGTTATCTGAATAAATCTTTAATAAATTGAAATTATTACTGCAGGCTTAAAGAAGTGGTAAGTTTTGACAAGAAGGGCATTACCATCTAATTATGCTTACTTTATGAAAGAGAGGGGCAAGGGCCAACCTGTGAGCTGTCTTAACTACAGTAATAGAGTGATCCCCTCTGCAGACTAAAGAAGGAGCCATCAGACAACAATAAAACACAGGCAGCGCGCTGCAAATTGTAACCGAACCCCTGATTCACACAGATACACCACCTTAATTGTCAGGAAAACTAGCAGAGCAGTGTGGTAAGTGCATGGCAAAACAGCCTTTGCTAAGTGGATGAGAGAATCCTGTGCCAGATATTGTAGGCTATTCCTAAAGGTTTCTTTAATTATCAATTAGTCACTACTGTACATTAGCTTCCTATTGGCTAAGTGCTCGGCATAAGGGTCCGTATCAGCATTTGCAAACAGGTGTAAAGATATAACTGGTACATAAATTGCCTTCTTCCTGCGGGCACCTGGTTTGCTAAGAACACTTAAGAAATTCCAAGAAGACACCTGCTAGCTGCTCTATTGGTGCCTCAGATGCTGCTGTTAGCCTGATCTAGCGCTGAATTGTAAAGAGCTCTGCCTACTGAAACATCTTGGGGTTTGCATACTAGCAGTGGAAAAAAACAGGTATGCTAAGTGGAGTAAAACAAAAGTATTTACCTGCCCCCCCAATGTGTTATGTGTGAGCTGGTGCATGTGGTTTTCCTCTAATACCAGCTATTTAATTTTTTCCTCACAGGGAATCAATAAACAGAAAAATCATTGTCTGCTAATGTTCACAAGCTTTTTGAATGTTTGATTTGTTTGGCAAATAAGACTGACTTGCTTAAAACCTCTGCTAGCTACATTTATTTCACAGAAGGGAAAAAAAAAAAAAAAAAAAAAAAAGAATTGATCATCATAATCTGCCAGAATTAACAGCGTAGCATAACTCTTGCTTGGCTTAGATTAACTATTGGATTTGGAAGTACACTCTCCAAAAATCGATTCTCTTGTGTGTATACACATAGGTTTGTTTTGCATATATATAATATTTTATTTAAAAACTGTTAATCTAGGCCCTCTCCTGCATGTACTTATGATATATGTTTATTCATATGCACCTGACTGCATATGTTTGTGTGTTGTTTTTTTTTTCCCCCATTAGAGTCTCGTCTCATCTAGCATTCTGGACATTTTAAGGCCAAAACAGCACTGCAGTAGGGAAAGGCATTGTCTTTAATCCCCTGCAAAAGTCTGTCAGACCTTTTTGGGTCCACCTTTACAGGCATCAGGAGGTGCTTCCAGAGCTATTCACAGCAAAGACAGGGACATGGGCAAAGAAGGGACTTCTACTCGTCTTTGTCTTTTGACAGCAGCTCAGCAGCTCTAGGGGGATGATCCCAAAACCGTGCATCTTCTGGCAAATATTGGGCAGGTACATTGAGTCCAGACTCTCAGGTTAGAGGTGTTATAAGTGACTGAGATGGCCTACAAAGACCACGGCTTTAACAGCGGGGAGGGCTGCAGTCACACCCGCTCCCCATCTCTGTTCCCCATAAATATGTCACATCTCACTTTGTCTCGCAGGACTCTCGGAAGGAAGGCTAAAAATAGAGAAACACATACAGATGTGCACAGGGGATGTGGCTGGGTTTAGTTTCCATTCCTTTCCCTACTGTGAGGGCTAAGCAGGCTTTTGCCTTTACACATTGGCTGGGACCAGCCATTCTAAGTGTAAATTATGATGATTTGGTAAAAAACTGTGAACAGAAAGGTCCTTAAAAAAAGGATGTTCAGACATCTTCAGCTGAAGTAATTGAAGATGCCCTACAGTTATTGTACACACTAGGTGTAAATTTGCCTAGGTGTTGCTGCTTTAATGCAGCCTTTCATGCTTATTTTATCATTTTGTGTATAATTCCCTATAACGTGCCAACACTGTAACCGATATAACTTCATGTCTTTTTTCGCTCATGCCAGCGAGCTGAACAAGTGGGATGAGGTTACAGTAAACAAGAGGGAGATCACGAGCGATAAAAATTTTAAAAGTCCACAAAAAAACCCAAGAGCAGCAGAGAATCAGAGGCAGGAAAAGCTCTCCACCAGAAGAATGCTCAGAGCACAAAGTTATAGCCCCCCTCGACATAAATACGTACAGACAAAAATGACTCACGGTGTGAGTCAGAGAGAGGAGGTTTTATTTACACCAGAGAAGTTGGAAATAACATTTCCACTCAGTCTATTCTGTTCACCAATTGTGGGTATAAGCAAAAGGCTGCTAACACTTCTGTGTGAATCAATTTTTTAAAAATCACTCCGCCCTTCAATCAGAACAGTTTTCTCACTTATGTGAATTAACCTACAGAACTGGCACATGAAATAATTTGTTTCACTATCTATTACCGAATATGTTTTGGCCTGGATCCACAAAAGCATTTTAGGAGCTTGAGTTGCACTGAAATCACTGAACGGGGAAAGGAAAATAAAACCCCAACCTGTTCCTGCTGGGTACTACAAGGAGCTTGGTGCGTCGCTCTTCTCTCCGGGCAGGTTTCAGACCGTGACCCCACAGCCAGGCTTTGCGAAGGTGCTGGGGCTCTTCCAGGCTGCCGAGGGAGGTGTCTGGCCAGGCTCTCCTGAAATCCCCTCCTGGATGGCCGGGGGAGGGCACGGCATGGCGCGTGCTCTGTCGGGGACACGGAGCTGGTGGAAGTAATGTGGTAATGAGCCATCATGGGACCGGACCCCCCTGTACAAAATACACCCGTTTTCTTGGAGAGGGGTGAACTGAAATGCAGTCATTTTTGACAAGGTAGCTACATTTCTGGTAGAAAGAAAACATTTTATTTTTTTCTGAGCTTCTTCCTCTAGCAAAACATCTGAGCTGCTGAAAAATATGTTGATAGCATTTTGTTGCCCACCCTACCGTCCATTTCTGTCCACAGCCACCACCATCGTGTCCCCTGGCCACTGTCCCATGATGGCCAGTGCAGGTAGGTTTGGTGGGCATCTCCAGGTGGTTAAGCTTCATCCTCGTTTCCCAGCTCTCATCCTCTGTAAGAGTGTGGTGATGAGCTTTGAATCTGTGACATGCAGAAGTTCACGCGTTCCTTGATGCAGAAGGACAGCTTTTCTGTTCTCCTGCACAGAAGAATTATTTTTTCTGAACAAAATATGATGTTTGGGGCAAACATTTAGATGCCAAGTACAAAGACTGGTTGAAAAGGTGTGATGTCTACAAACAGAGCCAGTCTGCGAAAGGGTTAGGCATGCAAATGGCCAAGGTAAATAAGACACTGCTGAAACTGTCTTAGCCCCCCACAGTCCTCATGTGTGGGTTTATATACGCCAGCAGAGCCAGGTTAACCCTAATTGTGTGTTGTTTAACTTGGCCATAAATGCCTAACCCTTTTTGTAACTTGGCTCCGATTGTAGGTATCACACCTTTCGATTACTGACCTTTCTTGTCTAAATTGTTTTTTTAATACATATTAAATATTTTTGATCTAGTTTAATTTCCTCGTGCTTTTTACTGGAGAAAATATTCCCAAAAATATTTCTTCTGATAGAAAGACATATTTTAAGAGAATAAGTCTTACATTCTCAATGGCTAGGCAGGTCAGTGGTTTTTAAAACCTGGTTCTTTTTGAAGGAAGTAGTGCCAGAAAACCTCACTGAAATTTGATGTGCTGTTTGTTCAGTGCATTCATTGGCAGAGGTAACAGGAGCACAACTTTGTTGCAACTCTTAAATAAGAAAAATATTTAAGCTGTAATAACCAATCAGTAATTCTTCTTATTTTCCTTTCTGCATCATGTTTCTTAATAATGGCTTTAATATGTCAACAGTTTGTTACCGTGATTCTCTGAAATTTTGAGAAGATAAAATGCTTCTCTGTTTGAAGGTAGAATATTAAAAATGCGTCACATTTAATTGCCTTTTCTGGTAGTTTTATCTGCCCGTTCTGTGTAATGGAGGTATTAAACTTGCTGGTTGACAGAAGGTTTTGATAAGTTTTGTAGATTCTGTAACTCAAGGTGTGATGCTATCCATAGCAGCAGCAGCACACACAATCTGGGGACTTGGCCCAGTTCTTACAAAATTCAATTGAAGGGCTTCTGTTGACATCAGTGGATCGGGTCTTTCATGATGAGAGTGAGGAGTAATTATTTTCTGCATGTGGGGTGTCTCATCAGGCCGTACGCGGTGGCGAGTCGGTTTGTTCTGGCTGTTAAGTTTGCACCTGAGTTTCCATGATAACCCCAATCTTGTCTCGTACTTTAAAATCCTCAGAAATGTGACTCTGGACTAAGGCGAGTGCGTTTTTTCATCCGGTGAGATACAGGTTAGGTGGTCTTGGAACAGTTCCCACGAAAGCAGGGGACAGTATTACAAAACCTACTACCATTTGTACTAATTAGCAACTTTGCTGACAGCCTCTGGTGAGTAACTCATTACTGTCTATTTGTGTGCTTGGCTTATAAATCCCCAAACAGCCAGACTGTGTGCACTGTTGTAGCACAATATTGTTGTGGTATAAGACCTTTTCCTTGAGCATTACTGTGTCTCCTCCTTTCTCCACGCAGAGTGCTTGAAGTAGGTCAGCGGCATGGAGACGCAGCCCCGAAGAAAGGAGGGCTTCCACTATTTCTTTTTTCCCCCTCTTTTGGTGCTGAAGTAGAGATGAATACAATGCTAGTTTCTGGCACTGCTCTTGCTGATGCTGCTTGTTTCTTGGTGCATTTTAAATTTTCTGTGATTAGACCTTCACCCTTACTTGTGGGCACGCTATCACGTATTTCGGCGTGTTTTTTTTTCGCTTCCCTCCCTATCTGTGTTAGTCAGGCCTGCTGGAATTTTGAAGTACTTTTGCCATGATTGAACAAGAATATTCTGTTTCAATTTCTGTAGGTAGACTCTGCTGTTCGGTGATTTTTCCCCATCCTTTATCATAGGCTGTGTCTTTTCCATATGGTAATGAATCATTCCCCTAGGAGGAGTATCATTTGCTCAATTCAATGGACTTCTCACTATGCAGATACATGCATTTCTTTCACCTATCATTTTGATTTTAGTTTTCTTGCAGTTTATTGGCTTCAGTCTCTACATTCTTTGTGATCTGATGCTAAAGCTGCTTTTCCCAGCTCTAGCAGATATCCCCAACTACACTGAAGTCTGTGCAGCCCCGATGGCGTAACCTACACTTCTGCCTCCCTCTGGATGTGTTATCCATGTATTCAATTTATTCTTGTGCACCATCCACTCTCATGACACCATTTAGTATCTACCTGGAGCCTCTAATACAGTTTACTTTGTTGTTTTTTTTTTTCCTATTTGCCTATTTAGAAACAAAAGTGCTGATAGTGCTCTGTCCAACGAAGCTATTGGTGGGAGTCTGATGGATAAAGAGGACAAGGATAAACAAACATCTCCTGAGCATGGGCTTGGGTGGCACCGCACAAACAGAAAGGAATCTCAGGTCTACGTGGCAGGTTCTGCATTTTATTTAGATGGTGATGTGAAGGTTGGGCTGTGCTGGAATGAGAGTACGGGTGCTTTTTTCGCAGTATTGCTTGTCTTGTTTAAATAAGCTTTTGCAAAAGAGCTGAGATGGGCTGAGGGTTAAATGGGCAAATTACAGACTAGAAAGTGCGGTGTTCCTCTCCTTATTTCTGGCTCATTGCAAGACTTTGAGCTGGTCACTTCAATATTCCTTAGCTGTATTTTCTCTTGTTTCCAAAACCAGCCATGTGTTTTTCCCTGTTTCACTGTCTGTTTGGTGAGACGGATCCTGCATCATCACAGTGAGGAGCCCTCACCACCGGCATCCACGGGAGCAGGTTTTGGAGCATTGGGAATCTCATTTATCAAATGGCCTGTAAATTACTTAACAGGTTTTTGGAGGAAAGAGAAATTATTATTAACAAACAGCTTTGGTGCCTTAAAATAACTCAAGACAGGCACCAGATTCTTGAAAATAACAAATGGCAGAGGTTTTACCTAAGTATCTCCCCATGGGTTTGGCTAGATGGGTTTCTAATGAGCAGGTCTTTTATTTCTGGGATATTCTGCATCTCCCTGCCACAATTATTCATGTGCAAGTCCCAGAGCCAAATCCTGCCCTTAGATGCATGTTTGCTTCTCCCATTGGCTTTCTTGAAAGCTGCAGGCATTTTTCCTAAGCCATCATTTGGCCTCCGGTTGTACTGTGGTCATATTTGTCTGTCCAAAATGACTGTGGCTCTCCATTTATAATCTTGTAATTTGTAATCTTTATTGAGATACTGCTGTGGTTTTTCTTTCATTACTGGCATCTTATTGTAATATTGATTTTTTGTTAAATGGAACTGCATTGGTAATTTTGGCTGGCAGCTTCTTGTTTTTGCTTTCTTTTGTATACTTTTTGAGGGTGGGAGAGCATTCCCTATGCTGTTTTGAAGCTGATTTCTTTGATCCGACTCTTTCGTTTTGTCTGTCTAAACAAATTTAATTTTGCCTAATCTGTCTATGCAGTTCCCAGTCACTGTGGTATCTAGGCACTAAATTACAGCCCTCTTCTGAATGTTTTCTTCTCGTAACAACGCTAACTTCCTTGTTGAGTGAGTGACCTAGTCATTGTCATGCTTTTGTAAACAGTTTCTTCTCTACCTATTGATTTTGGTCTAACATCGGTGACCACCCACTGTTTCAGACTGGGAGAGAGAATAATTGTTATATAGGCATCCGCATGCGTACGCACAGCCTCGTGCACCTGCTCTTGGGGTGGACATCCTCTGCAGCCTGATTCTCACCGGGGCAATGCCACGCGTCTGGCTGGGGGAGCTGCACCCGAGGGGCAAGGAGCACGCGAGGAGCTGCTTACGCAGGGCAGGGCATTGAACCACTGCCCATGGGTTTTGGCCAAGGAAAGAGGTAAAAGCCCTCTCAAACACGGTGGAGTCCCTCTACAACCAGTGCTCACCCCTAGCTGGCTTGCCCCTCTCGTTGCGATGTGAAGATGGCACATCCCTGCGTGCCAGGTGGTTTTCTGGAAAGCATCGAGCCAGCCGTCACTCCGTGTTTGGGTAACAGACCTGCACAAGGAAGTGATTCACAGCCTACAGATTTATTGTCAATTTTGTTATGCTTAAGGCAGGCAGTAATTTCAGTTTTCACTGCCATTAGCTAATAATAGTAATTAATTAGTAAATCATGCCGTTGGGATCTCAGGGTGAGCTAACAGGGAAAATGTAAATTAAAAAAAAAAAAAAAAAAAAAAAAAGGCCACTAATATTTCTGAGTTTGCTGCCACAACTGAGGGTTCGTGTCTGTCCCATCCCTCCAAACTGAATTTCTGAAGAGCAACTTACATCGCCCACAGTGCTGTCTGGGAAGGATTTAAAGCAAAACAAAAAGCTACACCACAAATTGTCAGAGAAGTGCAAGGAGATGCAGGGAGAGGCAACGGAGAATCAGGTTGCTGTGCAAGCCATTGGAGGAACACGGCTGAAACCTACACTGGGAGAAGTTCAGCCTTCACCCAGCCGAGGGCAAAGCCTCTGTTTCTCAAGCGAGGAACACGACGTGAGCACCCTGGCCCACGGCCATGGCCCCGCTCCCTCGGGTGCTCACCACGCGCCCCCCACCCCTGAGCCCCACAGACCCCAGCAGTGAGACAAAGGCCCGAGCGCGCTCCCACAAGGAATTGCTGGGCGAGTCCAATCTAGATTCACATTGCCCCTCCCTGTCCAGGATCCGTGATGCTCACGTTGAGCGAAGAGGGGAGGGCTGGTGTTATGCTGTTTGGGTTTTTCCCTGTTTACTTGCTTACCAGGGAGGAAGTTTGGGGTGTAAGGGATGAAAACGCTACAACAAATCGAGGGTTTTCAATTCAAGGTCATTTTGAACCCTTTTTCTGGCTGAGAAAGAAAGTAGGGGAGAAAAGAATTAAAAAATGTGAATTAGGCTGAGTCATTTTCACTATGAATTGTTTGCAGCTGTCAGAATCAGATCTACATAGTTCACTACAGCTCAATTTCCTTTCTGAGTTAATAACACATTGAACAAACATACTACACGAGACTCCTTTTCTTCTTTCAAATAACCTCGTGGAGGATCTCGCATTCCTGGTATAAAAATGTCTCTATTAGCTTAGGCTATTTATAGAACATCAGAGGGCTGAAAGATAGTTAAAAATTAATCGATTACCATCAAATAACAGACACTAAAACTCAGTATCTGAAATGCCTTCCTCCACTGAATAAATTAATAGCAAGAGGAGAAATGTCCAATTCTCATTCTCAGGCCGGCCAGATTCAATTTAACACTCTCCAGCGCAGCTCAGCAGCGTTCGGGACTGCGCCCTTCAAGTGGACTTCCAGAAGCTGCCCCTGCCTCCAGTGTGGCGGGGAGGGCAGAGCGGGTTTGGGTGTCCAGCTTCAGGTGAAAACCATCCCCCTGGACGGGTCAGCTCTCGGGATCTGTATCTGCTGTTGGATGGTTCCTCTTGCTTCTTGGGCGGCTTCTCTTCCAAGGTGGTGTTGGGAATCCACACCTGGAAATGACTTCTCCCTACCATCTCCATGTCATGATCTTTTCTTTCTGTTGAAGTAGTTAAAAGCAGCGGTGGTGAAGTGGCACCACCTGGGTGTAGAAGATTAAAAAAAAAAAAAAAAAAAAAAAAAAAGAAGGATTGCAAAATATTAAGATGCTTCTCTAATAATAATCTTGCTGGGAATAGTAAAATGCTGCTCTGGCCTTCATACTCTGTGGCTATAATCATGTCAGGGGTTGTAAAGAAAAATAAAATATTTAAGAAATCAACAAAAATAACTAGAGAGAGGAAAAAAAAAAAAAAAAAAAAAAAAAAAAAAAAAGCTTTCAGGATCAGAAGTCGTTCTTTGGGTCCGAACGGTAGCAAAAGAAGAACTTAGCTTAAAGATTGCAGCTCCTCTGTCATCTCTGAAGCAGGGCTTGTGTTTCGTCTCTCTGTTTCTTCTAAGAGCACTCAGCTGGCTGTGCATAAGTTAGTATTTCCCTGTGCAGTCTGCCTTTTTATCAAGGCACAGTTCTGAGCAGCAGTTCTGGCAGAGGGCAGAGCTACCTGGTGGGGACAGGCACCGCAGGGCTGCCACGACGGGCAGAGTGCAGGGAGCCCTCGATGATGCAGCGCCTGCACAGCTAAAGCTGCTGCTGCTGCTTGAGAGACAGAATTATTTTTGACAATTTGGGGTGCTTCCAAGTGTAGGATAGTTTGCTCTCATACCTTTCAGAGAACGTGGCTGAGGGATATGGTGGCCCTCCAGTTTGAGACAAGCCCCATGGGGAAGAAAGGAATTAGATTAAAGAACGAGCAGCTTCTAAGACGGGATGGTGAGTTTAACATCTGCCCTGTTGATTGCTGGCAGACTGTAGCACACAGCTTACAATGTAAGTTGTCTACAGGAAGTCTTTATTTCCCTTTTTATTGCCGAATATGCACATTTCCAAGCAAAGGTGACATTTTTGTATGTCAAAACAAAGGTAGAACTGCGTAGCCTTTGAAACATCAAACTCAGATGGAAAATGAGGATTTAGCATGGCTTAATTTGGGCTTTATTAATGCCTTTGGGGGAGAGGGATGGAAGAAAGATTAGGCAGATCAGAGCTTTAAAAGTCATAGATCATGCATTTAATAGCTCTAATTCTTAAATACTTGAAGGGTTTCATAAAGCCATTTTCTTCAAGTGCAAACTCTTTCCTGCTTTTGACTGTTGCATCTAGACCTCCCAAGTTCTTTAAAAGAGCTTGCAAGTGAAAATCTTCAGGCTCTTCCATACAGAAGTGATCTTGTACAGGCAGAACGTATGCAGCTGGCATTCCTAAAAGGATCCCGCAGGGAGGACGTGTGCACACGCAGACACATACTTTCAGTCAAGGTGCATATTGTATTATTTTTGGTGCCCAGCAAATGGGATTTAAAGATGAAGAAGAGACTTTTTTCCATTCAGTTACGCTTTCTGAAGTGGTACCAATTTAGAAAGACTGGATTTCAATGAAGTTACTAGCAGATTTGAAAAAAAAAATGTTATTAAGAGAAATTGATGCCTAGATTTCAAGGTGAATTTTATCTAAAACTGAAATATTGTCAAAGGCAATATTCATATTTTGTTCTGTTTTCTTTCTTGAAAAGTGGCTTTTTTTACTGCATTTTATTTTGTCATTAGCACAATCCTAAAATAATTTGCCACGCATTTATTTTAAATATTTTAATGCTATTTTTAAACTAGCAGTGCAAAGCAGCAGTTTTTATAGTAGCTATTACATTGTAAAAGTACTTTTCTGTAATAAAATCAATATCATAGGATAAATATTCCATGCTAGTATAATAAGCTACTGCTAATTTTACCCATAGTAATCATTTTTTAGCATGGCTGTACTTTCTGTAGCGTGATTTCTCTGATAGCTGTGAACATGAATGAAGGTACATTGCAGAAGCTAACGTAGCCTGGGACATTGTGACCAACGTGGATGCAATAGCATCAAATATCTCCCCCCAGTCATTTTCTTTCAGGTTATTTAAAATCAAAGGTACAAGATAAGGTAATTTTAGCTGCTAGGACTCTCTCGGCGTCATGGTCAGTGCTGAGGGGAGCACTGGGACCCGCCGGGCTGTCGGTGGTGCCCACGGGGCAGGGATTTCCCCAGCCCCAAACGTGGGCACAGGAGACTCGAGTGGTCAGGGGAACTGACCGCCGACCGTCTGGCCCGTAGGGTGGTAGAAAGGCGATTCCAATGGCTCATTTTACAGCTAAGTGATCGTTTATCCTGCTAGCAAAATCTGCTTAACTCTGGATGTATAGGTTAGAGAGTAATAAAAGTTCAAGTATCCATAAAATTGCTGTTGACCTGTAAATTACTGTGAGGTAAAGTTGTTGCCCAAGGAAATAACCAAGCTTCAGAAAGGTGTGTCCTAAATCAATTAATGCCGGGTTCATCTCTGCCAGGCAGAAGAGTGGTGGTCTTTGGTGTTGAGCTCAGGGTTTTGTTTTCAAGCAAGAGGTGCCATTTTCCTCTCTTCTCGCTTAAACAGGACTGTCTAAAATCAGAGAAAGACCCCCAAAAATTATGACAATTTTTTTCCCTGTCTTTATTTATTTATTGCTACATCTCTTTGAATTGGTAGAGCCAATCCATGTTGTCACTGCTTTAGGCACTTTGTAATGGTCAAGAATTTCCTTTTCCCCTAAGCAAAGACCTACATTTGCCCTTTCTGGTTGCTGATCTCCCTGAGCATCATGGTTTGGCTGTCATCTCTCTTTTAAAGCCTCTGTTTTTATTCTTTGTTTGTTGTTGTTGTTTTGTTTCTACATCTTTGAAGAAAAGAAAAAAAACGCAGTGGTACTTATGAATAGATCAGTATTAGTTATTATGAAGGAGGATTAATTGAAAATTAAAAAAAAAAAAAAAAAAAGTATTTGGTCTCATTGCCTTGGGAAGCAACTGTTTTTTAAGAGAGTTGGACAAAAAGGCACTTGGGTCTCCAGAGCTTCGTGTTGCAGTGTGGTCTGCAAAAGGGTGCTGCTGGGGTTGTGCCATTGCCACCACCAAGGACCAGAGAGGAGCCACACAAAGCGTTCACAAAGTGTCTGCATTCAGCAAGCCATCCGCCGTGCGGAAACCATCGGGGGCTGTTGCAGCACTGGGGAGTGGTTGTACGGGGCTTCAGAGCTGCCATATAAACCACTGCTCTGTAGTACCAGAAGCCTGCGAAAGCTGTCTCCTAGATCTCTTGGTAACAAGCCTCAGAGATTTGTATTGAGTCGCTGACTCTTCCCTGCTCACAGCAAGACCCTTTCCGCAGAGTTTCTATCAGCGGCGCTGCTGCCGGCCGGCCTGCCGGTGCTGTGCTGAACTGACACAATGGCAAACGGCACTTCCCGGCAATTACCAACAAAAAAGAGTCGCCGCTATTCCCCATCGCTGATCAAGCGCTGCTAGTCTGCTTGACACGGGATAAGGGCTGAGGCAGCTGGAGCAGGACCTCCACCACACCGTCGGTGGCAGCAAATTCAAAAATAGTTAAAATGTTTTCTGATTTCTCTTCTGCTTTTTGCCCCTTATTTTTGTCATACAGAAGTTGTTTTCAGTACTTTTCGGAACTTCTCCTTTTCTCTTACCATCTCTTCCTCTTTCCATTTCACCTTTGCTTTTTAGCTTTTTCCCCCATTCTTCTCTCTCCCTTTCTTCTCGATGTCTATTTATTTCTCCTGCATCACAGATTGTCTCTCTGCTTGCTTTTCTTTTTCCCGGCACTTACTATATTCCATGTGTTTTTGCAACTCAGAGGCTAGCTTGTCTGCCAAAGAATAAACTCCTATTTATGGAAAATATATGCAGCTATATGCACTGCTAAAACATCTTCAGACTGTTTGCTCACAGTCATCCTGCACAGACAGCGTGACACTGTTAACACAAGAACTGAGCAGTTACCATTTTATTTACCAAAAGTAAGAGACAAAAGTCATGCAAGGACTGCAAGTGTCCCATGCAGTTGGGCAGGTTCTGTACAACACGCACACACGGGTTCAGGTTCATCTGCTTGGATCTGAAACGAATCAACCTCTTTTCTCCTCCACCAGTAAAACAATGCAGTTTGGCTGTACGTGGGAGAAACCCATGGGTTGGTCATTAAGACATAATAACCCACCCCTCCAGCACCAGTCACTTGCCCTGGAAGAAATAACAGTTAGTTGTAGCCTACAGTGCAGAGCAATATCAGTTCCTCAAAACTGCATTAAAGGTGGAAAAGAGTGGGAAAATGATGTGGAGTTCCTGAAAGCTGGAGTCTACTTCTGATCCGCACCATTTTAATCTCCATTGAGCCCAAGCGCTCTAATAGATTGGGCATTTAGTCTTCTTGTGCTAATTACTCCATTGTCAGTTCAAGCTATAATTTTAGATCACTCTAAATGTGAAGCTCTGAGCAAGAGGTATTACAAGTAGATTTCTTGGGACATCTAAGAAGTAAAAAGATCCGCGTCCTGGTGTGATTTCATCCTGTGCCTCCAGATTAGCATTCTAAAGCAGCATCTCTCCAGCTACGATATACTTTAAAACAGTCCTAGTCGTTTGGCATTGTTTCTTGCTGGAGAAATATGGTAAATAAAGGGGGAGAATTTCAAAGGCACAAAGGGTAGTTCTTCCACTGAAAGCTGGTGGAAGTCGTGTGTCTAATTCCCATTTGTGCCTTTGAAAACACACATGTGCCTGCTTTGCCCATGGCTTTAAATCTCATGCGCACACAGACAGAAGCCCCACGTTCCTATTCAACCTCCCGCACACAGTTTAATTTCCTCGCAGTGTCACAAACTTTCCACAGTAGCTGAAATCTGTCAGGGATGTTTGTGTCAAATTGCTGAGACCAGGTTCTTCAGCTCCCACTCTGCACTTGTGGGGTGATCAGATCACGATGTTAGCAGAGTCGCATAAGAGCTTATTAGCAGCTGGTGCAGACACTGTCTCTGTGCTCTAAAAACAACAACGAGAACAGCAACTCAGCTGGGAAGAGCATATGCAATAGCCTTTTAATCATTGCTTCAACTCACCATGTCATGATGCGTAAGCTTTCTCATCAATGAGGCTAGGAATACAAAACCGGAGAACTTCTTAAATATTTCAAACACCTGCATCTTGTGAAACAAATTTATGCTACCAGATTAAAAAATAAAAATAAAAATAAAAGGGGGGGGGGAGGGAGGAGGAAGAAAGAAAAAAAATCTCTTGGATCAAAAATGTCTTCTTATCAGGAAATGAAGGACAGGAACAAAAATACCCTCCTCCTTCATCTCCTCCTCTTCTTTTCCCACCTCAAACTTGATGATAAAATTCTGTAATCTGACAACCCCCTGCAAAATGAGAGCTGAGTGTTTACAAATGGGGCTTTTCGATGCAAGCCTGCAATTTCCAATCCCCCCAACGCCAGCCATTTCAAAGCTGGTTAGGCCGTCTCCTGTCCGCCGCTATCTGTGCCGCCCAGCTTTGCCAGCCTCCTTTATCTGCCACGGGTGCGAAGCCAACGCGAGTGGCCACGCAGAGGGGGACACAGGCAGCTGCGGGATGCCAATGCCAAGCTTCAGAGCCTGTTTATTCAGCGGTGGCAGGGAAGTCTGTCGCTGGTCACTGGGCTGGAGACGTGCCCACCGGCTTGGTGCGGGATGCTGCGCCACTCGCCTGCTTCTCCGCAGCCCGCCTGGTGGCAGTTGCAGTGATGAATTCGTTTCCTTTCGGAGTCAGTCAGACAATAAGGATGTGGCTAAATCTTGCCTGGAGCCCGCAGGCGGGGCCGCTGGTTGATATTTGCTTGCTGTGGAGGTAGGATTCATATGGCCACCAAGTTGCCCCTTGACTCGGAAAGCCCAACGTTGCAAGCTTGCCTGCTCTGCAGGCAGCGAGTGGAGCTCGGCATGGTAAAAGTGGCCAGCAGATGTCTCTCAGGATATTTCTTTGCAGACACCGCTCTCCCAACTCCCTCTCTTTCCCGAGCTTCCAGAAACTGGTGGTGGTGGGTTAGGAGGAATTCTGTTCTACCGTTCTCTGCAAACACTGCACCCCCAAGTACCTGGGAAAATTAAGGGAATGTTTTATAAAGATTTTTTTATTTTTTTTATATTCAATGGCAAGGAAAGGCAGCCCTTTTCTATCTTCAGAACATGTCACGCTTATGTACAGCCATTGAGAAAATGAAACAATGCCACTCGTGGGGGCACATGGTATTTTGTATTACTTTTGATTGGGATTGGGAAAAGCACTAACATCGCTGGGATTCTGCTTCATTTAGCACAGGGGAATTGGTAGATGACAGGGAAAATATTCTGCTCGCAGGTGCAGGCTGCGTCGACACGAGGCAAATCTGCTAATCAAGCTGTACCTGCCGAGCTGTGCTGGCAAATTTTTCCTTGGGTAGGCTCGGCCTAAGCTTGAGCTCTTTTCTTCAGCTGGCTGTATGTTATCCTCTGTATTTAGACAGAGAAACGGCAGCAGTGAGGCTAAGTGGTTGCTCACGGCACTGAAGGAATTAGTTTTAGAGGTGGAAGTGGAAGGCTGGAGTCCCCTGGTCCCAGTCATGTTCACCCCAGACCGCTGCATTTTGGCTTGGATGGGGTTTAAAGCTCACCACTTAGGTCATGCAGAAGGCGCGCACACTATTATCATTTTGCAGGAGCTCTCCGTTGGCATGATCCATGTCTTTGAGAATACAATAGTCCATCACCAATCCAATCATCTTCCTGTGACTGAGGGGTTTATGCAATTATAAAAAAGTGGATGATTTGAATGCTCTATCCCTCTTGTGGAATTATGTTTGGACTTTATCCGAAGAGACAGGGAAGGGATTTTGTTTGTTTTGTTTGATCATTTCTTATCACAGAACTTTGTTTGACTCAAACCACAATGATACAAGCATTCAAACACCACCTTCAGATGTAATATTGATTTATAAAACAGCAGTGCATAGCTGCTAAACTTCACTGTTGCATACAGAAGGTCTTCAATTCCCAACAAATTACTGGCATTTCTACCTATTTACAAATTAATGTTTCCTCTGAACCTTGTGCATTTCTTATTATTCTAGTCTGCTTTCTTCGGTTTCTGCTCGGAAACCCTGTGTGAGTGTGCATTATGCAGTGATAGGGCAGCTTTAGAGCATCAGTTAAATTGGAGTTAAATAAAAAAAAATCTAGATCAACTTTTATCCTTAGGCAAGTTATGCACTGAGTGAAATTAAACCACTATATGTACTTGTAGATTGAAGAATCAGAGGTGGAGGATGGGTCAGAAACACTAAGATCAAAGTTTTTCTTCTTTGAAAAAAATCCCTTTGAAAAGCCCCCATGCCACCTATTCTGCTTGTTAATGTTTTGACTGGAAGTGTCTGGCAGTGTCATCATCAGCAGATATTTTTAAAGACCTTTTTATTTTTTTTTCGGGAGCTGACTCTAATAGCAAAGCAATGGATCCTTAGCAGCCTCTGTTATATGTCTCTTAAGGGAATATTTTTGTTAATTGCAAATATTTGATTGACAAACATGGGATGCAATTAGTAGGCAGGCACAGTAGGAATGTGCAGTGAACTGGATCTCTGAACCAACAGATCTCAACTCTCTCAGCTTGATCTGAAATAGGCTAGAGCATTTAAACCATATGTTTCCCTCAAACTTTTTCTTTCCTCTGAAAATTCCTTATTTCCCTCAACTAACCTTCTTTCACTCTCTGCACCAAGGGAGCTAATTCATCTACTATGATCACGTCAAATAAAGACAGAAAATTCTACACAAGCTTCAGACTTATGCTGCTTTTTGACCGTGGCAGTAAAAATTAATGTGGACAAGACTATACATGCCAGTTGTGCCTTACAAAAGCCCTAGGTGAAAGAGAATACAATCTAATTTAACTTTAGACATTTTGAGCTTAATGGTCTATTTAAACAACCTGGTACCATCTGACTACATTTATCAATTATATTTCTTTTTATTTATACAGAGTACTGTCTTTCTGAGGAGGCTATAATTAAAACTTATCTAGATAAATTGTGCTCAGATTCTGTGGCATGAGAAGGAATTCAAAGGATCTCAGTGTTTTTATGTGTTCTTTTTCATAAAAAAAAAAAAAAAAAAAAAAAGTTGCTCTTAAATCTTTAAAGGGAAATACATTTTAATGATTAGAATAGCCTAATTGCAATAGTTTTTATAATTACAGCCAAGAATTACCAGCAGGAAATGCTGTGTGGTCTGCAGATTAAAGGGCTGGCACCCCAGAATAAATTCTTCTAGGCAAGCAATGCCTCTACTCGTGGGGCAGGGTGCTCACTGCCCACCTTCCTGCGACGAGGCTCCTGAACCAACAGCTGCCGTGAGGGATTCACCAATTCCTTTGGTTTGCAGGCATTTCCAGCTCCCTCTTTGTGATGTAGGAACTGTCTGCCAGAAGCCCCGTGCGGCACCCATCGCTGCCCGAGCCTCGCTGAGCCTGGCACAGGGCGGGCACTCGGAGCTGCACCCCCAGGGCTCCCTGGGCAGAGCTGCCCTGCACCGGGCGCTGCGCCGCCGAGGCACCTGCACCAGCTCGGGTGGCAAAAGCAGCCCGGGGAGGTGGCCCAGAGCTGCGGGGGGCTCGTTTGCCCTGCTGAGAAGCTCATTTGCAGCTGTCTCGGGTGTCTCCACAATCCGCTTGAGCGTACGGTGCAGTGTCAGGGTGATATTTTTTACAGCTCAACTGCAATAGTATTTTTCTCAGATGCTGAGGAGTACAGACCCCATTTGGCAACTTCTTCCAGTCGGAGAGTAGGTGTGCTTGGCACCGGCGAAGTGACAGAAGTGACTAGCCTACCCTACTGTGCTAGTATTTGTAGCGTGTTTTATTGTATTATCAGGGAGCATTCAGAGGGAAACAGGGAAGTCACTCTCTCCTCACTATTATTTTTAGTATGGCATCACCCGACCTTAGCGGAACCTGATTTTTACCATAACGTGCGAGTCCCAGATGCCTTGGAGATCTCTGGCAGTACTCATCCGAGTATCGGGAGCTGGTGTGTGCCCACCTCATCGCGCTCCGTTACAGCATGCATATTTATAAAATCACATGAAGGGGCTAATGAAGCTTTGCTCATTTCAGAAGGGCCCGATCCCACAACATTTACTCCTACTGGGGACTACTCATGTGATTAAGGCTGACTCACATAAGTGTTGCAAGATCCAGCCTTTAATTTGCAAATCCCAATAACGATATGTGTTAATCAGACACTTCATCAGTGAAAAGAGCGCTAGATCTGTAGTAGCTGTATGGTAAGGCTATAAATATAAGCTACATTTCTTTAAAACTTCCTTACAGAATTTTGTCCCTAGAAGGGAAAATGTTATCTCAGTGCTGTCTACGTCCTGACTGGAAAATTTCAAATTCCTTGTAAGCAACCCCACCGAACTAACAAAAAAAAAATCATTTCCATCTGTGAGATTTCATACTGTGCATTTGTATCCCTCTTATCGAAGCAATATTCAACAGGGGCATTTACAAAAGACTTTTTTTTAGGAGGTTTGATGATATTTTTACAGAAGGGCGGTTAAGAAAGGTCCATTGCAAACCCACAATAACGTAGCCAGAACTGCATGATGAGCAACTTCTGTAGGGCAGAGAGATTTTAAATGCTGGTCCAGGTGCATGCTTGGGCTTGTCAAGGTTGCCCTTGGTGAGGTCCGGTCCCCTCAGATATTTCTTTTTTTCACACTGGAGCCGTTGTTGTGTCTCTGGTTAAGTGCTTGACAGAAAATGTCCTCGGTTGGGCTGCACGTAATGTATACCGCCGATTTGTAAAACCTTTCCACGCGACTGTGTTGAAAGAGGGACTTTGTCTCAGGTTTTCTCTTCGCAGCTCCACAATTTAAATTTTACTGTTTTGTCATGTTAATGTAATTCACTTAAAATATTTAAATTGTCCTTAATTAATTGAGGAGGGAGATTATCATTGTGGTGAACTTGCAGGCAGCGTGCAGAGCAGTACTGACACCATTTTGGTGAATACAGGTGATGAATGGTGTTGACATGAACGGCTGCAGTTACACAGTGTGCGTATACACAAATTATACCGCCATGTGTGTTCCTCTGTGTTATGAAAGCCTTTTGTTTATATATACCCAGCTATACATTTACACATTATGTAAATAAACACACATATGCCCATGCAATTTAATTGAATATATGGCTATGGGTTAAGAGGCATGTTACTCTGATGAAAAACATCTTATGGTGCTGAGTAAAAATATTTCCAATGTGCTTTTGAGTCTCCTGTAGAATTTAAGAAGGAACTGCAGAGATTTCTTTAAGGTAGTGGTTCGAATCAGTTAGTAAGAGGGCTCGGGATTCTTCCCAAACCTCTAGGCTGTTGAATGGCACTCTTAGAAACTCATCAGGTTTCATCTTTACTCAACTCCTTTTATCCTTATTCAATTATAAGCTTTTCCATTGATCTTTGGTACATGCAAAACGGAGCGTTCCCCTTTGAGCTTTGTCTCAAATTAGGTACGTACTTGTAAGGCGGTGTGCAAGAAGCGATGCATGTGGATTCATCCTCCAAACACAAACTCCCCTAAAACCAGCGATGGGCTGGTGGTGCCGCAACGGCATGCCCTGCCTGGAGGGCACCAGGGAGGTGGGCTCCTGCTGGAGAATCACCTTCAGGAGCTGCAGGAGGCTCGGACCCGCTGCTGAGCCCCACCAGAGGGAGAACACCCCCCGGGAGGTGGCACTGTGTGGGGTGCACCTTCTCCATGGCCCTCGTCTGGGAGTGAGAGGGGGCTGTGGGGCGGTAAGAGCTGTTTCTCGTGGTGTAAGCCCCACAGGCCGTGCTGCAAGGTGACCTGTCTCGCTCCAGCAGAGCCCGGATGTGTGTGTCTGCCTCACAAAGAAATCTCTGCTCTTGCTTTTTGTTTGTTTGCCTTTTTTCTCCGTCTCATGCACGCAGCCAGGGCGCCTCTCCTCCAGCTGTTCTGTGACACCGCACAGCCATCAAACGTTGGAAGCCCGGCTCGGAGAGCAGCAGTGACAGCCTCCCCGGTGCAGGCAGGCCAGGTCCCAAATCTATTGTTCATACCAGAAAGCTCGGCGGAGTGACTTGACAGGTTTTGAAAGCACTGGAGAACTTCCCCAGGAAGTTTTCTTCCTTTCACTGCCCCATTCCCTCTCTCTCCCTCAAGCCGCATGCCAGACGTGTGACATTTTAACAATTAACGGGGAGGGGAATAGCGTTGCTTCTGAGCACACACGTGCACACACGCTCGGGTAAGCAGGTGTGGGAGCACCGGCACTCCTTCTGCCCGCGAGGGTTGCGCTGCGATGCTTTGTGGTGTTGCATTCAGACACCGTGTTCTCGGCGTCTTTGTTATTGTCGCCTGATAAATAAACAGCCCTAAAATTACAGAACTTATTATGGTAATTGAGTGAAGAAAAGGAAATGCAAACCCGGCCTCACTATCTATTACATTGCCACTGCTAAAGTTGCCTAAACCTGCGCTACTCAGATGATATTGTAATATTAGCCTTCTTTCTTTTTTCACAATGATTGTTTTCTGTCCATCTCAAGCTGGATGTCAGTTCATTTAGATTTACATCAAGTAGTAAATTAAAATAATCACTCAGCAAACACTCTCAGCTCAGTTTTCTCTTTCAGTCAGGAGTTGCGAGAGATGCTTGAAGCATTCAAGCAGAAAATATTGCTGTCTAGATATTTGTCCTCTGGGTGATAAAGGAGGCATTGTCTTGGGACCCACTCAGGCCTCGGAGCTGATAGTAGCTGTGCATCACAGCTGTGAAGTGCGCTTTGTTATGTGTCTGAGGATTAGGGTTCAGGACCTTGTTTTTCTTGAAATACCAGACTGATCAGAGCTGCATATGTTCGGGGGAAAGCAGAGGTCGATGGTTCTCTGTCCACATTTTTACTAGATTATTCTTGGACAGAACTCTGGGAGAATACCCTGCAGCTTAAACCATCCCAAGAGTTTTTCATATTCTGCATTATAACCGGCATGGAAAAAAGGCTGTAGTTTATCTCTCTGCATTTGAAACAAAAGACTACAGCATCACAGCCGAGTCCCTGGGCTTTGGACCCGCGCTGGAACAGACTGAATTTTGCTCCTTTGTGTTCCATTTACAGTACAGCTGCCCATTTAGAAGCATGAATGCACCTTGATATAATAACCAAATCCGAAGAATGCGTGGCCTAAAGGAGAGCACAGTCAATCTTCATATCGACAGCTAATCTTAAAGCAAGGCTGGAAACGGTGTGGTGCGTGGAGCAAGGGGCTTGGGGGGACAAAAGAAGGCTGTTCTGTGTCTCTGTGCCGGGTGTTTTAGAAAAAGAGGATGGGGATTTTTTTTTCTAGTTAAAACATTTCACTGCATCTTCTTTCCTAACCTTCAGGAAAACAAAAACAAAACAGAAACCCTAACCAAAATCTGTTATTTTAGCAAATAAGATGTGTGCAGAAGCACTCTTGGTGAAGATGCCATCATAAATTAAGGTAATGCTCCCAGTACAGTCACTGAGTTAAGTCGGGGTAGAGACTGCAGGATCCGGGCGTTACCTGCGCAGCCTCAGAAGCAGCACAGGAAGGGGAAGGGAGTTGGCAGATTTGAGGGTCCGGGGCCAGACTCTCACCTCACTTGTGTTGGTGGGATACCACAGAAGCTAACTGGATTTTACTGATGCAGTAAGGACTACACATGGATCTTTTGTTGCTAGTGAAACAACTCTCAGGGTCACCAGTGTCCTTCTGAATCCGTCCCTTGCAGAATGGGGCCCTGATCAATAGGCAGATTATTGCCTTTGAAGTGATGGATGGCGATCCTACAACCCCACTGCTGGGCTGGAAGTGAGAAAAGCGTTTTGCCTGTACACAGCGTAATGCCTAAGGACTGGTTCCTTTTATTCCTCTGCTTGATAACATGTCAGTGGACACAACTTGCAAACCCATCACCCATGTATTTTTGCTTTTTAAATTAGGCCACTGTGGAAAATGGTCCGTCCTGTCATTCAAAGCAGGGGGTTACATACCAAAATTGTTTTGGCTTCAGTCAGGACTGGAATTGCTTCCCCCCCACAGAGCAGGGCATCTGCTCCGGCCCTCTGGAGCTAGGGGCAAGGCCTGGCTGCTGCCTGCGAAATGAAGCCTGCCTGTGGGCTTTGCCCAGTTCTCACCTGCTTGTCTGCCACAGAGCTGGGCCTGCACATCCCTGCCATGGCTCCCCGTCGCCCTGCACGTCAGTGGGGATCTGAGGCATGGGCTCAGCAGGATTAATGAATGGTGGGAGGTTGCCATCGTCCCAGGTTCCTGGCTCGGGCTCAGCTGCAGACCAAACAGCTCCTGAACCTCCTCCTACCCCCCAGTCTCGTTACGGATGCCGTTGCCATTCAGAGGAGACCCTTGGCGAGCTGCAGTTTTGGTGCTTTTGGCAGGAATGATCCACAGGTTGGTTTTCTAACTAGGCAAATTGTTTCCCAAGTGACAAAAAAAGAGTAACCGGGGCCGGATGCAGACTGAGGAGCCTTGGTCAGAAGCCGACCTGTGTAGCTGTCGTCTGACTCGAGCTCTGGATGCCCAGCATAGCTCTGTCTGTGTTCTCATCCTCTGTGGCACTGAAGGTCCTCCTGCTCGACCGCCCTGCCCTGTGCTTTTTCCAAGGAGGTGTTCTGGAGAGAGGACACGCATGGGCCACAGCGGTGCCGTGTGGCACGAGGGAAGGGATTTGCTGCTCCTTCATCATCTGCCTGGCAGAACCGATTTGCTGCCTTTGTGCGTTTCTGCCTACAGGAGCTGGCATCATATTAAGGCACTTATCATCGGAGATATGCTAATAGCAAACTTTCAGAAAAATTACAGAGCAACAATCAATGTCTCGTTTGTTTATAAGCAGTCTTTTGTAGTTAGTTTTTTTCCTTCACTTCTGCTTCCCCCTTTCTTAGAAAATGACCACAGGGTGCTGACCTCTCTTCTTGTGCTCACAGAAATCCTCTCTCTCTTTTTTTATTTTTCCTCTGGCTTTTTTTTTCTCTCGCTATTTTTTAATGCATTTTTGTTTTCTTTTTTAATGCTTTGAAAAGGCTTGGTTTATCCTCCTTCATGCTAGCACAGCTATCCATCAGCCCTTTTCTACTCGAGTTGTTGCTACTGACGGGCTTCCTTTATTACTATATTTTCTGTGCCTTTTCCCCCTTCTTCCCTAATACAGTTACGTCTCTCGTTTGTCTGTCTCACACTTTTTTCTTTTTTTTATATCCCAGCAAAACATATTCGAGGAGCCACGTACTGTTTCTCTCTAATCCCCTTCTGCAGCCCTCAGCTGTTTCCCGTGCCCTGCAGAGACCGATACCTCTGGTGATGCTCTCCCAGCGCCGCCGGGGCCGTCCCCATCCCCTCCCTCCCGTGCTGTCTCTCTGCTTGGCTCTGTCACACTGGGTAAGCAGCATGACACAAGCCGTGCGCACGGAGTGACAGAGCCGTGCTGCGAGGCACAGCACCGCAGCTCCATGGCCTCAGCTCCTGGCGCTGCCTGGGCGCCGGCAGCGGTGCAGGGCGCAGGAGGCTGCTGGCCAACAGCGAGAGCATCCCTCTGCAGCCAGCTCCTTCCCGTCCTGCTGGAGCCTGGGAGCCTTCTGATGACTTCTCAGATTTTTTTAGCTAAAAACACAGGTCAGACTCCTGTCTCAAGGCTGGACAAAGGAAGGGGGAACTCCCTTGTTTGTTATATTAAAAAGAAAAAGAAAAAAAAAAAAAAGGCAAAAGACAGGTTCCTAAATGAAGAAAAAAAAATGCTGGGGCAGAAGATGACCACAACCTCCAGCTCCTTGTGCAAACTCAAATCACTGAAGGGAGCTGGAGGCAGGGAGTGAAACCTTCCCCCTGCTGGTACCCAATCCCTCAGCCTGCAAGAAGGAGGCGTGGGGGCCTGGGTGTCTTAGGGAAAGTATTTTGTCGGTGTAAACTGGCGTTCCAGCATTTACATTGACTTTGTGCATTTCTGAGATTTATCTCATTTGAGTTCTTTGTGAAAAAAAAAAAAAGTACAAGCATTCACACAGCCGTCTGATGAAGCTTACTGAAGTTACTTGAAGTATACATTGATAGATGTCTAGATATCTCAATAGCAATTTGGGTACGGAATTGCTTAAATTATCAAAATATTGACATAAATCCTTGCACAAAATTAGACACTTCTGTTGTGAGTGGTACTTTTTTTGTTTGTTTTTCTCCTGCTGTCACCAATCACTGCTATCACAGCCCAGCCTAAAGCCAGACACTGGAAGGGGAATTTCCCCCCTAGTTCTTTGCAATAAAAGAAAAGAAAAGAAAAAGAGAGAGAGAGAGAGAGAGAGAGAGAGAATTTCCTAACTGCAGGAGAAGAACTACTGGGGTAGAAGGTTACCAAGGCCTCTGGCTTCTTGTGTGTAGCTGAAGAGAGTATTCAGAGAGTTCAAACACAAGTAGGAGATCTCTGAGTGCAGGAAACAAGCAACGTAGTGCGAGGTGAGAGAATTAAGCAGAGAGAAGGAGGGCAGTTACCTCCTGTGCATCCATTCCTGGCAAGAGAGGTATCCAAAGAATCCTTGAAAGAGACATCTTACGAAAGCTTCATTATGAGGTCTTGCTAATTTGAGAAATGTCAGAAACGCCAATCTTATTCTCCACTCAGCTGTCGGGCTCTGTGTGTGTCTCTGCCCGGATGGCACTTGCTGATAAACGTCCACTCGTCACGCAGCGCCTGGCAGAGCAGCATCGCTTCAGTCTAAGTGAATAATACCTGGACTCTGTTCATCACATAACAAAATCTCGGTATCGTGTCTGCTGCCATGGGGCGCAAAGAGCCCTGCTTGGTTTGTGCTGCAGTGGCTGCGGACTGGCACCAGCAAGACCCATTCCTGGCCCTCAGCACCCACAGGGGATTTCTGAAGTACCTGTTCTAGTTCAGTGCTGGGAAATGCTGGAGGCGTGCAAACAAATGCATAGGATTTGAAGTTTTCCCCCCTCTAACAACACAAATATTGTCTCAATGTTCTTCCAGAGTTTGCCTGATGGTGGTGGTGGGATTGCACAGGGCGCTCCCTCGTGCATGCAGTCAGCCCCTTTCCCAGCAATGCCGTGTGGATCCCAGGCTCGAAGGGCAGCTGAAATAGCAGCCTTGGCTGCAGCTGCTACCTGGAAATCTGGAGGCCGTTGTCTTCCTTATTTCATCTGTCGCTAGTCAGCTGGAAAGCACAGTGACCTATGAGTAATGTGGCCGTCCCAAACTCATGCTGATAAAACCTTTACGCTACCTCCTCGCACCATCTCTCCCTTTCTATCTCCCGGAGATGTTCTGATCCAATCTTGACTTCCTTTGAGGTAGGGCATTCTGGCTTAATGCCCTACCCCCCATGGAGAGTCAGAGAGAAATGATTTTGAGTTTGTTGTTGGTTTTTTTTTTTTTTTCTTTTGTTTTTGCCTGACAGACTTGTCTGCAGAGCTTTTATAGCAGTGAAAAAGGATGTGACTCTGTGGCCGTAACCCAGGGGCCCTTTTGGACATTGTTCCTCTCAATCCGTGGCTGCTGTTGAGGGCATAGCAGAAGAATTTCCAAATCCCAGAATATCAGAGCTGTCATGGGGGCAGTAAAGCACCAAGTATAGCTTGGAGCAGCCCAGAGGTGGGAGATAACAGAGTTCACTCATTCTTTACTCTCTCCACCTTCTTGACAATATCACATGTATTCTGCCTTCCACTCGGCAGTCAGTCCACTTGGCGTGTTTTGGTAATCCTTTGTGTTAGGGATGTCTGTATCATTAATGAACGTTTCTTGTTTGTTCCGTACAGGTCAGCTTGGTGGATTTTATGGCAGACTTCTACAGCTGAGGGACAACTGTCTGTGGATCTCCAGGTAACTGTCGTTGCTTCTGTTTCTTTCATGAGCTGCTCTGGTTGTTGTGACCTTGTCTTCGATTTTCGGCTGCAGTCCTCATTCCTTACCCCCTGTGTTTGTCACCTCATGATCAGCGTGTTGTCCTGAGTTGCATCTTAGAGCTACTTGGAGACATAAAGTGCAGGATGTGCTGGCTGCCCACTCAGTATGCAGCTCTTGTGTCCCACTGGTAGCCTTTGACCAGAAACCTGCAAGCTGCCTATTCATATCTAAGGGGATTTGCTTGCATTTTATGAAGATATAAATGGTTGAGCACTTACTGGATAAAGAACTGTCTTTCTGTCTGTGTGATCCTGCCATAACTGTGGTTAATGGAAGAACTCAGTGGCAAGGCAATTTTCTTGTCTCTGGAGAAACACTCTCACTTTTTAACTGGACAGAGCCCTCATCTACTTCTCACTTTTTTTAAGGGCTGAGATTTACTTGGTGTTTCTGCCGTAGATTTCAAAATGTTTCATGATTACATTAGTTTCATTCCTTTCTTTGAGAAACTCAAAATTAAAGTAGGCACATGCTTCAACAGAAACCTACAAAAGAGCGTTGGGTGTAGTGGTTTGAAGACCACCATGCCAAACACACTAAGCCCCAGTCCTGCTGTGACACCAAGTCCATGGCAGTAGATTAGTGCGCTGCCTGACAAGGTTGTTCAAGGCCCAGCTTTAACGAGTCAGATGAAAGCAGACTGCTTTTCAGTTTGGCACTCAGCCATCCTTGTTATGATAGTGTTTGTGTTGTAAGCTCCTTGGGGCAGGGACTGTGGCTTTCTGTACATCTTGAGTCACTCCAAGATTGTGGCCAGCATTCTGTGAACCAAAGCTAATAAATCAAAGCCAGCTTTTCCTCATGTGCTTCAAAACCTACTCCATTTTGGAACGAGCAAACCACGTACAGCTCACTGCAGGCTTTGTCAAATTATTCCTCCCCTTCACACTTGGACTCTTCTTCATTTTCCACACACTTAATACTCACCCAGCTCCTTTCTGTAACTGGCAGCTGATCCAATTACACACTAGAGGTAGAAATGCTGAAGTCTTACAGTTCAAATGTGGAATGATATGCATAGTCACTTTGTCACTCAAATCCTTTAAAAAAAAAAAAAAAAAAGAAAGAAAGAAAGAAAGAAAGAAAAATCAGACTTGCTGGCCATAATTAAGGGCAGAAAATAGAGCACACAGTTAATATCTCCGTGGTTTGCCAATACTGGGATGACACAAGTACCAATCAGGAAACTGGAGCCATGTGGCTTCCCAGATAAAAACATGTTTTTTTTTCTTCTAGGGCTACAGTTAAATCCAGCTTAAGGTTCTAAATTAAACGAGTCCCTTAACCTCTGCAAGTGCACGCGATCCCTCCGGGTCAGAGCTGAGGTTGTTGGCAGGTCAGCGTGGTGAGGCTTGCATTCTCTTGCCTTCCAAAAAATGCAATGGCAGAAATGAAGGAATTATGGTCCAACCCCTGGCAGAAGGCCAAGAAGCCAGAGGTGTATGGGCAGCAGCCCCCAGACAGAGAGGCACTGCAAGGGGAAAACCTGAATTATCAGAGGGCATGAAGGTAGGCAGGGCCGTGTCGGGGCATTGTAGGTCTCTCTTGCTACTGCTTTGTGCAGCAAGGCACTTCATGGCAATGAACTCATCTGCTGCTCACGGGCACTGCGATCTCAAAGGTAGGCTACATCTGGGGTCAGCTGGATGGTGCTGTGTTCCGCCTGAGCTGTTTTCTGGAGCCCCCAATTTACTTTTTGTCGCATTAAGAGTACAAAACTGTAGCTAGAGTCAGATGTGGGATCCCAATGGCACCATCGGAATGTGCAGCTCTTGAGCTATGCAAGTTGCCTGTGCAGAGTTGTGCCGAGAGGGAGCTTGTTTTTTTAGTGGAAAGGATCCCACACACTCATCAGGATAATAATGAATCCCAGTAATAATGAGCCATTTTGAATTATAGGTAAAGGTAGGATGGAGACATTGTGTAGTAACAGCTACTCCTCGTTTGCACTGTTGGCATTTGGCTGCTGTGTGCTCAGAAGGCTTACTTGTGTGCCTACTTCCGGAATTACATTTCTGGAAAATTCTGGTTGAGTTTCTCAGCTGTACTTTTGTTCAGGGTTTTGTTCAGAAAGCCAGTTCATTCAGCAGAACAAGCTTGTAAAACTGTGCAGCAGTAGCCCAGTAAAGCGTCTTCCACACTACCAAAAATGTAGGAGCCTGCAAAGCCTCCAAGCTCCTCCAGCTCCCACCAGAGAGCTAGAGCTGAGAATCCCATATGACAGAAAACAAGCAATAATTAAAAATCCCTATTTTGCCCAAAGAATTCCTTTGTTCAATGTATGTAAATGTCTTCGCTTGCTTGTAAGTGATTTCATTTTTGGTAGTTCCCTAGCTCGGTAATCTGAGCTTGGGAATAGAGGAGTCTGAAAGGAGTGTTACACTGAAACAAAACACCTGTCTTTCAGTCAAGACTAAATTGACAAGCAACAATTTAGTTGTCTAAACTCAGAGCTTTCAGGATTTCAGACTACATAAATGTCAAGATGCCTAGGTAGGGCTCAAAGGTGAGCGACAGTGTAGGCAAATATACATTGGAACTTCAATTATCCAAACCCTGATAACGCTCAGTTACCTGAAGTTTAAACATGTCTCCCCTCACTCGTAGTTTCCACATTTTTCTGTAAAATCCCTTTGTACAGAATTGCCCATGTCTTGCCCAGCATAGTCTGTAAACTTTAAGAGCTCGTCTCCTAAGGAGCTTAGTGTGTCTGCCAGATCACAGCATCCACAACCCCTTTCTGACAGAGCCTATAATTATCCTTTCATGTTACCTGTTACATTTGGATAGAAGTATTAAAATAAATAAATCTTCATTTTCATCTTTGTTGTCTCCAGCTGCATTCCACTTCTCCTTAGGCATGGTGTCACTGGGGCACCCTTCCTCATAATACAGAGCACAGAGACACCATTCCTTTCATAATTTGGCACAGGGAGGTTGTGTCCTCTAATGAGCAGATTGTCTGGACTTCACTAGTTGGCAGAATTCACCATCGGTAAGTTCGACTTCACAGACAAAATCCTTTGCTTTGTTACTCTCCTTTAACACCTTTGACATCAACTGATATCTAAGATTCAAGCATGCTTCAGTATCCATATTTTTGGAGCTTAAAAAATGCTGGGATCCAAATCAAGATCCCCAGAGAATTTTTGCCTTACGTGTCTCCTGTCTGTGGAGACAAGTGGTGGAGGGATTCCTTCTTCTCTTGTCCTTGCTCTTCAGCAAGCAAGCATTGCCCCCTTTATTCTTTAGGGGAGGAATCTGAGACAGCGTAAGGACAGGAGATGCTTCCCAATTTCATCCCCAGTAGCAAGGACACTGGGGGAAAAAGCATCTGACTACACCAGTACGCTGAGCAGACCACTCTGAGCAGGAGAGATGGTAACACGCTCATCTGTGCTATGGTCCCTTTTCAGGTAAATGTTCATTAGTGGCACTGTGGAATGAAAGTTGATGTGCAAGTGTTGCCTGCTCTGCAGTGGAGGACTTTTGGGTGGAATGAGGTCTCTGAACGCGAAACTGGCAGCATGAGGAAGAATAAGGGTTTTTTTGGCCAGGTCAGGCAATGTCTGCCTTCGCTTTAGCCAAAGGCAAAGAGCTTGATCCTGCCAGAACAAATGGCATAAGACATAGAGGATCCAACATTGCAGAGGAAAATAAAATCCTTTTCTCCATCGAAAGCAGAATTGCGTAAGAGAACTAGAAGGCAAAATGCAGTCCAGTTTCATCTGTTGCTTTGACTGGGAATGAGAAGAGAATTAAACTAAATGGGGATATTGTAAATTCTGCGGTAAAAAGAAATCTCATTCTCCTGGCAGCAAACTAAGATTGCAAAGAAAATATAGCAACAGGAGACAGACCAGAGAGTGCCCATTTCAATATTTAGGAAGTCCTCATGTCTTAGGTGTTCCGTGGTGATCAAAATTTGAAATAAATTAAAGTTGCATTTTAATTGAATTACACAATGACATCAATTTAAACATGAGTAAACAGATGCAATTTTGTGCAATGCTTTAAATTACATTTCTCACATATGCATTTAATTTAAATTTATTGAGATGGTTATTTATGTTAATAAAATAATTAAAAGCAGTTATTTAAGAGTAACTATGAAATAGCTGTGTAACTACCTATATTAATAAGACAGTTAGTTAAGGGATAATGTCTATTGCTTTATAGTGTAATTGCAATAAACAGCTGCTGAGTTTGATTAAGAGCTGAAGTGGAGCTAAAGTGTTTGAGCAATCTCAAAAGCTATTTGTTGTAAGTGTACTACAAAGCAATAGCGATTATTCCTATTATACAAAAAGCCATAGCATAAACATTAAAATATATTAAAACTCCTTAGTATAATGCTTTTTTCTTGGGTTATTCAAGCATCTCCCTGGGAATGGTGGGGCTAGAGAAGGAGAGGTGGGGCTTTGGTGGAGAAGAGGCTTTTGGGGGGCAATAAGGTGGTCGAACACAGTTTCTATCATATCCTTATTCCCCCCTGAGTGAGAGTACACCTAACTGCAAGGAAGGGCACCGTCTGTGTTTGTGGGCTGTGTTTTCTCAGGGGTGGCACCATTAAAGAATCTTAGGTGGGTCCCTCTCAAACTTTGTAGGAAAATTTCAGCGTTGGCCTCAGGTCTGACCTAGGAATTTCTCCAGCTTTTTGTTGGAATGTAAGAAGGGAGAGCTGAGCATATAGTACAAATCCTTCTGCAACTTTGTCTATGAAATGGCTGCTGCCACTCCATAACTCCATCATTAACACATGAAGCAGACGCTTCCTGGTCCCCAAGCGTATCCTGCTTTATGGCACTGACACATACCTAAACCACAGACCATTAATTTTCAGTGGGATCAAGTAAGCAAATAGGCATTGCTTGTATCGCAGTTGTTATTTACAAACTCCATACTCTCCTGCTTCTGGGCAGTGGGATTGTACACGACACTTTTGCCTTTAAAATTTCTGCTCTATTAGGGTGCCACAAGTTTTTTAGCAAGTCAGGAAGGAGTTGCTTAATTACTTAAAAGCTGCCTTATTTCACCTTTTATTTGAAAGCAGCTCTGAATGGTAAACTCTGACACATTGATTGAGGCACAAATGGACAGATGCAGTCAGCTGCCTCTTGCTGCTCCTAGTTCAGGCACCTCTGTGCCTGTATTAAAAGTGAAAATCTCTCAGAGACCAGAAGTGCTATGAAATGCTGCTAAGCAAAGATTTTACCAGTAGAGATTTTGCACGTTTATGGTTTTGTAATGAACTAGGTTGGCCAAGTCCTGGAGGAAGATTTGTTGGGAGGGTAAGAACATGTCCTGTGTGATCAGGCCCAGGTCCAAACCTCTTCTCATGTTATTGGCTCTTGGGAATCACCCACCTCCTCGCTTTCCACCTGGGGGAAGGGCAGGTGCTTCTGTCCCGGCAGTGAAGCAAGCTTGGGGAAAATGCACTGAAGTCCGTTTGGTCGAAACCCACCAATTCATTCACATCCAGGTGGTAGAGTTTTCACATAAAAAAAAAAAAAAACAAAAAAACAACAAAAAAAAAACTGTAAAAACTTCAAAGAGCAGGAAAAAAAAGGTGTTACTGGTCTATCTGTGCTCGTTTCCTCCCGTCATGCAGCCTATCCCACAGGAGATATGCTACCTTTGGCTAACCAGTCATGTCCAGGATTTCCAAAAAGCCGTCCAGCTTGGCAGAGCCCAGCACACAGCAATTAACCCGGTGCCAACCCACTGCTAACCGCTGTGGGAAGGCTTTGGGTCTGCTGTGGGAAGGTTTTTGGTTACGGCAGCCAGCGCAGGGGCAGTTCGGTACCGAGGGTGCACCAGGAAGGCGCTGCTGCTGCTGGGATCTCCCCAGAGCAGCCCCTGGGTGCCTGAGTGGCGAGCGGGACTCCGGCAGCTGCTACCTCGGGAGGAGCTTAGGCAATGGCAGAGAAGCCCACCCAACATCCTCGTCTTGTTAAGCTGCTGGGGCTTGCAGCCCTTCCTAACTCTGCCCTGGGGAAAAACTGTGTAACAATGGATAAAAGACTTGGGCCTCCCAGCTTAGTTACAAAGGATTCTCTTCACTCATCCTCTTAGTGAGAAATCCAGTTGAATGCTTTTTGAAATCTTTCAAATATTAAAAATAAAATAAATCTTCTTATTCCGTTCCCCGGCGAGATTCTTGACTGCAGTGCCATGTTGTTGTGCACTTCAAGTCCTTTAAAATGTCGCAAGGACCCCCGTCAGTGCTGTGGCTGCAGCCAGGTACGGGGAGAAAATGTTATTCAGTTCTTTGTGTGCCTTCAGAAAGTCGAAGGCAAAAAGCCCTTGAGCACTGAGAAGGGGAAGGTACAGTGGGTATCAAAATCAGTGCTACCAGGCTGCGGGAGGCTTATCGCTACTAGCTGCCTTGGTTGGGATCTGTTTTGGAAAAGGGCTGGAGAAAGCCGTGGTGTTTCAGCCAGAGCCAGGGCAGTACCACTTACCTCTCACCTGGGCGCCTGAATCATTGCCGTGTGCTGCTCAGAGCAGTTACTGTGGAAAATACTTGGCAAATCGGTTGTGAAAAGAACTGAAACCTGTTTTGGGCTGCCTGAAAAGCTGGTTTGCCTTTCCTTTTTTCCTCTCCTGAAATGTTTTCTGCTCTCTTCCCGTATTGCCAAAGTTCACCCAGAAATGCCCTACTCCGTCTTCGCATGTGCTTTTCAACCCAGTGGGGCCGAGGTGCTTCAAACCCCCCTGAGGTTACTTATGATCTAACAGGGCTGGGAGAATGACAGCTGTCCCTGGCTGCTGTCATGAAGGGACTCGTGAAGTGACCTTAATACCTGCGGTCTTAGAAGTCATTTTTCTTTGCAGAGAAAGCTTTGACGAAAACATTGTTGTCGTTGTTTGGTAAGCAAAATCTCTTAATGGGAAGCTCTTGCAAGCAGAAAAGTGGTTTCTTCTCTCTGCCTTGCAATCTTTCTCTGTCCTCCCAAGGAGCTGTTGAATATTCAGCATCACCTGATTTTAAACTCTTCCTTTAAAGTCTTTGGAGCCTCTCAGTGTTACCAGAGGTCATACTGGTAGACTACCCTGGGTTAGAGCACACGAGAACCTGAATTTCTTAACAGTAGCTGTTTTCAGTAAAGTATATGTTTAGCTTCATGTAAAAAACATCCAGTGGCCCTGTTAGATTTTTTTTGACATCTCGCTATCTCTGAATTTAGCTTTGGTTCATTAGTCAAGGAAATAAACAGCCACATTTCTTATTATTCACACTATCACAGAGTGTATTCCAAGCCTATACATATCCTGTAGCTTGTTAAATAATTCTTTATCCTTTAAGAAATTCCCATTAATCTCTGACCAAGAAGAGCAATAATAGGTTAGTTAGTCATCATATATAAAAATCTGAATCATTTTTACAAGTATCTTTAATGGCTTCCATTAATTACGTGTCTTCATAAAAAAGCTACCCCTCTCAAACACAGCATCCTTTCATTCTTCAAGAGGATCTAATTTCTGAAATAACTGAAATTAAGGCACTGATGCTTTGTTTGGGCAAATTAAGCAGAAAAAAATACTTACACATCTCAAGCAGAAGGTACAAGAATCATGTTCTATTAACTTGTCAGCTATCTTCGTATTATTAGCAACATTTTACAAGTCAACCCAGTGGACTGCTATGATTAGTGCTACGCTGACAGCAAGATATTCCGAGCCTACTGGGTTGGGATTTCAGCAGCAGCCCGGGTGGAGATGAAACATCTCCTGCTCTGCTCTTTGCCTTGCCCCATGTGTCCTGGGCTCAGGTTTCGTGGTGGCTGCGTGGTCAGCAGGAAGGGGGCCCTCACGCACGCTTCCCACCCCGGCCCTGCTCTGAGGTTGGGTTTCCCTGTGCTCAGCAGCTTCGCTGAGGAGGGCATCTTTAGGGGCAGCTGATGTTTTAGCCTATCATTTCTCTGAGTACATGTAAATGCACATCTTCTGGGGGACAAAGTGGGCCCATCAGAGGTGGACCTGCAGGCAGGACCAGTCCTTTCAAGGGCAGCTCAGGCTTCTGGCGGATTAAAGAGGCTCTGAAACCACGGCCAGGAACATTACATCGTTCATTCCTTTTTTCTTGTTCTTTCTTAATTTAAGTATTAATTTGCTACCTTAAACTGACAATAAAAGGCAATATTCATTGCCCTGCCACCAGGGCTGGAATAAACAATATTTTCAAAAATCTTTCAAAACAGCATCTCCTGCATTCATGTCTCTTCCTGTGAAGACACCAGAGGCCCTGAGTAATGGATACAAATTTTCAAGGTCAAATGTAAAACAGAGGTAGCCTCTAATCCTTCATGGCCTCTTTAAACCCTTCCGTAGTCTATAGGCTGAGAAACACAGAAAAAGGGAGGGTGGCTCCGAAGCCTCTTTCTCTACTGTTTTATTTCAGGTCATGTAAGCTTGCTCACTCTTGTGGAAGGCCTAAGGAGCTCAAGGAGGGGTTTAAAGAAGAGATCTTCCTCTCCTGTTCAGTTGAATAGTCATGAATTAGACTCTTGGGAGACTAAAGCTGTATAAATGCTTAAGGAAATCTTTTGATTACACATAGTTTTAAAAGATGCTAAAAACAGTTCTACTACAGTTAGTGGTGGATTTTTATGTACTTATTTATCTTAATTTATGATATTTTTCCCCTTCCCTGAGAAGCAAAGACTATCAATAGATAAGGGAAAGAATTCTGTGTTTTTGTATGCAGTATGAGTCCAATACTTGGCCAAAACCCAGATCTATTGTGGCAAGAAAGTAATAGATGAACTAACTAGGGACCCAGACTCTCTGGCTAGCATCCAAGAAACATTAAAAAATGTAGTACTGCACATAACAAGTAGGAAGATGCATGCAAATGTTGATGTCTTATTGAAAATAGTTAACTTATTAATATGTTGGGTTTATAGGCATGCATTTGGATTTTAAAACCTACTGTCTAAGTTCATACCCTGAAATTATCTGTTGAACTATTTCCCTGAAATAGTATTTAAAGTAGCGCCAGACTGGTGAGGTACTGAAAAAAAATGGCACTGCTGGATCTCTAGGGATGGAGTGTTTCCTTTGGGAGCATCAGTGCTGAAGTAGTGGAAGGGGTCCAGTTCAGCTCTTGGGAAGGTTTCTAAGCAATGATCCCACTTTGTTTCTTCACCACATCTTCCCCACCTGCAAAGAAGCAAGTTGTGCATATGGCCCTTAGGAGTTTGTCATACAGGTAGCAGCATTCAGCGTCTATAGGTTCATGGGAAAGATGTGGGTCAGGAGCTTCGTGTGGTACCCAGAAATCTCCAAAGAGCGTTAGAGACTGAGGATCATTGGCTAGTATAGGATTTAGTGTGACATCGAAGCCAATGCCTAGAAAGAACCTTCTTCCTGTGAGTCTTCTATTGGATGCAGGGTATGGCTCATATTGTCATCTCCATGCTGCTTATGACTTCGAAGTCTGGAGAACATTACAGTTTTCCACCTAGATCTGTTTTGTCATCCAGCCCTGGTAAGCTATAAAAGGTGATTTGGTCACCCCTCTTGCAGACAGTCCCTCCACTAAGCAAAAGGTCCATGATTATGCACAGCTACTGTCTGAAAGCATAACACATGTAGGTGAGGAAAGATGCTTCTTTACTTCTCATGTGCATTATATGCAAGCCAGCTGCAATCTGGCTCCCAATTAATGTCATGCAGTTGGTAATGCATCCCTCAAGCGTTTTTATTTTCACTGCCAGAAGTGTCCTCACCATTTTGCACATTGGTTTGAACATCCATTAAGAGTATTTTGTTGCATGCTCGCCAGTATGTGCAAAGTAACTGCAATTACAAAAGTGCAAAGAAGAGTATAGGAAGAAACCCACCGGAAAAGTAGGTGAGGTCCAGACGAGACAGTGTGTAGAGAGCAGACAGTACTGTCCTGTGAAACATTACAGGAGTTTCAAATGATAATTTCTCCCTATCAAAGCAATTAGAAGAAAGATTCAGTGGCTGTACTTTTATTCACAATCATAGCTATCACTACCATTCACAAGAGGTGTTGTATTCCTGTTTTTTATGCTTTAGCGGTAGTATTTATCCCTTTTCCTCTGGCATTATAGATATTTTTAGTAGGGAATGGCTTAATGTTTGGACTACCAGGTGAATGGTGAGACTTGGTTTTCACTTTTTTTTACATGATCTTACTTATTCCCTTATTCCCGATTCCCATCCCATTCATTTTGTAGGAGCTGGAAGACCAGTTTCATGGTAGATGTTGTACTAAGCAAGCTTGCTCGTGCAGTGTTGTGTGTGTTGTGTTGTTTTTTTTCTAATCTCTCAACTCTAATTGTTGCATACAAATTGTTTAATAAATAATGTTGGACAGGGAAAAAAAAAAAAAGAATAGATATTAATTAAGAAAAGGATTTAGGCTGACTCAGTTTCATACATGAGACAAAAGGTTAAGTAAATGCCAAGGCCGCTATGCCTCTTCAAACAATGAATATTAGTTTTAGAATCATTAATGTCTGCTTAGAAAACAGAGTCATACTGGAGACTTGTATGCCAAAATAACCAAGGCCAGGGCTGTTTCTTTTCAATCTGAAACTAAATTATTCTCCAATAGAGGGCTAAATGTATGCAATTAACAGTGCTAGGTAGGACAACAGGGAATGCCACTTTTAATATGTAGCCAAATTGAGATCAAGTTTTTCTTTGAATCTGGTAACTTGGACATTTAATATGCACAACCAAGCTCTGCAACAGAATTAGTGAAAAGAAGCAGATAATTAACTCCTTCACTGCTTGTCAATGGAGACAGAGTGATTAGCCTGCTGTTTACTGATTTCTGTCTTCTAAAGTTGCTGGATCTACAAAAGCGATGTTTTTTTCAAGTACCTTCCATACGTGGGCAAAGATTAAGACAGTTGTGTAGTCTCTATTAGAAAGGGGATTACCACATTGTATTTTTAAAGAAAACTTCATCCTGGGAAAGATTAGTTTCTCAGACGGGGGAGCTGAGGTTGGAACAAACGTGACCATACGAGTTTAACTAAAAGTGCTTATTCGGCTTCTGAGTTGAAAAGCTTTAAGAAGAGTGGGCTGAAAGGCTCAATTGTATATTTTAAAACTAAATAACAAAATACTTTCTAAGCAAGTGCGTGACTCTCGTCGGTATGTAGGCAAACATCAAGGTGCTTATTAAAATTTCCCAGCACCCTCAAGTGCAGAAGAGATATTCTCTGCTAGACAAGACAAGTTACTTACACGTTAGCATCACCCATTTAGTATGAGTGTACCTAATAATCTTACTTATTTCCCATCCAGTGGTATCTAGGAGGATGAATGTATTTATTCCTTGCATAAGGCAACTGAGTTGAGCAAATGCCCAAATGGGTCTGGAGCTCACCTCCAGAGTCCTCAATAAGCTATAATCTCATAGAATTTGCTTCGGATGTCTGTAATTACAATTTTTGATGGGGCAACAAATCCAGGCCAATTGCTGCTGTCTTTCTAGGCCTAGTTTGGCTCTGGGAAGTTGAAACCTGCAAAGTTCAAATATATTTTTTTTACTTCTAATTTTATCTAAACTCAGTCTGCACTTCCTTGCTCTGGGTTCTGCTTGAGCTTAAAGCAAGAGGGCATTTTCTCCCACTACGTGGAACTCAGTCTTTTCCCCCCTCGAGAAGGCTTTCAAAGCCGTGCATTCGGTTGCAGCGGTGACTCCCGCTGAAGTCAACAGCCACATGCAAATAAATCCTCTGGTTTGGAAACGGTGCACTTAAATAGTTCAAGTTTTGTTTCTAAGGCTGAAGTGCATTAACAGCTCTCATTTAACTGAGTAAATACTATTATGCTGAAGTCCTTTGCATTGTCATCAACAGGAAGAGAGCTCTGCTCTAGGGCTTGTTGAAGGGGCTGTACTGGAATGCATTGTATTTACATTCAGCATTTGTGCCATGTCTAGATCTCCCTCTCCAGTTTCTGGTGCTTGCTGCTTCCAAGAGAAAATGCCTTATCTGGAGAATGGGCCTGTCCCGGGACACGTGCTCAAGCCCAGTTCTGACCCTCGTACCCTGCTGCTGCTATGAAAGAGCAATATTTTACCTGACCACTTTTAAGTCACCTTCATTAAGACCATTGGGAAAGAATCGGTGCATTTTCTAATTGTTAAATCTTGATCTTTTCCTTTGCATAATTTTCTCTGGGGAGATCTGGACTCCAGGTGAGTAAAGTTTGTTCCCTCCTGCCCAGCTGGCCTGACTGCGGGGTGCGCAGGCAGACTCCAGCAACGAGCAGGTCTCTGAGCTGAGGCATCACAGTGGTCCCACCCACGTGCAGGGGCTCTGAGCAGGCTGAAGCCCTCAGTTTGGCTCTCAAACAGCATGACCAATGCCATCAGGAAGAAAATCTCCAGGATGCTTAGTATCATGGCACACTCGAACTCATGATTTTATCCCTTATGGATAGGTCTCAGCACTCCCAGTCTATCCTGACAGGCCCTGTCTCTGCTCATCCTCCCATCCATCACATCTGCCTTTATGGCAGCACTCTGTGACCAACCCGGGGCAGGCAGAATGGCCCCGAGCCCTTCTTCCTGATGTCACTAACACAAAAGCACAGGAGAAGATTAGAGTCCAAACTGCTGAGTATTGGGAGCAGCCTGGATGCTTCTTTCCCTCTGCAAAGTGACTTTTCACAACGTGACACAGAGCACCCTCACTCTGTGCTTCTTCACCATGCCAGCCGTGTTCTTGGTGGCTTTCTGTAGCCACCTGTGGTCCTGGTGTTGCAGTGGCAGGGCACCTGGGACATACATACACACCGATGCAAGCCTCATATCAGCCCAGGAGTCCCTAAAATAGTGAAGGAAAAGGGAAGTGAAGCTGTGTTTGTACAAGGCTGCTCGCAGAGGTATTCCTGTTGCACTTTTATACTAACGTGCTCAGCGTGGCAGTGGCAGGGCAAGCTCAGCACGCACTGGGGAGCGCTGGCAGCCCTAAGCCCCTGCTGCCCCAGCGAGAGCCAGCCCCGCATTGATCTCGCCGGCTGCTCCAATCCTCTCTTCCCTCCCTCCAGGCTGCTCCAGGCCTTTCTCTCAGCGCCTTCACAGCTGGCTCTGATCTGCGCTCCCTCGGCTCCCGCCTGCGCCTCCAAACCCCGGCACGCCATCATCCCGCGCAGGCACTGCCACCGCTCCTCTCTCCCCCGCCGCTGCAAGCCGCCGCATCTCAGCTCTGCTGCCTCCCTGCCAGGTGCTACCTCTAACCTCGCTGAGCCCCATGGGCTCCTTCGCTCTTCTTTTACCTTTCCTTCCTTCACACGCCCGTGTCCCCAGACAAGCCCCGTCCCGCTCCCCCAGGGGGTGACGGCTGCCACTGGCACCTCTCTCGACACCGCTGCTCCTCCGCCCCGGCTCCTGGTCGGGCAGGGTTCAGCCACTGCAACTCACCGGGGCACAAAAGGTGCTTACACTGAGCTCGGTCATTCCTCAAGAGACCTCACCCAGTTTTATAGCGCAGCCCGTCCCATCAATCAGTGTATCTCTCAGCGCCGACAGGCTGGACAAGGGCTCGGCTCTGCTCCTCGTGACGTTTAATCCCCAGCGCCGAGTCGGCAGGACACCGTAGACTATTGGGTTCCGCTCAGGCATAATTCCATCATTACCATTGATTTGTTCGCTCACGCTCCCCACGGTGCTTTTAATCAACTCTCCATCTTTGTGCCTTCACACCTTTACGCTTTTCATGATTGGCTCTGCTACCTTCTGCCTCTGCAATGAAATAGTACCATAGAAATCCGCCTGCATCTTACATACATTAACAATTCCATTTCTTCTCTCTCTGGTCCAGTGAAGGGATCTCCCTCTCCCACAAAGGCACCACTGTCTCTGCAAAGCGCTCCGGTAAGCGTGCGGGGAATGGCTTCTATTCATTATTTCTCAAAGTCCAGTACAATGGGTTATAATTAGTTACTGGCCTCCTTGGTTTACTCTACCTTCAAAGGCTCTTTTATATCTTAAAAGTGAAGGGAGATGCTGACATTAATTTTGGCTGTCTCTCCATAGCATTGTGCAGAGAAGATAAAACTAACACACAGGTAAAGGGAGAAGTAGCTCACTAGCCAAAAAAAAAAAAAAAAAAAAAAAAAAAAAAAGAGTAGCAAATAGGGTCATCATCACATTCATTTCGTGAAAGTAGTGTGGTGTTGGAGAGAACTCATTAGCCTTTTTGTTCTGCATTCGCGCCACCATTTATCAGCGGCTGTATCACATGTCACAGCTACGATCCTTTCTGGCATCCAGCGTGGGACCAAAGGGCTCCTGGAGAATGCTGAGTTTCGACGCCAGGGCTGTGCCGCGTGATGCACTAGGCGCTGTATTAATTGTGGCAGATAAATTTTTTTCCAATATACTCCTAAAGGGACACTCAATAAAGCAAAGTAGTGTGATTTACCAACTCAAAGAAGCATGGACAAATAAAAACACATCATGGGCCTGTTCTTCTTTCCCCTAAACCTCCAATAGTTTGTTAGCACTGAAAGTGTTGGGAAATGTTTGGGGGAAAAAAATTACCCTAATCAGTCCACAGCAATGTGCAGGCTGCTTTCAGTGAAACACTTAATTTTAGTTGTGTCTCAAGTGGCTGTGACCTGTCAAATCGTTAAAGAAGTCTGCTGCTTCTTTAAGCTATGACTCTGGCCACTTTTGTGCATGCATATATTATTCTCCACTGCAAAGTGCAGTTTGGGAGTAGTTTTAGAAACGTACTTGGAGCTCTTCCATGAACAGCCCTTCAGTCTTTGCAGAAAATACCTGGACATTTTTTTTGTAGCCTGGTAAAATTGGCATCATACTAACAGGGTCTTTAAAAAAAAACAATGTATTGAACTCCCAGCTGTAAAAGCTGAGCAGAACTAGGTAGAAGGTTTGCATACATCTAGACACATACATGAGTATACATATATGAATGTACACACACAGCTGGAGGTAGTATACGTGCATATGTTTCATAGTCGCACACAAAACAGAGCATACAATTTGTCACTGCTGTACTGAGGACACAAGTTCAGGTCCGCACCGCAAGTGTGCTGCGTGTGGGTCTCCGAGCAGCTGCCAGCTGATGCCTGTCCACATCTCGCACCAGCGCAGAAATATGTGGGAAGGGAGAGAGCTGCAGCCTGGTTCAAGCAGCAGAAGTTGCAGTTAGCATTTTAATACATCATCTAAGAAAATGTCTCATGTCTGAAAGCGGTACACATCCGCCATCCCATCTGAGCACAGGGGAAATGCTTGTTTAAATAGTTCGAGCATCAGAGCAGGACGTGCGGAGGCTGATCCCGACCCTCTAGACTCGGGCAAGTCAGTTAACCCTGTGACTCGACTGCTGAGAGCAGCGGCGTTTGCTTACCCCACAGGCAGATTGTGAGGATTAATTAATATTTGCAAAGTGCTTTGAAGATGAAAAGTAGCATGTTAAGTACTATAAAGTATTATTAATAGTGATAACAAACCGATAATTTTGGAGTATGTAAGTCTTTTCTTAACCTTTTCTAGCAAGACCTTTCATTTGAAACAGCTGAAGAAGTCATACAACTATAGCCAGAGTGTCTGAGCCCCTGTTTGTCAAGGCACTGGGGATATGCTGATGGAGCAAGGCACTAAATAAGTACAAAATACATTAAATTTCACCTTAAAATGAGCTATGATATGTTTTAAAATACAGTATGATGCAGTGTACTTTCCATGTACCAAGGTAATATGCCTGGGGTGATTCAGTCTGTTAAACGTGTCAGAGTGGAGCAGAACAGCTTTGGAAAGATTCAGGCTCTTTGTGTTTGGAGCCTGTGCTTTGCCTTCTACCAGCTGTGAATCTGTCCCAAAATTTCCACGTTTTCCATGTGTCCTGGTGATGGCTTCAGCCAGTAGCTTCCTGCTCGCCTGCCCCTGGCTGAGCCAGGGTGACCTGCGTGGTCGCACTGGGCACAAGCATTGCTGTAGGAGGCTCAGCGAGTTGTGAGCCTCCCCTTGGGCCGTCTGCAACCTGCCCTGCCCAGGGAGAAATGCCCGGGCTGCTGGCAGTGCCCTCTGTGTGCAGCCACGTGGGGAAGGTCGGGGGCAAGCTGTAGTGAGGTGCAGAGCGTGGGGCTGCACGTTGCCAGCCAGGGCTCCTGCCGGTACCCATTCGGATGTTGTGCCAAGAAAGTCAGGCACTGAGAGCAGCCCCAGGCAGGAGGAAGTCTGTCAAGGTATTAATTTGAAACAAGAAACAGTTCAGCCTGCTATGGCCCAGGTCCTTAAAGCCAGTTTTCTGGCATTATGAAAAATGCTTTTCTTCTGAAAACTTTTGAGATCTAAGAATTTTGTCTGGAGCATAAACAGTAGGACTCTCATGAAGAGTAAAATTTATTTCTTTGCTTGATAGGGTCAAGTAACTCTAACTGGGATTAGCTAATGTTTCACAGAGCCTGATGTTTTTGAGGCTAGGGAATCCCTTGAGGAAGGAAGATATCCACGTTTGATGAGAAGCTTCTAATAAAATTAGATATTGCTTCTGAACTTATCAAAGGAAAATGGGAAGCAATGAAAATTAAAAGTGTAGCTCTGAAATCTTGTAGAACCCTGACAAGATAATGATCTGGCGTTCACTGGCCACAAGTTTTTCCTCGTTCTGCCCCATTTCCCATGCACACACAGTCCTGCACTCACAGCCCCTGCTTCTTTCTCCAGTCAGATGACTTCAGTTGTCTCTCTCTCATTTCCCCTGTCAGCAGACCCACCTCTACACTCCCCCAGGCAAAGAAAAAAAAAAGAGAGAATGAGAGAGAAGGAGAAAAGAAACAAAAGGGAACAGCAGTCAGGCTGGGGTAACTTGCCAAATCCCAAACTTTCTCGGATGAGTTATTGCTGTAGACAGGAATCACCAGCGAAACAAAGGATAATCTCCAAGACAGCAAATATAGCTGTCCTATTCCCTTAATCTCTTTCTGAATTATTAAGTGAAGACCTGGGACATTTCCGAAAAAGCAGGACTTCTTTTATGAGAGGGAAAAGGCTTGTGGCTTTGACAATTTGTCTGTGGTCAGAAGGCAAACTCTGGGGCCAGTGTTCCTTATGACTTTTACATGAACAAAATAGGAGACAGTAAAAGTAGAAATCAGAGAAGATGTTTTGAAGAAGGGGAAAGCACTTCCACCACTGCTAAAAATATATGTTTTAACTGTTTGCCTTCCTCTTTGCAAGCAGTTAAACTTTTCACTCCAGGAAAGATCAGAAATAGGAGAGCTTTTCAGACTGTTTGTGCTGTATCTATTTTCTGTGTTCCTGGACTGTTCTTTCCTCATGCAACCTTCATCTGAAAACTTGCTTGCCAGAGACACCAAAAGAAATTGTTTGCATTATCCTTTTCTTTTCATGGGATTCTCCCAAGATAAGCTCTACCATACTTGATAGTGGTTTCTAAAAACAAACTAGCTATGGGGGGAACAAATAGGGAGGATACATAATGTAAAATTCAAGTGAGAGAAGTGATTTTATTATTGCCCTGTGTACAACAGAGATATAAAATCTAGCTGTTCAAAATCTGAAATTTGATCTTTCTTTTCGGTTCATTGCGCATGTACTCTGATACCTGAAACTCTAGCAAGGACACTGCTCAGGTTTTCTTTTTCCTTTTCCTCTCCCCCTTTTTTTTTTTTTTTCTTCCCTCCAGGTGACTTTAATCTGTAATATCAGCAATAATCACTGTGGTATTGTTGCCTAGGCATTCTTGAAGAGTCAGAAGTGGACTGTAATTGAAGAGTTCATTACCAAGATCAGTTGGCTCCTTGATTACAGTGGCAAGGTGAAATATATATCCTCACCAAAAAGCAACTGCTAAACCTTTAGAGAAGTCACCCACTTTTCACTCTTTTTCATTAGGACCCCGACAAGCTTGTCAGCAAAATTAAAGGTATGTCATTCACATCGTGCATGCATTGCGAAGGACTATAAACCTGCCAACCTCTTTGATGAAATAAAAGGGTTTTATTTATGATTCATGTAGGAATATGAGGTTATTTTTATTCTGTCAGTACACTAATAATCAGACAAGAGCTCAGGAAATGAGAAGGCAAACTGACAGGGAAGGTTCTGATAAAGGGGAACCCTCTAGGGTATTTTGCCCCCTTTGTAATCTCCTCCTTTTTAGTGAGAGGTTATAAGCATGGCATAGCATGATCTTGCAACTAGCTTGGCTCATAGGAACAAAGAGAGTAGCTACCTAGCAGGACCTGCGGTATAATTCCTCAAGAAAAATACTTCCACCAGAGAGGTCTGCATTGCTGTGGTGATGTGAACAGGAGCGTCTGGTCTGGTTTTCCAAGAGCACAGTGAGTTGCAAAGATACCCTTCTTTTCTGCTTGCTTTCCTGCTGGGCAACACGACTAATCTTAACAAAAAAGGAGACTGTAAGCCTCATACAGAGCCATTGCAAATTTGTTACCTATTTGTTTTATACTAATTTGGACTAACCCAAAACAGAGCATTTTCCAAGCACTCCCAGCCTAGCTGGACACGAGATACATGTACAGGGAGGATGGGGAAGTAACTCCCTTCGCAGTCCCTGGTCAACATCTTTGCTGGCAGAGGAGCTAGGTAGCAGGCTACGTTTCAAAATGTGTCTTGTCCTGGATGTTTCAAATGTTTTGGCAGTCTGCAGCTGCTTCTGTTGCATCCTAGCTCAGTGAAGCTTCTGGAAGTGCATTTTGTGCTTACTGGTGTAAGCTGTCATTCATACCACAAGCGCCACCACGATTACAGAAACACTCCTTGTGAGTAAAAAGGTATCACTGCGTTAGCTGGCTGGCCTTAAGTACAGTAGTTTGCTGAACAGTGGTGTGCTGGCAGGAAAACACAGACTAGCAAAATATATGCGGGATGAAGTGAAACAAAGTTCACTGGAGGAAAGAAAATAATACTAATCCTTCATTCAATAAGCAGTGAGTTAAGTACATTTTGCATGTTGAAGAAATGTAAAAGCAAAGGGAAGAAAGCACACATATAAAGGTGGCAGGACTGCCTTCCTCTCTAAAGACAACACATGGGGCATTTAGGTATTAATAATACCAGGAGTCATGCCCAACCTGCTGATCTAAAATGCAGCCTCTGGTTTAAGGTTCCACAGAGTTTCAGGGTGTTTGAATTCCCTCTGATCAGAGAATCCTGCTGAAGTGAAGGGATGATGTTAACATTTTCATGCATTGTTTAAATCATTGAATAGACCTACAGAGGATTATAACCAGTGTTTAAGAAGAGATTACATTTACTCTCCAGATTTGCGATCTCTGCCATAACTTTCCACACTCAGATTTGGGCCTCACAAAGGTTTGAGAACTTTGCGTTTGGGTACATGGGGCTGGCTCTGAAAGGATGAGTCACGATCCAAGCAGCAGAGATGCCCTGAGCAGAAATAGTCTGGATGTTGGACCTACAGCTAGTCTCTGTGGCCGTCTTGGGTGTCCCCACAGCGACATCTCTCCCAGACTTGTTGCTTGTCCTACACCATCCCACTGATGCTAAGATTAGGGGTAAGTCATAAGGCATGTACAGAGACCTACTGCACTGCTGCCCACTGTGTTTTATGTGTTCTGCTCCAAGCAGCACCTGAAAGAGATGGCGAGCACGTTTCCCTCTACACGCTCCTTTCCTTTTCTTACCCTCATGGTGCTTTCTGGATAGTCACCTGCTTTCTTTTCCCATGGAGAGTCATGGAATCAGCTTCTCTTTTTGTCAGCGTTTGCCTTTTTTTATTATTATTATTTTTAGCAGCTACAGCAAAACAATTTCCAACAATTGAAATTTAAATCTCTTGATGGCAAAACATGGTGCCATTAGCAAAGGAGCTTCAGGACAGAGGCAGGATGTGACATTATTTTTTCAGTGTCTCCTCAAAATTTGGTTAGATGTCAGGTGCTGGGAGCAGCAGGATCCTGCCATCTGCACAACACTTGGTGCTGGTCCTTCTGAAGAAGCAAACCAACTGGCAGGAGCTGCCTGGCTTTATGACTATGGTGTAGTCTTGGAAGGACAAAGAGAACCCCAAGGTGCTGCTGTCCCTTTAAAAACCTCCTTTCTTCTATGGACTCAGTGATTTCCGATAAAGCATAATTGTATTTCTCTGAGCTAATTATGAACTACTCTCTTCCAAATTGTTGATCCTTTCACACAGCCAAAGGCATCACCAGCAAATCAGACCCAAGATTTGGGGGCTGTGATACTGCACCGCTATTCCCCGTAGCAGCCAAGTACTTCTCCTTGTACCTCTCAAGCCTGCCATTGTGCTGGAAAGTAGAGCAGGTAACTACTTCATCAGTCCGAGATTTCATTCTCATGGAGCACGGAGGTTCATTATACTTACTTTATCAGCAGTAAGGTTTACTGCCGAATCCATGAGAGATATTCATGTGAAACATGAGCAGAGAGAGAGGCATTGCATCTTTTCATTAATAAGCCCTCTTCTGGGATCCGGCATTAGTGAGATTCAGCGGATCATAGAGCACAGGGGTATCATTTTTACATGATTACTCTAAATTCTTAAACCAGAGGCTTAGGAGAGAGGCTTCGCACAAAGGCAGCCGTGGGAATTGTTAAATGATTGGCACAGCACTCGCGATGGGCTGAACCACTCTGGGTACCTCCAGTCATGGGGGGTACCAGCAGGCATTTCATTACCTGCCATCAAGGGAAAAGTGTAAAAGAGGGAGTCTATCAGGCAGAGGAAGCTGAGCTAACCCTGTGAAATGTCTCTGTAGTTCTGTCTCTCCTCCTGAACAAACCTCTTGCCATAATACTTATGCAGGGCTTCATCACACCACCCAGGCTAAGCTGTTCTCTTCCCTTGCTGTGTCTTTGTGTCTAGGCTTATTTTTGGCCTGTCTGATCCTACCTTCTTTAGTATGGCTACCAAAATAATCCCTATGCAACCTCCACCCCCAAATAATTAACTGTTGACTGAGCAGAGGGGTCATTTAATTCCACCAAACGTGATACCTCTGAGATACATTTTGTACACGTGAGAAACTGTGGGTGGCCCAGAGGATTGGTACACAGCTAGCAAATCTTTGCTAGGTTGTGAGGCTGTTGACATTAAGAGAGAAAGGATCTGGAGGCCTACATTGTTTTCTCATTGTTTTCTCATGTCATTACATGTTCCTTCTGTGACTTCATGCAGCTCCATCCAAAAATATTGCCTTGTACTCCCTGTGTCTGCTGTTCAGTCCTGTCCTGCCAGGCTGTATGCGAACCAAAATCAGAAAGCTGATGTGGCTGAAAAAAACCTCTTTGTTTTCTCCTAGGATTAGTCTTCAGCTGTGTAAGTTCCTCAATCAGTTCCAGAATACAGATGCACAAATGCTTATCCCAGCATGAGAAAAGAGACTCCACAGGGACTGAAGGGACTGGACTGCTTCTGTCATTGACAGTGTCAGCTTGTATCAGCCAAAAGTTTTGGCTGAGCTGTGGCTTCTACACCCCATTTAGAAAATGAAGACATTACTAATTCTTTACTTCTTACATGTCCACGAGGATAACATTGCTGACATTTGCCATGAGCGTTAGCAGAAATGTAATTCCTGCACTAATTCCTGACTTGCTGAGGTCTAGCTGCAAAAGCCTCCAGTATCCCCCCCAGTCAGTGCCCGAGCCTGATCACTGGTTGCTGGAGATTGTTTTAAGGTCTGAAGCTTAAAAGATAGAAGAAGGGGAAGGAGAAGGAGAAGGGGAAGGAGAAGGAGAAGGAGAAGGAGAAGGAGAAGGAGAAGGAGAAGGAGAAGGAGAAGGAGAAGGAGAAGGAGAAGGAGAAGGAGAAGGAGAAGGAGAAGGAGAAGGAGAAGGAGAAGGAGAAGGAGAAGGAGAAGACCAGTGAATTTCCAGCCTTGGTACAACAGATGTATGAAACCTAAGAGCCGTATTAGAGATTTCTGAGGTATCTTGCCATAAATTATTCTGGGCCTTGGTATAAATCCATTGATTTTCATGTTTTTAGTAACAACCCATTGTAGGCAGAGATGCTCCTCTTTGAGGGGACTTCATTCAATCTAGTGCTTTCTGCAAGTCCAAAAGGAAGAAGGAAAAAGGAGAACCAAGAAGGCGAGGTCATGTGGGGCGCTAAATAATCCAGATCAAACAGCAACGAACAACCCGATTAGAAGCCAACACATTTCTCTTTTCAGTATCTCTGAAATTGTTTGGCAGACTTAATTAGAAACAGGTGCAAGCTATAATATTTATTGCAACAATGCATCATTTTTGTCTGTTTCCAAGGTCATCGTTCTAGCCAATAGGAAGCCAGCAACCCACAGGGAGTATAACTTAGTCTATATGGGTAAAACGTGAATTACTTAACCCTTTATCTAATGGAATGAAATACAACATTGCACAAAGCACAAAGCTAACAAAATGGAAAATCCTGTGAGAAATCTTTCATGATAACAGGTTCCAGTGAAGTAAGTGACATCACCAGCTGAGCTAATAGCCAGCCTTAGGTAAAATGGAGTAGGTACAGATAAGGAAGGAGAAAAACACATTTTTTTTACTACTTCTCTTTCAAAGGCCTGGGTTTATGTGGAATTTGCTGCGGTAGGAGGCCATGATTGCATGTTATCTAGTGCCTACTGTACAGTTGGGTCTCATACGCTGTGTTCTGCTAAGCTTTAGCAATCTATTTCTTGGGCTGGGTCCGTCTCCAGAGCCACCAGGCTGCAGATGCACCTGTACAGCGGCACCCAGACACCGCCTCCTTGAGCTGCCAGTTGAGCGTGCCAGGGCTTTCAAGCGAGAGGAGCCGGGGAGGTAAAGCTGTTGATCCTTCCTGCCTTTAAAGACAGCAGACTCAGAGAGATGAGATCCGTGTACTTCAGTGCATCTGAGGGTAAGTGTCCCAAACATGATTTCACCTGGTCCCACGGTGCTTGCTTTGCTTAACACTGGCAGTGCCCTTGGTTACAAAAAAGCCCCATTTTCAAAGCTCGCACTTAATTTCCTCTTGTGATTTTTTCTCATAATCTTTGCATGAATTCTTTGTGCTTTTGTGATCATTTGGGAATGAAGATCTTCTCTGAAATTCTATTTTATTCCTTTTAAATGTGACAAATACAAATACGGAAACAAGGCGGCATACGTTAATAATAGAGATGTGTGACATTGTGGGATTTTTGCCTTTTTGCAAAAGCCGCAAGAAGATGCCAATATTTCTGCAGACGGAAACTATTTTTTCCACCTTCAAATCATCACACAGCATAAAATCTGTGGCTGTTTGAGTATTGTTGGGTAGATGCTGAAGGTACCAAGGAAATGGAGACTCTCTCGTGACAATTTATAAACACGGGCTCCTATCTTGTTCTTTTGACAACCACAACTCCTTGAAAGGCACCTCAGCATCTAGTCATCACCATTGTCCAGATTAATTGTGATACTTCTATGGTGAATTAATAATATCCTCCGTGATCTCAGGAACCATTCTTGAAAGAGTACCATCCATCCGTTAAATTTAGAGGTAAAACAATATAAGCACATGATGCTGATGGATCTGGGATTAAATTGTGAGCAAACATTTATTAAGACACAGATCCTGCAATCATGTTTAGAGAGCTCAACAGAATACAAGCTGATGATTAGAGAGGACCCATTCTCCCCCACACCTGAAGCAATGTCCCAGCACTGAATCCTTGAGAAGTTCAGACCTAGTTGGAGACTTTGCAGCTCAACATCCTTGCTAATTTTCTTCTCTTCAATGCATTTAATACCCCACACATTTTAACTGTGCCAGGCTCACGCCTTGCAAATCCTTTTAACAGTAGGTTGGTAAGTCTTTACATCATTCTGTGCATCACAGGATTTCTTAGATAATCTGTTTCTTGAAGTATATGTAAAATCCCCTCACCGTAATTTCCCCTGGCTCACTCTCTTCTCCTCCCTAAGAGTACAGAGCTGATACAGGGCTAGCTCTGAACCTGTGAATCTGTCCCAGTGTTATCACTGAGGCTCCTGCCAACGTGTCACAGGTGTGCACAATGAGGAGCATAAGTTAAAAAGGGAGTTTGTGATTGTCCAAAACCAGCTAGGATGGCAGCTGCCATCGTGCAGAGCACTGCTGGCACCCGGGAGCCAGAAAAATTAGGGGAGGGCAGAGGAGAGCCTCCCTGCATGTTTAAACATATTTCAATCCAGTATTTGCACAGTTCTTCAGAGACACAATGTGAGTAAATGTGGGGGGATGTGAATGAGCAACGAAGGCTCCTGACGGGGAGCTGAGCAACATGTAAAATCACCAAGCGAGCTTGGGACTTCTGTAAATGCACTGAGCACGCTTGGAAAAGGTGATGGTGGTTCTGGGAGGCTCTGCTCAGTCATGGTGTTTTGCTTTGTGTCCTGGCTGCCAAACCATACTTGAATTGTATTTTACTGGGAAGCAGGCAGCTCGAGTTACAGGTGAATGGCTGGGTTAGCTGCCTCAGTCTTGGGTCATTTCTGCATTGTACTTAACTGAATAATACCTTCCCTTTCTTCTTCTTTTTTTTTTTTTTTTTCTTTTTTTTTTTTTTTTTCTTTTGCTCATTGATCAAGCTGCTTTTGAGAAAAGTGATACTTTGCATATCTGGCTAAGTGCTGTTAACAGCCTCTGCCTGCGGTTTGTTAAAATTAAAAAAAAAAAAAAAAAGGAAAAAAAAGAAGTGTGATCTTGCTGGAGAAGTAATTTGCTTCTCTCCAACCAATGATGGCTTGCACTTTATGCAAATTGGTATCTAGGGACAACAAATCCCATTTAATACATATGCATAGTTCATAAAAAAAACGACGTGAGAGAAAGAGAAAAAAGATAAAGCAACGAGTCAGCAAAAGAACAGGTTCCGAGGAAATTTATTGTCCCAAATTGGACATTTGTAACAGATGATGTGAACAAGTGTTAACTTTGTTTTCAGCAGCTCTTCACGTACATTCACTAGACATCACACAGATTATGTTTTAAGGATCTGAACTGTAATAAAAAAAAGTGTCTGTGGGCTTTGGAGTGTTGTGTTCCATATGGTTGGGGAAGTGCGGAGTTATTGCGACAAGCATCTTGTGAAGCTCATTACGCACGGCGGTGTTAGATGCGAATTGCTGCGCATCGCTATAGGGTACGTACATGACATCCCACAGTCAGCAGATAGCAACTGGAAATGAAAGATATGAAGGCACAGAGTACAGCTTCAGGGAACATGTTAGACAAAACATCTGCTGGTATCAGAAAGCTGCATTATCAGATCATTGTGGCCATGAATTTTTTATAAAGACATTTTTTTTTAAAGCTGCAACTTTGAAAGTGACATTTTGCGAGAAAGTTTTTGATTGAAGTGTGATGTCAGGAGAAAGGCCAGTCTAGTTTATTATCTGTGTAAGAGCCAATATTGGCAGCCTGAATCGACTCCTTTCTCCAAGCAGTTGGGTTGGCCATTCACTACAAGTGCTTTTTCCCTTCCGATCCTGATGGCTGATAAAATCTTGACCCAGCCTGCAGGTTGTAGCTTTATTACCAGGCTCCTCAGCAAGGAGCTCTCCAAGTTTGGTTCCTGAAGGGCTACTTTCTGGCGTGGATGGGGCACCACTGAACAAAACTCACCAGGAACGCAGCACCTGTGTGCTGGGGAGGTGGAGCACGGCGTGCCTCAAGTGCAAAGCACCGAGAGGCCAGCTCAGCCTCCTTGCCTAATTCCCACTCGAGCGGGGCCTGCGCTGTAACGCTGAGATCTGCTGGCTCTGTCAGGGATGGCCACAGTTAACAAGGCTGTCCCATGGTGCTTCAAAAGCTTCCCCTGCCCAGGGGCTGTACTTGGGGAGCGTTGCTGTAAGCTGTGAACATCTCAGTGCTGAGCAGGGCCTCCTACCTACTTAACATTCCTAACATTCATAAGGGCGGTGAGATGGCATGAAATGTATGTGCATATTGTAACTATTTACATTAAATGGCCAGGCGTGTTCCAGTCCGGCCCAGCTATGAAGTTTTGTTTGTGTCACTTGTACTAGAGGGTGAAGCGACCTCCTCCTCTGCAGCAACAGGTACCGATGAAAACCCCGTCTCTTGCTGATCTGCAGTTGGTCTCTGTCTCTTCAGTGAAGTCCCTCAAAGCCGTGCATCCGAATGGGAGCACGCTGACCTCCCAGGCCGATTCACAAGTGGTCACCTCAAAGAGAAGACCACCTATTCCCTGATTTTTGGACCTCCTTCCTAAGCCTTCTCCCTGTCTGTGTTAAGGGAGGGTGGGAGAACAGAGGGCCACGTCCAAAAGCATCAGGACTTATGAAAGGATTTTGTTGTCAGCAGCTATTTTTTATGTAACACCGTTCATTAATGCAGTGGGGGCTGCACAGAAAGCCAGAGGCAATTCACGCTCCGTCGCTGATACTTAGGGAGTCTGAAAGCAGGCGAGGGATTTTGCTGGCCTGACCTGTTGCTGAGCGAGGCAATTGTCAGGTGAGAGATATCGCTGCTGCCAGCAGCTGCCGAGAGAAGCGGCGCTCCCCGAGATGCCAGCCCACGCAGGCCACGGCTGTAACATCCTTTTCCCAACTGCTGCCTTTGAGTAGCATTTAGAAACAGCAGGCCTGGGATATAGGACATGCAGATCAAGGCTTGGCCGTGTCACTAAACAGCAGCTACATCAGGCAGGTAGTTCAGTGCCCTCTCCGCTGTATAAAAATAACCCGTTCCCTTACGGGTTTTTGTGATTGCTTCCTTAGGTCAAGATTTTAGAAAATACTTGAAGATAAACTTAATGAAAACAGAAGCAAACCAAAGCTGAGTAGTTTCAGTTTTTTTCCTATTTCATTAGTTTGGAGCTATATTATGAACTGAAAACTTCGATGCTAAACTTGCTTGTATCTATGGAAAGAAAAAGCTGAATATGGATCTGCATTTCCCAGGGACCCTGTGCAGCAGACTGGCTCACATCTGTGCACCCACATGCAAGGTTCCTAAAGCCCGGGATGCTCTGGGTTGGAGGGGGACAAGGAGGAGATCTGGCTTTAGCTGAATACTGGTCATCTAGGACATAGTTTTAGCTAAGAAAACACGAAGCAGAGGCCGGTACATTTTTTTTGTTGTTGTTCATTAAGAATTCAAAGGCTTTTCTCTCTGAAGCTTATGCTCCTGTTTTGGCTGCACACCCACACCTCCAGGGGGTGCCCACCTCTGCTGGGCTCAGTCACTGCTTAGCTGGGAACTTGTCCAGGCGAGCTCATCCCTCCAGATCGGAGACTTCTTCCTTTGAACCAGTGTCCCAGTGCCCTGAGAGAGAGCACCGTGAATTTGAAAGAGGAGACTGGGACTATGGCCCACCGAAATGAGACATCAACCAAACTTCTTAACTGTCATTGTCATCTGCAGTGACCCAACAGTGAACAAAAGCAAGTCCTGCAGTCAGTCCTGTCTGTGCAATGTGCACAAAACAAGCAGAAACGTTTAACTCCCTCTTTTGTACATGCAGTCAGATGCTGTTTTATCTGAAAGCCAATATATCAACATACACTAATTGGTCTGGGCTGTTGCAGTAACTGTGTTTTTAATTGCAGAGGCTGAAATGCGAACATATATTCTGTCCCCTTCCCTTTTTTCACCTTTGCTTCAAGTTTGGGTTTATGCAATGCTTTGAAAGATTTCCTTGGCAATTCTTCAACTTTTCTTTGTCTCTGTGTGCTCTCCCTCGTAGCAAAATTGTTTCTGAAAAGGTAGGTATTTCAGTGATGGAACAGCTACGATTCCTTATAGAACATCTGTGTGTGTATGTGCATACACGCATATATCTACGGGTACATTCTGCAGTACCTATAAAAATGCTACCCCTGCCTACAGACGGCTGGAATACGGGGAGCTTGTAAAGCACGCAGGCAGTATGTGAAGCCAGCAGAGCAAGCAGAGGGGGCAAAGAGCTGGCACTGTGATGTAGGGACAGAGTATGGAGGAGTGTACGGACGTGCGGCTAACAAGAAGGGAAGGGAAGTGGCTGGAGGGTAAGGAGATATAATGGGTCCCAAATGTGGCAAGCACATATGCCACCATGGAGCAAATGCAAAATGCCACCACTAGTGACAAGTGTATTGCACCTAAGGAAAACAGCTGTGCCAAGTGCCCAAATCCACATTCAGCCTCCTGACCCCGTGTCTTCCCGGTCTGATGTGGATTAAATTGGTCAGGTCTGAGAGCCTACATAAATCTGTGTTCCACCGAAATAACAGCCCAGTAAATCTCTGAAACATTTCTTGCATGGCTACCTATTTTGCATTTGCAATCTTGCATTTGTGAGACTGGTTTATTTTATTTTATCCTATTTTATTTATTCTGCCGTGCTCGCTATCTCACAAACACTTTGATTATCTGTGTAGATCATTGCATGGTTTAGTACAGTTTGGTGTTACTTACAAACCCTCCCACATAACCCTATTAGTTGTTAATATTTTTTCTATTTTGAAGAAACACCCTTTGACACCCGAGCTGGATCTCCTGTTCTTAGGCATAAATATAATAAAGTCCCCTGTGAAGAGCATCCGTCTAACTGGTCCTATCTGCTCTGTATATATTTGAATATATAAAATATTAATAAATGATTCCAAATGTTTAATCATATCCATTTGACTCCATGAGGCTCAGTGTCTGTAGGCTTCCCGTGTTAACTGCCTCTGTGATATCTCCATACCGCTGATTTGTTGTTGATCTTGAGTTTTTAAAGCAAAATAAAACTGAGGTTTGCAGTTTGATTTGAATTAATCAGGTCTGATTAGACAGGAACAGATCAGGCTGTTCTGGAAATCCCTGACTCGCTTTAATACATTTTCATGTGCTAGTCAAAAAAATAAAATAAAAACTGTTCATATCTTAAGTAAGAGCGCCATTTATTTAACAGCATTTTTTCAGAGTGCTGAATCTTGGGGCTGAGGGGGGAAGATTATTGTGATGTTCAGGTTGCAAGAAAGAAATAGCATTTTGTTTTACAAAAATATGGATATTTTAGAATGGAGTCACCTGGTGGTAGATCTCATAAATGTACATAAAGAGATCCTTCTTACTATTTTTTTTGTTTTGTTTTGTTTTTTATTCTTGTGACACTGGCTGTCCATCTAGAAGCTTTGATAGATGGAGTCACAAAAACAAAAAAGTGTATTTAGTTTAATAAGGCAATTTAAAGAGAAAGGCTGGAATTATGTATGGCAGAGGACAATTATGCAAGCTAAATGATTCTTCAATTAATAATGAGATCCATGAAAAGCAAAGGAGAAAGGCTCCTCCTCTCCGAAGGAGAAAGCTTTATGGTTTCCTCCTGTGCGTACCAGGCACGTGAGGGCAGCTTTGCTGGGTCCGGTGCGGGGGACAGGGGCAGCTCTGGGGTCAGCTTTCAGCCAGAGCCTCTGGGGGTCCTGCTGGTGGCATCTTCGGGGGCAAAGTGTCCCATGGAAATTTCGTGTTCCTACACAGGTCCGCCTCGGACGGTCTCCATCTCGCAGAGCTCCGTTAGCAAGCAGCAAGCCCCAGCTGAACGTGGACCTGCACTGTCAGCACCTGCCAGGCCCCAAGCTGTGAGTACGGAGCCAGAGGGATTTCCATCACAATCCACTCTTTTTCCCTCAGTTTGCAGCCAGGAAAACAGGCCATGGGGAGACACAAGCCTACCTGTAGAGCCATCAGTTTGGCCTTTTTCAAGCAGCTTTTATCCTTCTTTTAAATCCCTCTCTGTTGTGTGCCAGAGCAACAAGCCATATGTTAAAGATGTTAAAGAGCAAATAGTTTGCAGACTGTACCAGCATGCAGAGTCAGAGGGGAAGCGAGCAATAATGTTGGGAGAAAGGGGAAGAAGTGATTATCTGGTAGTGATTATTCGGGAGGGCAATAGTGGGAGGTGCTGTAAGTGACAGGGATTCACTATGGGACGCAAATCACTGAAGGCAAAGCCATTAGGATCAATTTAAAATACCAAAGAGGGAGGCTAAAGTGACAATAGCATATTTTAATTGAAATCACAAATATTGTGCTGCAAGATACGGTTTAAAAGACTAGGCAGTGTTACTTTATCAGCACAGAGCAAAGTTTTTTTATTTAAAAAATTGCCATTTTTTTTTTACAAAGATCAAAATGGAGCAGAATGTTTTTAAACAATTCTTAAATCCCATTTATACATACTTTTCTATTTTAATGTTCTCATTTCTTACGATGTGCATATTATAAATGGAATTAACTACATTACTAATGCTTTAAATCTGATTTTAATAGAGCCTAAGGCTGAAGCGTGGAATCAGCATGTGTCCCATTAAAAGAAAAATACAGTTATATAGAAAATAAATAGCATGTCCAGCTAAACGTTTATCTGTGCATTAGTTTTATTTATTGAGCTAACTAGCCCATGCACAGACACCGGGTGGGTTTTTTTTAGACACTTTCCCAAAGCTGAAGTCCATATGATGGGATTGTTACTGTTTTTGGCAGCAGAAACGTGAACTTGGTAAAAGAGCCTGGCATAGGAAACCACTGAGTTCTGACATATTCCATTTGCTCCTAACTCTTTGATTTCCACTCACAGAATCTGACATATGTTGGGCATTGACCTTGCTCTTTTAAATAAGCTTATTTTAGAAGACCTTTGCAGAATGCTGTCTATTTGGCCTCGATGTAAGCTGTTAGGGAAATGTAGTACAAACACAGAAGTTGTATGTTTTGAATGCCAGAGATGTTAAGCTGAAGAGCAGTTGGTAAGATCTATACTTCTGAATGCTTTCCATGCTATTAGCAAGGCTCTGTCCTTAACAAAAAGAAAAAAAAAAAAATCATTGGACAAACTTCCCTTGATTTGTATGAGGGTTTTGTTTTTATTTTGGGGGGGTTGGACTGGGTTTAGTTTGGTTTGTTGAGCAGGACATTCAGGACCAGGCTTCTTAAGGCTTCTTTTTTTCAGTCTGAAATCCTCTGATTGGGCTGGCTCAATCAATTCAGTGGAGTGCAAGCAAACGTTCCTAAAAGTACGTGATGGTTTGGGATGCCCCAGCTCAGAAACCTTGGAGAGAATCAATGTCTTGTCATGCTGTAGAATCATCCCCGTGTAAATGGCTCTGAATGGGGGCACTCAAAAATGGCAGAGGATATGAAACAAGTCAGTTCACTGAGTGCATTTCAAGAAGAGCTGTAACCTTCATGGGGAGATTTTCTTTCCCTTTGTCACAGGGGGGCAGCTTGCATGAAAGTTCACAGGGAAAGTGCTGCAATCTTGCAAATGCCAGGATGCATCTCTGTGCAATAATGCAAATCACTGGGTCCCAACGTGGCAAATTAGAGTGAGGGAATGAAAGTGTCTTCAAGAGGTAGGTAGAAAAAATGTCCTTCAGTAAGGCCTGCATCTGCTGAAATCAACAGAAAGTTCACATCAACTGCAAAAGCAGAAAGAACTTGGAAGAGTGCTTGCGACATGTTTGATGTTCTCCTGTTGCTGGTAGACAAACTCCTGCACCCTTCACTTGGGCTGTGAGGCTTGGAGCCTGGAAATTCAATCAGCTGGAGAACGTGTCCCTGGAAAGGCTTGCTAAGTTTAGCCATATCTGAGTAAGTGGCAATAAAATTCCACACATAGGAAAAGAGATATCAAATTGCCAAAATAAATGTAAATTTGAATTCGTGGTCATGTGTGCCTTTTTAGGACAAAGCCTGGCTCCATGCACAGCAAGGAGAGGCATCTGAGCTCTGCCAGAACATTAATAATCATCGGCTGTGGCCCATGGACGGCTCTGTGCACTGGCTTCCTCTCAAAGACTTTGTCTCAGTTGGCTTCACAAACACACAGGAAGGGCATGAAGACTTGTCTTTGTTGACACTGGGTTAAGAGGCTGAGAGCATTTGACGTGGAATATTTCCTTGGCTGGTGGAGCTATAGTAGATTTTTTACCTCTCTCTCTGCAGGCTTGTTTCCTGATTCAGTGGCAGCGCTGGGAAACCTTCCTACTTCTCTGAATAACTCATCTTCCGCATGAATACGGGATTCATAGTGTGACCCATAAAGTTTTTTGGGGAAAAGCGTGAGCACCATGCCATCATTGCCAGCCCTGTTGGCTGCGCAATGTAGGGCCAGTTGGACCTGTGCCATCAGCCAGCAGGAAGGATGGCAGAGCTGCTCTCACCTCCTGTACTGGGGGCCTGCCCAAAATTCCCTTAACCGTCACTCATAAGCTCGTTTTTTCAGGGAAATGGCTTTTATTTGTTGTGAATTCTTCATACAGAAAAGCTTCTTACAAAAACTAAATAATGTAACATATTCTGGGTTCTGGGCAGATAAAAATTGAAAGGGCTGTGGTGTTTGTGGAAGTGGAATGATAGTGATGAGCACCACATGAAGTCCCTGAAGAAGGTGTCAGGGGATTTGATCCCCCATAAAATGATGAAAGACTCTGATGTAATGGTGTTTTGTGAAACAATTTGAGCATAAATGCCACGTTCTTTCCCATTAACAACTGACTTCCATTGTGCTAGGATTTTTGTTCTTTTTTAATATGTATTTTGAGCACACTGAGAACAAAAATTTCCATTGTGATAGTGCTGCAGGAAGATTTAAAGGTTGTGGTGGACTAGGAATTGAAATGCAAATCACACTTACACACCACCTCCTGCTGAGGCCCAAATTTTTATAGATCAGGTTCTGCAGCCCTGATGGAGAATCAGTGATCTGCCCTTCCTGGGATTCACAAATTAGTTGCAGTCTAAGGTATCATTTCCTACAATATAATTGTAACTTACCAGATGAAAGTTTGTCACCGAAGACAGTCCCCTGATCTTCCATTATTTCTCCAGCTGCAGTGCCACTACGGATCCGTTCACAGACAATGCAAACACATCCCAGCTCCCCACTCTGCAACATGCTCTTGCTGAATATAAACATACTGTATATATTGATCCTCTCCCCCTTGCTTTTTTTCCTCCCCCAGTGTTCAGGTGGTAAAACACTGCCTGCCATGAACTTCATGTTAAAAGAGAAATGAAAAAAAGGAAAAAGCTGTGGTTTGGGGCTGCTAGAGGCTTGTAACATAGTAGCTGTTGAAATGGCTACAAGGATAATGGGACATACATGCATTTGTGGATAATTCTGTTTGCTAATTGCTCATGAAATTTCAGGTAAGGAACATCCAATTCAATTTATTATAATAGGTAATGGCCTGTGTTTATGCTTTTCAGGACGTTTTTTATTTTTATTTTTTACTGCTGTCATTACAAATACATGGCTCTTGGTGTTAGGAGAGATGCTTCACGAAAAGGCTGGGGCCGCGCTGCGTGGCAGCATGGGCAGCATTTGGCTGTGCACCTGGCAGGCAGTGGTGCTGGTGGTCGCGGTACCAGTACCAGTGATGGTAGTGGTCATAGTACCAGTAATGGCAGTGGTCGCAGTACCAGTACCAGTGATGGCAGTGGTCGCAGTACCAGTGATGGTAGTGGTCATAGTACCAGTACCAGTGATGGCAGTGGTCGCAGTACCAGTAATGGGTCCTCCCCAGCTGCACAAAGGGATCGCTCTGCTCATCAGGGCCCTGAGCCACCGGCGCCTCCCAGGAGCCGTTCTGGCAACCCTCCCCGCCTGCTATTCGGAGGTTCTTGAGTATGCAAAAATATGCTGAAAATTATCACCAGCAGTGATCACAAGCTCAGCGCTGAGCCCTCCAATCTGCATCTGCTTTCCATCCTGTAACTTTAACCAGTTCTACTACTTACTACTAATTAGCTACTACCTAATACTAATAGCTAACACCGTTGCACCATTTAAGAGTTACATATACATTAATGAGAATTAGCATTTGTTGACAGCCATGGTGGGAGTTGCCTGTCTTAAGCATTTCAGGGGTCCCCATTGCTGTAATGTTTGATTGCCTCCTTCAGTAATTATAATTGACACTGAGCAAGTTTTTCATAGGTCTCATTTGGCTGCACAGAGCTGAAAGACATATTGAGCTCTGTCTGTGGTGGAGAAAGAAGAGGCCAGCAGTAAGATAGTGCCCAGCAGGAGCCCCTTCTTCTCTCCACACAGCGCGAGGGGACAGGGCCACCAGCTGCACCGCCACACCGGGTGGTGGCCGCAGGGACAGTGGCTGCCCTTGCTGTGTTCACCATCCCTGCAGGGCGCTGCCAGCTCGCTCCAAACATTGCCTTCCTGTGCTTCATCGTCCTACAGAAGTGCTCTTTCAGTGCTGTTTCAGTAGGTGGAAAACAAGTTAGTCATTTTAGCTTCAAGTCAATTGCCTTCTTCGTTTGGAAGCATGAGGGTATTTAAGATGCTGCAGAATGTCAGCACACCAGCAGTAAATAAGTGGTGGGCATTGGAAAAAGGGTGCATAATCAGAGTTAAAGCAGTGGGTTTAAAAACCAGGGAGAAATAAAGGCCTCCTGTAACTCTTGGACGGAATATGAATGCGTGGCAGATGCTCTTCAGGAATACCAGTTGGCTCTTTGGGAAGAGAGGTACCGGGGAATGCCCCGGCTGCCTGCTCAGCTCCCTGAATCTGCTCTGCAGAGGCACACGTTACACATGCAGCCCGCCGCTCTGCCTTGGCTTTGTGCTGAAAAGTGAGCTTTTTCCATTTGCTACCGTGGAAAAGAAGCCGCTTTTACCCTTACCCCGAGGAAGATGAGCTATAGGAACATACAGCGGGCTTTTTTTATAGGCAGGGGGCCACAAGGGGAAGCAGTGGTCATAAGCAGAGATTGAAAGCTGGCTTGTTAAGTAAATCTCAGGCTGTAGCTGGTTTTAATTTATTTTTTGTTTTATGTGCAGGGGACTAGGCCTTGCAGGCCTGGCTAATATCAAAGCCTGGGGTTTTGTAGATTTTTAATCAAGGTCCACTTTGGGGGGTTCTGCTTTTGGTGGTTGTGGATGTGTGGGGATTTTTTCTTTTCTTTTATTTTCTTTATTTTTTTATTTTTTTTTCTTGCTGTAGTGTCTGGATTTCTTTAGTTAAACTTTTCCATTCTTCAGACTTGAGCCAAGTGAGTGATTTCAAACTACCCAGCACTTTCCAAAGAGGGCTTTTTTTTTATTTTATTTTTTTGGGGGGGGGGTAGGAGTTTTTTGGTGGTTTATATTTTTGGGTGTTGTTGTTTTTGTTTCTTTTTGGAAGCAAATTTGCAGTCCAGTTTCTCTGAAAATCACAGATGGCATCTGCAATACTACCCTGTTGCCTCTCACTAATTTGGCATTCTTAGCACTGTCTAAATAGTTTATTGTTCATCAAAGCTGTATGAAAGGAATTTTATATAATTTTTTTGTTTTGTTTTGTTTTGTCCCTCTGCTGGCAGGGAATGTAAATCCCAAAGTATTTCAGCAGGTGCTATTAATATGCAAATAATGGAGAGTACACTAGGTCTAATAGACCTCCCAACTACATGGGAGGTGTCGCTGTTGGAGCAAATTAGCTTTCTGTAATTTGCATGCTTTTCACAGCCTCCTGGGATTATATTTTAGATAAGAGACAATAAAAGCATATGCTGTTAGTTTAAAATGTAACTAATTTTAGACTTTGAAACCATTTTAACCTAACTTCTTAGTGGTGTTAAACTGTTATTTGCCAAGAAACTTTTTACACAGCTTGTGATTTTCATGGCCTTTCTCTTCCCCCATTAACTGTTCCATCTCTCTTTTCAGGATGAAAGTGAAGAAGGGAATCTTCCACATGGCTGCATCTTGAAAAGCAGGTACCTCTCATAAGAACAGGCCCAGCTTGTCCTGGCTTGGTTCTGAGTCTGCATTCAGCTCCTGATGGATCTAGATTGGATTGTGCTTTTTAGGTCAAACTATTTCCCTCCCCTTTGGCGTCTCTGTGAGAAGTAAATCCATCCCAGAAGAACACTGTGGCCCCTGCTGATCACCCATGCAGGGAGGAAGCTGCTGTAGCATCACAAAAATCTTCTTTGCTAACCCACCAAAGCACAGAGAAACTGGGCTGATGTGGCACAAATGTCCAGTGTGCTTGCCTAGCCCACACCTAGAGAGTCAATCTATTCAAAGTCTGTTTAAAATGAACAAAAAGAAGCAAGGATTTCAGCACAGGTTCAGTCTGCGGAGTCAAAAGTTATTGAGCTGTACTGGCACATTATCAATGGCACTTTCCAAATTGGTATCGACAGCAAAAATCATACTGTTGACATCTGTGGTTTGTGACAACTTGAATGATAGGGCATCAGCTGTTGTGCCTGACAATTTCTGTCTTTATTTTAGGTGCCGCAGTGATTGCTTCCTACCCAAACACGCTGCGCTACACCAAGGGACTGGCCAGGTAGGATGCATAAAGGGCAGCCACTTGAAATCTCTGCCTTCTCCCCCGTGCCTGCTTCAGCCTCTCTGTCCTCAGGTATTTGTTGAGCCGGCTGGAAATGGTTCTCTTGGCTTGCAGCACCATCCCAACCTTGGCTGCTCCAATTCCGCCTGCTTTGAAGGACCGCAGCAAAAGGTTTGTTAGAGAACAGCAGGCTTAGCTGATGCAGATATGCTTCAGCAGCAGACTGGAGTGGTGTCGGCTGAGGGAGTCTGTGAAAGGTAGAGAGGCAGTCATTTTATTTTGTCTTTCTGCCAGTTGTCCCATTGCCCAGAGTATGTGATTTGTGAGTTTCCTTTGGCACGGCTGCTCCATTGCTCATATATCTCTGAGCAGCGTTTCCAGGTCACTTGGTCCGCAGGGTGGTGGCCATCTTTTATTTCAAGAGGGAGAGAGTTCAGGGGTAGGATCAGATGTGTGGAGGAGATGGCAGCCAGGTGGAGATCAAGTCAGTGTTGTCAAATTTATTTCTAGCATGGGAAAGGTGAGTGTTAGCGAGAGGAGCAAGCCTGAAAGATGTCCTTTGTGACAAGGCCAGGAAAAAAAAAAAACAACTTGGGATGCAACTTTGGCTATACAGCAAGATGTGGTAAGATTCTTCTGAATTTTTGGGGCCACAACTTTACCATTAATGTTTTTATAAGGATATTTCAAGCACACAATATATAGAAATATTTCATTTCCCAATACAAAAATAAAGGGAAAAAAAAAAAGCAGGGTTTGACTGATGCTTGACTTAATAATATTGTGAGTTGTGATCCTGAAGAACTGTGTTCAGACGTAACCAATGCACTGAACCCTGTGAAAGGGAAATCCCTTCCCAGCATGAACCCATTGAAGTTGGTGGAATTAAAGCAGGTTGTCGTAAAGCCACAGAATTAAACTATGGAGTTCATTCCCACTCCCACAGGTGGCTGCACCACTAAACTGACCGTGACATAAATTATTTTCATTGTCAACAATAGGATCCAGACATTAAATAAGTCGTCTTTAAATTCTGCTCCTTCCACACCAAGCTGGATTTGCTTTGCCGTGTGATACTGCTGTGTTCCAGGTGCCATGCGTGGTGCCCCAAAGGCCTTCCTGCCAGGTTAGTCTAGCCAAGCATCTTTACTGCACCGGAAGAAGGAGGTTTAGCCTTCAACCAACCATCTCTGAGGCTGTAAGTAAACCAATGTTAAGGAAAAAAACATTTGCAGTGACGTGTGGGAATCTCATTGAAAATGCTGGATGCTTTTTTTTCCCCTGTCTCAGCTCGCTCTAAACATCGTCTAACATTAAGACCGGTGACCTCTCACTTTCCCAGCTGAAGTGGGATGTGACTTGCCTCTTACAAACCTGTGCCTTGAACCTGGGACCAGTTGCTTTATTTAAAAATACCAAAAAAATGATATGCCAGATGGCTGCATTTGTGAAGAGTACAGTTAGAATTAAGGTGGAGGGAGACAAGGCAACTGTACGTCAGCCATGCAAAAATATGGTCAAAACCAACACTGGTTTAGGAGGCAAATGTGGTGAGACTGGAGCAAAGAAAAGCACAAGGGGATACTGCATGGAAAACAAAAATGTCTTTCAGTAATGAACTGCTTGACTTCTTCCAGTAAAGGCTTAGAAGTTTACCAGAATCAAGAGACTTTGTTATTAAATGGAAGGACTGTGAACCAGTAAGCCTCAGAGTATTGTATCTAGTGTCACTGCAAAATGCCACGTGCGATAGAGTAAAATATTGATAGCAGGCTGTGTCACGGGCTTAGTTAGCATTATAGCAGGATATGCTGCTGCCAATCATCTCTAAGTAACCGCTCTCTCCAGTGACACAGACAGTCAGCAGCTCCGTGCCATGGCTGCAGATGTCCAGGAAGAGTTTTCTAGTAACATGCAGAAATGTGTTATATCTTACATCATATTCATGTCATTTGCTCATCGCTTTGCCCATTTCCATATGAGTGATATCCAGGAGCTCAAGTGATCTGGATTAGTGTCAAAACTCAGAGTTAAAAGGGGTCGACTTGTAATAATGCCACTGGCTATTTTGCACCTCAAATTCTTTGGACACATTGCTCATCTCATTGAGAAGTGTTACTCTTGATGCCAGGGCAACACACCTGCTGAAAATGTAAAAGCCCACAGATAGTGCTTCTTCACCCTTTTATGTATTGATGCAGGTCCTGGGTACTTTCAGCTTTCCTTCCATGCTGCAGCTTTTGGCCTCCACAGCGAAAAGTTTGTGATTGTTTATTTAATCTGAGGTCATAAATCCACATTTTAATTGTTTTCCATGCTTAAGCTTGCTGTGCTCCAACTGCTCCACACTGTCCTCCCCTGTGGTCTCTCAAGAGAGAAGGAGAACGTTGACATGGGAGCTCAGCCCCTGGCTCCCTCGGTTAGGTCTTGGTGTACAACCCTTGCGGCACCTGGGTTTCATTACAAGAGTCTCAGGCATTCTTAGATTGTAGTTTGATAAGAATATTGCAAGGGAACTCTGTGTTGGTTTCACTAAAACTGTATCTAGACATGCAGCTTTCCTCCACCACCACTACAGAAATGACTTTGTAAAAAACTTTTTGTAGATACTTCCTATTAACTTCATCCACGTGTATCAAAGGTAGGTTACATTGATAACAGTAAGTACAGCAAATGTGGCAGGACCATGCATCTTCCTCTGATTCTTGTTCTATGACTGCTACAGCTCAAATGTGAAAGTTTCATTCTTTTGTTTTTATAAAATTTCAATTTATTTAATAACCATAGATCACAAGTTTATTCTCCACACCAGTAAGATGTTGGATTTTTATTGTTGTTGCAGACTGCATTGTCTTACTTGGGGAATATGTTCACAATTGAGAAAGAGTTGCTTTTATTAACAAATCAAAAGCTTACATTGTCAAAACTGAAATTGTTCTACCTTTTTATGTGCAAATTTAAGCTACTGTCAAACCTTCAGCCATGGTGCATTTAATTTGTGGAAATATAAAAATATCTGGCTTCATATTAAAATATTCTACATGAGGAAGGAAAGATTTTTAAGTGATGCATTGCATTTAGGACTCTCAGAAAAATCAGATTTTAAAGAAATAAAGTGGTATTTTAACAGAATTTATTTTTCCTTACTTTTGCTAAAGTTCAGTGCAGTACTTAGAAGTGTGTATAAGTTATACAGGTATCTGAATATCTGGTTGGATTGCCTTTGGAAATGAACCAAGCTAAATGTGAGTGTGTCCAGAGCATAGGAGCTACATACCCCGTATTTTTCCTTAGAAAAGGGTCACAAGATTTCTTTTTTTATTAGTGGCAAAGGTGCTGAGATTTTGACTCTAGATTCAGTAAAGTTTGAGTAAAATATAAAAGTAACTATCGGTTTCATGGTGATAACTTGTGCTTTGCAACGTCTTTGTAGTAGAGGATAAAATTCTGATTATCCAAAGTTAGGCTATGTTCTAGTTCTATGTTTAGGCTTCCAAAATACAGAGCTTTCTATTTACCCTGCAGCACCCGGGCGCCCAGCCTTTCTGGAAACCCAGCAATGTGGGCCTTGATTCAGCAGTGTCCTGCAGCACGTGCTTCATTTCAAGCACATGAATGAAGCCATTGATGAAGCATGAGGTTTCGAACTGGGTGTTTTGTTAGATGCTTAAATATACACAATTCCTATTTTAAGTGGCCAAGTTTAGAAAGTATTTGGAGCAAAAACTGCCCTGAACATGGCAGTCAGTGTGGTGTGTGGTCAAACCATGAGGCTGGTAGTCATGACCTCCATCATATTTAATATGTATACTATATATATATTCTATATATACATATGTATGTGCGTGACTTGGATAATACATACCAAGAGTGAATTCCTTTTATCTGAAAGCAGATTGGGTGTTATCTTAAGGCAGACACACTCACCCTCAGCGTATGTCTGCCAATTTCTTTACCTTTTTAATGGGGAGAACTCTAAGTTGTCCTTCTGCCGTTCTCCCGTTTCTGTTGGGAGAACCAGCAAAGTGCCTGCCTCTGACTGCAGTGTTGCAAAGCACCTGCAGAACCTTCTACAGTGTCCACTGTCTTTAGCTGTGTTTTGACTTACGCGTTTTCTTTCTAGCATCCACGCAGGTTACGTGTTTAAATTTCCAGCTCTTCTTCTGTGACCACGGAGTTTTTCTATTGCGCTTTGAGAAGAGGGGTCCTGTCAAGGAAGGCTGTGTTTGCCAGTCATTTTTTTCCAATCACATATTCTAATATCTGTCCTGTCTTTGGGGAGGTTTTAATGGCGCTGAGTCCATTTTACCTCATTATTTCCAAGGCCTGAACCAGGGACATTTGCCCTTCTGCAGTGCCGAGAAGAGAATAAGTGGCTGTATCTTGAGGAGCAGACTCATTCCCTGAAGTGGCCCATTCCCAGCTCTCAGGGCAGTGCATGCAATTATCCTCCCAAAAAGGCCATCTGAGCAGTGCATTAGTATGCGTGTGTCTAGGCTGGGATGTGCCCGTGAAATCACAGCGCAGGTGTTGCTTTCCCAGCCACCTGGCCAGCTCTGCCGCAGCAAGGCTCAGGCGAAAGAGTCCCTGCAGCCACCCCGGTGCTGTCCTGACCACCCACTTCTCCTGTGCAGAGGGTACAGAAAGTATTTCATTAATTTTGTCAACTGCCAGAAGTTCTTTTTGGGTGGTAAATTATTGTCTCCAGGGATCTAGCCGCTCATCTACTACTTTTATGCCGATGTTGTTAGCAATGCTTAATTCTAGCATCCTAGTTTATAAATCATTTGTTTCATCTGGGCCATCTCTGTAAAGGAAGTTTCTATAGGCTGCATGCAGAATGTATTAAATTTGAAGGTGTTTATTACTGGTATTAGGCCATTAGCCATAATTAACAGTAATAACATCTATCAAGTCTGCGGGTAGTCCCAGATTTTGTGCACATTCTCTTTTTATATCCATTCCTCAGCATGAATTATGTGATCTTCATATTCTGCCTCTCATCATTAGAAACCAACAAAGTGGTTTGGGGTGGGATCTCCTATTTCAGGCCATAAACATATGATCCGGCCACCCCATAAAGTACATTCCTCCAGCTTACTGCTTTCCATGAGTTCTCAAGTACCTACGGCATGCGGTGGAGGTTGGGCCTGGTCCCTCCAATAGTGAAAATCCTACCCAGCAAAGCCTTAAGTAAGGCACAGCGCGAATTACTCAAGTGCTGAAGTTTCACCCAAACCAGTAAGTTGTGCCTCTGTGCTACAGTCACGACCTCCTTGGTTTCTGCCAGGAGCCCATAAAACAGTGAGACCTGTGCTCTATGAGACCTTTTTCTGTGCAAGGATTCAGGAAAAAAGATCTCCAGGCTCCATGGTTCACTGCCAGAAGAGCTGATGCAAGGCAAAGGCATGGTGGTAAACACGCTGGTAAGCCGGACACCTCCCTGCGTGCTTTTCCCCAGTTGGGAGTGCTTTGGCCTTGTGCACTTGATGCTGTAATCGGCCTGTGTGCAAGCTGGACATTTCTCTCTTTATTATTGTTATTATTATGCAATCAGACACTACTTAATTAAAGAATGTGCTGGGGATGCACTATTTATACGGAAACTATGTACACGGAAATCCATTTTCTCCATGGTGATTGCAGATAATGTGGTAAGCCCTGCTTTGATTCATTAGTGTAGCAAGAGAGATATTCAGAATTATTTGGTATAATTCACAGCACTTCAGAATGCATATATTTTCATAATACTCTAAATCCACTGCTTGTGCTAGTAACTCAAGCATATGATGACTGGTTTGCTATAGCACTGTCATCTTAAAATTGTGGTATTGCCATTCTTTCAGTGTAACTGGCCAACTTGCAGGCTCGTTTAGCACAGTACTTTTAGTGAATGACTACTTGGCAGTGATGTGGCTGTTCACACAACTGTTTCTGAGCTCACTGAGGATCACCTCCTTCTCTACACCGTGGCCCCACAGCAGACCCTGGCGTCACGGACACCTGAGTAAAAGCCATGGGAGCCCCCCAGAATGGAGGTAATTTCTTGTCTGCCCCCAGGCTAAGAACATACTTTTCAAATTGACATTTGGACAAGAAAACCCTTATTTTGTTCCTGGAAAAAAAAAAAAAAAAAAAGAAAAAAAAAAGACTTACCGTGTTACTTTTAAACAATTAATAGTTAAGTTAGGAAAATACTATTTTTTAATACTTCCTTGAATTCAATTTTGTGCTGCTGCTGGCAAGTTAAGTGTGAGTAAGAAAACTCTTAGGATTAGTGATGAACCACCAGTATCTCCCCTCCCATTTGCACATTCGTTCCCTTATGCCTTATCAGGACCATCCTTCTGGCTGCACTGACCTGGGCATGACTTCATCTAATCCAGTGCTGGATGAGCCTCAGGAGACGTACCACTTACATTCACGCAAAGAGCCAGCTCCCACCCTGTGAAAATCTCTGGTTTTAAACGCTGCTTTTTAGATAGTCTCAAAAATTCTGTCTACCCAATGGTAACCTTTGGCAGCAGGAAAGCTTATAATTTCTAAGTGCTTGTTATTTATTTATTTTTTTTTTAATCTAGAATGTTATTTTTGACAGACATTTTTTTCATGCAACCATCATGCATATACATATAGATATCACCATCACCACGCTCAAAGCAAACCTTGTCCAAAACACCTTCGGAGACAGGAGCATTAGATACTAGAGACCATCACGTGGGATTTTTATATTCTTGTTTTTCCATATGCTCAAAGCAACCCTTGGTGCTCTCTGACCTTACTGGGCACTGTAGAGTATTTCCACACACCTGCAAATTAGTTGCATAATTTAAATGTCTAACTTTTATTTGCTTATTGGCCATTATGATTCTTTTAGTATGATGGATTAAAATGTTTGAATTGTTATCTGAAAACCTTTATTTAGCTGTGCTGGGCCTCTTTTGCCTGACCCTGGCAAATGTAAATGTGATCAGACAGCTTTTTATATGGGTTTTCAGCTTCTTCTGCTTCCAAACTTTAAGTTACATGTTACTGCTTTACTCAATTCAATTCCCCCTAATCAGTTGTTGTTTTTTTTAAATACTTATCTGAAAAACTTTCACAGCAATTATCAGGGTGGATCATTTAAGAAAGAAAAGCTGCTCTCACTGCTGAGATTCCCATATGTATATATTTGCTTCTCTGTCTAAACATTTGAGAAGTTTGGAAACAATTTAAAAGTGGCCAATGACTACATTTAATGCTAGACAAGATTTCACACCTCTGGGCTCTATATTTATAGCTCTGTCGTGTTCTTTTATTGTACTGTGCCGAAGAAGAGGATTTTTTTTTTTCTTTTCTGATGAAAAGGTTGTCTGTCATGGTGCAGTTATTGCAGTGCAAAATATTGCCTAAAACTTGACCCTGAACAAATTTCGCACAAGGGCAGTTTACCCCAGAATTTGAAAGGAAATGCAAGCCCTCTCATTCTAGCCAAAGGAGGAAGCTTTTCTGGGTATATAAAATTGGGGTAATTCTAAAATTCATTCATGGAGCCACAGTTCTAAATGCACTCAGCCTCTGATCTCAGCTGAACCATTTTTCTCCCGCTGTTACTCTTCTGAATTCAATCATGTTAATATGGATTTTCAATGTGGTGAGATTCAGAAATTTTTAAAAAATGTGTTGTTTGAAAAAATTAAAAGTACTTTCAGCCTTATCAAATGATGCCATGCTAAAACACGCACCATAGCCTTGGCATTCAGAGAATGGGCGCATTCTGTGGGCATCACACTAGGTAGGGACCCTAAGACAGGATTTCCTATTTCTGTCCCATTATATGATGCTAATTCTTTCTGTTCCACTCCTTGCTATCTGCAGAGCTGATCACCTCCTGTGCATTCAGCAACGACACGGAGAACTTGGGACAGGCCTTCAGCTTCAACAGCTGGAGGAGAGGAGGGAAACGGCATGACACAGAGCTTTTAAGTATTATCAATTATTTAACTTAAGTAGCTGATGAGTCCGAAAAAAGTAAATAAACATTTACGGTGTTCTTTTCACCAGTGTGGAATAGATCACAGCATGATCTGTACCTTCCCAGCTGTCTTTCTAAAAGTTTGACTGCCTTACCTAGTTGGGACTCTTACTGCTTTACTGTAATTATGTTTTTGCTCAATGACTGTTACCAACCAAAAATGGGAATCATTTATAATGAATTAATACCTTGAAAATTTTCATATCCCTTTCTATTCACATTGTTCATGAGCAGACTGTGAATTTTCTTTTCCATTATTCATAATTACTCCCAAAATCATTTGCGGAGGAAGGCTAATTTTTTTCCCCTATGTAGATAGTTCAAAGGTAAAACATAGTATTTGTCCCATAGACAAAAGATGTGCTGCACACATATCCTTGTTATGTGGCGCTGTTTCTTTACACTGATTGAATGAAAATGATTAATGAAAGTTCATTCAAAAAAATTACCTTCCAGTTATCTGTGTTATTCATTCAGATTTTTTCCTGCAAATAATTTTAAGTATTCTGGTTCACTCACCATGTCAAGCATTGTATTTATTATGGCTCTAGCTATTAAAATAGCTATTAGAATAGCTGCTGAAGGTGAGTGCAACCCCTAGCCCCCTTAAACGCTGCACAAGTAATATTTAATGTGGAAGCTTATATACGTATTTTATATATATGTATATATATATTGTTAATATATAATGTATATTATATATATACGTGAGGATAATCTATATATATATATATGTAATTCTCAATTAAGGACTCAATTATAAAATATTTACTTATTCTGCTAAGCACTTAGTCAACCAATGCTCTTGGGTCCTTTAGAAGTAGTTGCCAGAGTAAATGGTAACCATTGTGAACAGGAACCTTCACAACAATGAACCTTCTCGTACTTATTGAAGACCTGTAGAAAAAAACTGCACCTAAATAAATACTTTCCACATTCATGTAATGTTGAGTGCAGGAGGCAGCAATAGATGACTGGCCAAAGCAGATGACTGGCAAACCAGCCCAATGGTTTATTTTGCAGTGAGATACAAAGCCAAAAGGAGTCTGTTTTCTCTTGCTACCAAAGCCCAAGGTGACAGAAATTTGGCAGTGCATGATCCCATACACTCACAGGCCACTATGCTGGAAGTCCAGGGCATTAAATTTAAGCATCAATGGACATGAAGCTATACTCTAGCCTGGTCCTAAAACTTCACCTAAAATTAATCCAGAGCTAAATGCCCTTATCATATTCCATCTCTTTGTGACAGTTTTTCAGAGTAAGCTACGTATATTTGGCTAATTTAAAATCCAGTGTCCAGACCCTGCATCAATTGCTTGCTTTCTAAAAAAAAATACATGGGAGATGCTAAAAGTCTCCAAAACATTCACAGTGCAATTCCAAGCTAAGCCAGCAGTACAGGATAGCATTCACATAGAATATGTATTTTTGATCATGTGCGCTGTACATCACTAGGATAGTGGGTTGTTTCAATTAAAATAAATAAATAGATAGAACAGAGTAAACTATAAATGAAAGGCTCTTTTGGCTCTTTTACCCAGTTGCCCTTGTGTTGTGCTTTTGCACAACAGGATTTACATAAGATTTTTCATGCCAAGCACAAATGTCCTCTGAATCCTGGAACTGTCATGTTACTTGATTTAGCAGAAAGAAGAGGTGCCACAAAATAATGTTAAATCTATTTTTGTACCAGGATATCAAGAGGAAAAAAGTCAATTTTAGCATACTGTGTCAGCAAACAGTAACCACTTTCACACAGTCTTTTTAAAGTTCAGTTCTTGTGTTCCAACTTCAACTCCATAAAGCTGTAAACACAACACCTTTCCCACACCAAAGTTGCTCCAGAATACAGATCGGGGTGCTCTGATCACTCAGTTGTTACAGGAGTGATGTCTGTCTGGTTCGCCTTGGCCTGGGGTAATGCAGCCCTACCATGCTGGCTGTATGGATTCATGGTGAAATGTGCACACAAAAGCCTCCTCCAAGGTAAAACCAAAAAGGAAATACAAATCTCAGCCTCTGCCAGGCCAAATAATTTACCTCCAGATGAAGAACTGCTGTTCTTTACCACTTCTTTCTGAACAACTATTCAGCTCTGCATGTTAAGAGAAAATGTTTGAAATACGGAGTTTTCAGGTGAGGGAAGGGAGAAATTCGAAGTTCTTTAAAGAGGGTTCCTATGAAATCAATAAATAAATCAACACTGGGTGTGGTATTGAGGTGCCTCCCTTTCATATCTCCCCCCACACACACCCCATGAAAGCAATTTCCAGATGGATTTTCCCTAAGATGTTAAACATTGTGCTAGTTTTAACGCTGACTGAAGCAAGGTAGCAAGTGGTTATTAAGGCCTGACATGCCTGTTCTGCCAAGAAACAGCATGAGCTTTCAACTCAGAAAACAAGGTTAACTTTGTTTTTTAATCAATCTGCTCTTGCCTGCCTTGGCCAGTTATATGCATGCCTGCTCATAACGGAGAGGCCTGTTAATTTATGGTCAGCTTATTTGTATTTTTCTTAGTCAAGGCCTGGTTTAATAAAGGTGGAAGCAACATTCAGCCCAAAGACTACTTTTCTAGTCGGGGGAAAAAAGAGACCCACTCAGTTCTTTTCAAGAAGTGCCTGCTGGCACTGTCCCCACAAAGTTTTCTGGTTTTCCCCTTCAGTGCCTTGTGAAGACAGCCAAGTAAGCTCAAGGCTCACTGCAGTCGCTGCCTGCCTAAGCCATTAACTGGGAGCCATTGCCTATGGGCTTCCTACTGGAGCGGTTTAGAAAATGGTAGCAGGTCATTTTGACCATTTTGAATGATTTTCAGGTTTGTCAAGTTGGTCATGGGACTCTTCTGGTCCTGTGTCCTGACTAAAACTGAAACTGAGAAGGAAAGTATCCTTTCACCTACAGTGTCTGCGTCACACTTTCTCCATGTCACTTGCCTTCATTTTCCTGCAGCACATCTAGGTGTAAAATGGCATGGCAGCTTAGGCCTGTTTCCTTCTACCAACCTGTAGCCATGCAGCATGCTTTAAATTAATCTGTCCCTACAAGAATAAAAAACTCAGAATGATAGTTTGCCCTTTAACAGATGGTTTGCTCATTTGAGAGTCTCTCTTGGCTATACGCAATAGGCAGTTTGTCTAGTCGTAGAGCTGATGTTCCTGATCATAAAACAAGAAGCTGAAGCATTTTAGCTACAGCCAAGCTAAGGCGATGTTTCCATTTTCTGCCTGCTTCTCAGAGTACATTTGTAAATGAGAAGCACAGTCTTCAAATGTTCATCCTTAGGATGAATTCTTGTTTCATCTTCTTCATTACCTGATGGACTCAGACCCCTTCCATCAGATCTGAGGCAGGTATACAGGTCCATGTCATTCTAGTGTGATGCAGAACCAGCAGTGAAAATGGGATTTAAATGTTGATGATGCAGGGTATGTTAATTCAGTTGAATGTTGCCTGACAAATAATGTGTAAATTGAAGCATTATTCAGAAAGGTGTGCACTTTGCTTAAAAATAAACCTGCAGTACTCAGAGTCTAAACATTTCTGTATTCTGTTTCCAATGTTTAATTTACCTCATTTTCACTTGGTATTCTTTTATTTAAATCCAAGGTTTGTGCGGTGAAAATGATGCTGTTAGGATGTGTGCTTATATCTGTGCACGTGTAGGCCCATGATTGTTTCCACCACTAAAGCAGCCAATATAGATATTGTTTTCACAAATAAGTTACTATTTTGGTGAAGCATTCATCTGTAAGGAGAGGAAAACTTCTCAACAGTCTTAAGCAAAAAATTGTCAGAGGTTTTTGTTTTCATATTTTCTTCTTTTATACTCCTCGGTTACAGGCCTGTGTTGAAGAATGTCTTCAAGCATCAGAACTTCTGAAAAGAGCAGGACTATCTGCTAATACAGGAATAAATACTAATGTTAATTAATACCAGATTTCATACCTACACTTCTAATTGATTTCTGTCTTTAAATTCTTTCTATTTAAGCATATTCATCTGGTTTGGATAGCAGCATCAGCTATCTTCACGTATCGCATGCTGTTAAAACAGTTCTGAAGGGCTAAAAGAAGCAAATAAATGTATTTGTTGTTACGACTGACCTTAGACATACAGTATGTGAAGCTGCAGGAATCATAGACTGAATCGCTGATGATAAGTATGGTGATAACTGGTAAGACTGTGCTGAACTACTGTGAAACAATTCAGGTAGTCAGCAAACAGGGCTAATTGCTAGTTTGGGGGATATTATGGGTAATTTACTGCCCACTGAGGACTTCTACCTAAAAATAAGCTTTTTTTTTTTTTTTTTTTCTTTCTTTTGGACAGGACTTGCATGTTAATGCAGAATACCTGATGCAATTATATGTGAAGAGGACATTCAGATGCACTTCTATAAATGGCCTTGTGCTTCTCAATTACATTAACTGTCTTCACAGATTCTTTAACAGAAAACATAGCCTTTTTTTTTTTTTTTTTCAAAATAACAAATGGGCATTAATCTCAACTTTGCTGTTACCCAAGATGTCTTGATCAAAGATGTGAGAGTAATACAATAAACACAAGAAAAGAAACTACTGGTGGTTTCCAATACAAACTAACGGAAGTGTCAAGTGAGCAGATACTGACAATTCAGCCTGCAAATCAAATGTGCGTGTCCAAAACTCCACCTTTGAGAAGGAAGAATAAATATCCACAGAATGTTTTGGCTATAATTACTTCATTGAGGGGGAAAAAATGAAAAGAAAAAGGCGCTGAATTCAGTTTGCTAAAGTCAAGACATTAATATTTTTGGCATGTAAAGATGTAAACCAAATGTTTAAATGAAATGTCATCCCTTGGGTTCACATTTGCCCATTGAACTACAGTACAAACCCTCCATAGACCTTCATACAATACACATTTTTCAGTTCATTGAAGAAGGCCCCTGCTGCTTCTCAAGGAAAACTAACTTGCAGAAGCAAAATAAATACTGGCGTCACAGTGTAGCAGTGGAGCCTTGCAAGCACAGATGTGTAGCATTGTCGGCTTTTAAATCAGATAAGGAGTATTCAGACATAATCACTCCAGTGTCTGGGACATGTTGCATGCTGCAGAGCTGCCCAAGTATGGCCCGACAGACACATGCAGTGTGTGTTCAAGCTAAATGGCAACAAGCTGACAGTATTTCATAACAGTCCTGTTATGTCTAGATAGGCAAATGTTTGTGTAATTTAGCTGTGACTTTGAAATAGCTTAAGAAATCGAGACACAAATGGAGCTTTGTGATTAGTTGTCAATGATGCCATACCTGCTAGATGATGATACTGCTGAAAAATACCTGGGTTGAAGGGGTGTCCCTGGGGTCCTGAAGCTGTGCTGCAAGAGGCATCGCCCCGAAGCCTCCATCCATCCCTTCGTTTGACCATCTGAGGAGTGGGACTGCTATAGGGCTGCTCCTATAAAAATATATGGCCACGTAGTTAGACGGATGCCCTGGGCCTAGCTAAAGCACGGCATGCAAAGGGTTGTTTTTGTCTGCTTTTAGACAAGATACTGCTAAAAAATCAAAGTATATTTAACCCAACAGAAATAGTGCTCACTGGGTCTGTGGTAGGCCTATTAAGACCTATGAAGTACCTCAGCAAGAGAAAATTCAACTTACATACAACACATGATTTTAGGTAAAGAAATATTGATAGGGCGGGGGGAACAAGTATTTTTTTAGCTCTAATTTATGGCTGAGCAGCTTCATTTTAGTTACTTCATGAGAATATTTTAAACCAAGCCTGCATAATATTAAAATAAGTTAAAATGTATGTAAAATTTATGAGAGCATGTCAGGTGCAATGCTTGATAAAGTAAGTTTAATGCTTCAGAATTTTTTTCTTCAGGCAGAGAAAGCTGAATCCTGCAATTCTAGGTTACAGTATAATTTTAGAAACTCTTTTCCATTATACCATTCTTTTATTAATGAGATCCAACCCAATTTAACGAAAAGAGGTAAATTCCTAGAGTTTGTGGAAAGTACTCAGCAGGTTGGAAGCCAGGAGCGTGTGATAAAAGAGGATATTTTCCTACTGTTCATGTGAAATATCCAATTTTATAAAAACACAGAGGAAATCAATTTACAACAAACTTCATGCGTGCCTCTTCAGTGTGGTTTTTCTGCTGGAAATGCTGCCTCACTCCGTGAACAAATAAAAGCTTTGGCAGTTGACAGGGACTGTACATCACTTTGAAAACTCTTCATTTACCAGGGGTGTGTCATGTTGTTTCATTGTGTGACACTCCCAATTATCGTGACAGAGCTAAATGACAAAGTACTGTCACCCCACTGAAAATTCAGAGCAGCTTCTTTCCATTTTTCTGCCTGGTCACGGGAACATTGCTGAACTGGTACAACAGAGCGGCAGGAGCAGCAAACGGGGAATATCTGCATACTGCTCTACTGTATTAAAAATTCAGCTCCTCGGCAATATTAAATCTGAATTTACTTCCATCAAACAGAAACTTAGCATATCTCATTCTTCCATTATAAAATATTGACATCAGAAATAGTGAATCCTGAAATGAAGATTACAGATGAAAACTATATGCTTGGTAATTATCATTTTTTTCTTTGTTATTATTCCTTTCCTCCGAGGATTGCACAGGCTGCTGCAAACAGTAATGAAGTTAGCATGCGATGCCAATGTAAAGTACACTGCAAAGTTATTCTTTCCCTCATTATAGATGAGGGAAGTGATTTCCCCAGCCAAACTCAGACACAAACGGGACAGCCCTCTGCACCTCACGTCTTAATCATTGTCCCCAGCAGTGAGACCAGTGCCATCCCTCAGCGCCACCTTGCTTCCATCATCTTTTGTTCTATGCTTTCCCTAGGGTTTGTTTTAGGACTTTCCTAGGGCTCAGAGCTGTTAATACCAACAATTTGTGTCACTAACTGAGCAGCCAGTTCACAAATGCTTTCATTCCTGACAAACCCACTGCCCAGCCTTGCAATGGTCTTGAATAGCCACTGCATGCAAAAACACAGTTGCAAGCATGGAAATGCCCGACCAGCCGTTCCTACAGCCCCTTCTTGGCTTGACACTGAAATCAGGAAGAGATCAATGGGTCAGCCAGCCTGCAGTAGGGTATCCCTTTGTGTTCCTGCATGTGGAGAGAGCTGTTATCACACAGCTTGGGATGGCTTTCCAACAGAACAGCCTTGTCATCACAACCTCGAAGTTCCAGCTTGGCCAATTAAGCTGGTGTCTCTCTCTCTCTTAGGTAATTAATTACTCAGAGTGGTATTGCACAGCAGGACAGCTTCATTTGCAGGTGCTTGCTGAACATTACCTCCGCGTACTCTTGAACCTTGCCTTGTTGCCTATGGATGCTTTCGAGGAGTGTAATATATACAGTGTGTGACACCTGACACCGTATCTGTCTCGTATGCTTCTTACAAAAATCAATCTAAATCAATAAATTGTCCACCCTCCTCGTACAGTATTTGCACAGGTTCAAAGACAGGACCAATTATTCTTAAGGTTGAATTGTCAGGTGTCAGATGAGAATATAGAAGTTGAAGCATTATATTTAGGAACAGATTTATTTAGAGGACCTGAGAATTTTCTTTGCTATCAACAGGTCTATGAATAGAGCTTTTATAAATACATCCTGGTTGAAACCAATACCTTACAAAATGACAGAGGTTTGAGTGTTTTGTTTCTTTTTCTTTTCTTTTTCCCCCACAACTGAAATCAAATACCTGCCTGATAAAGTACGTAAACTAACATCCAACCTCACTGAAGTAATAGCAGTAAAACTACTGACCTTAAAGGGCTTTTGGTCCTGACCCTTCCTGCTGTGCACATGTTGCCTTTTTGTTACCTCATTTTCTGAGTACAGATAAAAATTCCCCATGTTTTAGCTATGTGTAATAAATACATATCTTTATCATGCATTCAGTCTCTTGAGTTCAGTTCCAGCAATGAGACACGCACCCCCTCCCAGCCAGTATCACAGGTCTAAAGGTTACATGTGACCATTTTTGTCCCTGCCAAGACCACAGCACACAAATACCAAGGCTTATTATAATCACACACGATCTTCACAAGTTTAACAGTTCTCGTCCCAGAATACCAAAACCCCTCTCTTAGCACTCCCAGCAAATCAGCATGCATTATTGTTACGTGCTCAGATAGATACTACCATGATAGATATCAGATTTCTGCTCATGCCAAAATTTCAGCTAGCTGTTCCCTTGAGTATTTACGCTTGTGTACTGTATTTAACAACAGCCCATTCAAAATGCTCACAGCTCCTAGGAATGAAATGCACATAATTTAGGAATAGCTGCCTGGCTATTCAGGCATCATGCTGTGTCAAGGGAAAATTAAATCTTTGACTTTCCTCTCCCTTTTTTAAAACAAACCTGTAGTTTGCATCATATTTTGGGGAGCTGTATGAAAGTTTCATAAAGAGAAAGTAAGCATGGCATTTTTTTCCCTGTTTAATGGTAGTGCCTACCCATCAATGTTCCACAATGATACAGTAGTTAAAAAAAAAAAGGTCTCAGCATGCAAGCATTGTATCACATTAAGAAATCAGGATTTTCTAGGCACTGCACAGCATTAATTACACTGAGCATGCTGCAAATTTAAATTAAATGATATGCCATGTTCTGTTGTAAATACCGAAGTGGAATGTAAGATACAGCCCCATATTAGCTTCTGATTGGCATTTGTGCAATGAACAGGATCATAAAATCTGTACAGTATATAATTTTTTTGTATCAGGAGCACCCAATACAAATGCACTTTTGTTTTCAGGTGTACCTAACAGCACAGTTACAGGTCAGAACTTATCCATGCTAAAAAGAACAGCTCTTCCTCAAAAGTAGTAATAATAAAAGAAGAAGAAGAAAAAAAAAAAAAAAAAAAGCCCTTTTTGCTTTCATTCCCATTCTTAAAAAAAAAATAAAATACAAAAATAAAAAATTTAAATACAATAAATACAATCGAGATGGTTGAGGGGTGCCCAGAGGAAAATGGGGGCCATGTGGGACTGAAGCAGGTCAGCATGAAGGCAACAGGCTTGATTTTGTCATGTGTATCAAGTAACCAGGTAAGATTGTACATAAGCAAATGCTGTGTGGGCTTCAGATCAGGTCTATTAGAATTTATGTTCTTTTTCTTGGCATAGGTATTTTACAGTCTCTTGTGATTTTATAACAACAGATTGAATTGTCAGGATCTCAACAGCCTCTGCTTTTAAACTACTGGATGAGGTGTATTTCAGCCCGTATTTCTATGTGATTAAATACCTAACAAATATTCTAAATTACTGTACTTCGGAGAAAGTCTCTATACCTAACTGTATAGAGACAGCATGTTACGGTCTGTGTTTTCTGGGCTTATTAAAGGTCTTTCTGAAATGATTAGCACTGAGCTGAGAAGGACAAGTGATTGCCAGTGAATGGGCGTGAAGGCATGAGGCATAAAGGAGGCACAGCATAAAAGCGTGGGCAGGGCTTTGCAGAGACACCAACATCTTCAAACCCAGTATCACTGTATTCTTTCTAAATTATCTTACCTTTTTTGTCTTTTGCTTTTAGGAGTTAACTTGAGTTTTCCTGGCCCATTATGCAACACTCCTCTGTATATGAAAAATGCAAATTTTAAAAAACAAACAAACAAACAAAAAACAACCAAATTAAGGCCACCTGATCTCCCCCAGAACAACAGATGAACAATAAAACCAAGCTCAGGATGCCTCAAACTTCTAAAACTTCTTTTGCTGAACTTTTGAAGAAGAAATTCCTCTACAGCCTTCCTCAGGCAGTCTGAAATACACTGCCCTGTTTGAATTGTGAGTAATAATTTTAAGAAATCCTCTAATAAAGAAAGGCTGTCCAGCTCGGCCTGCTAGAGATCAGTTAAAATAATATTTGTCCCTTTTTCCATTTGACCTTTTTCCAAGCTTTTACTGGACCTGTTTGGTGTCTCCTTTTGCTGTGATGCTGTATGTTCTGGAAGTGGCTGATGACAATAAAATCTGATATATAACAGTAAAATGGTCGTTCCTTCTTACATCTGACAACAATGCCTCACTGCCACCAGGACTGTCTGCATATTTATTATTTAAAGTCAGACTTTTCCCCTGGAAGCTGAAAGGATACACTGAAGGGTGCCCTAATTTTCTCCTACCATCCAGAAGGAATTAGGTAGTGGCCAGCTGTATGAGATGGAGACCATGCAACAACCACTTTCTGTAAGTAGCATGTGCCTGGCAGAATTAAGTTCAGCAGTGGGACAGCAACTCTTCAGACCTCTCACCATCTTTTAGTGCTTCCAAACAACAACAACAAAAAATCCAAAGACAGTAGTTTATAAACAGCCCAGGAAGCTCTTGGAAATTAGTGTGTAAAGTTCTGAAGGCAGAGCAGTGTGGGGCAATAACCAGCACACAATGCATTGCTATTGCAACAACAAACAGCTAAACTACCGTGTAGTTATTTTTCGGTATGCACAATTGTTGGAGGAGAATGTAGAATATTATTTGAAGGAGATGTTGAAAGTGTTGTGCTTCCCCTAGCTGCCATGGTCCTGACAAGAAACAGCCCACAAATTCTAATAAATGGAAAATAGAAATAAATACTTTAACTATATGGCATAGGGTTTTGAATGGCTTTCTGAATCAGAAAGTGCTGCCTGTACGTCTTCGTTATTTCTACACTCTGTAATGTTGGCTCTCCAAAAGTCAGAGACAAAGTGAGATAGATACTACAAGGATCACAGATACTACACTAGGAAACCAAATATCAGTGGTACATCCAGATTTATGGTAGAAGATGGCAGTAAAGTGAAAGCAAAACTGTTTGCACAGTACGTATTGTTGCCCATTACTGTGTGTTTGCCCTTTTTTCTTGCTTAGCTACAGCTGAAAGAATGGAAAATTGTACCTTATAAACAGTATTAGGAGACACTTTGTGATCGTAAGGTCAATCAGACTAGTTTACCTGCTTGAGGTATTTATGGCACAATCACTCAGTGTCTTTAAGGAAAGGTTAGATACATTTATGGGAAAGGTATTTTGCAGAAGCCTTCCTGTTTCATAGAGGTCTTGGACAAAATGACCCAGGAGGCCCCTTCCAAGTCTATCAAATGTGGTTTCCTGATTGATGCTGTTCCCACCCCCACCCCCCCCAAGCCTTTTCAAAACACAAAGCACTGTTATAAAATTTAATATGATACACTATATAACTTTTACACAATACCTTATAGGAAATGGTTAGCCGGTAGCACAGGAGCCTCACACAAAAGGAAGAAAAGAAGAAAAAAGAAATTGCAGTGCAGTTTCTCTGCCAAGCGTTATCGACTATAACATTTACACTGTTTCTTAGTATGGGCCCTCATCTGTGCAGTGGGACACCAAGTCATGGAGGCATAAAAGTAACCTACACAGTAATATATATTTTTTCAGAAAACCTAATAAGGCCTGGGGTAATTTCCTATGCTACAATAACCTCAATGCTGGAAAACAAATGGACGTCCAAGTCTCCTTATAAATAACTGCCTGGCACTGTAATTGGCTGGGCCCAACTTAGAGTTGCCTGAAGGCAATATTCAGGTGTTTCCAACCGCTCTTGGCATGCCCACAGGGCCACAATGCAGCCATGTCCTCCACCTATGGTCTCAAGACCTTCTGTGCTTACAAATGGTAAAAATTCCCAATATTGTCTTTTCAGGGCCATCAAACTGTTCAGCAAATTTAGCGCTATTTCTCACTTTTTTTTTTGTTTGTTTGTTTAGTTTGAGATGGTGTTGCTGAATGGTTCCTAAATGGCCTATGGCCTATTTTATTTTTTTTTTTCCAAAATAATAACGTTTAAATAAAAAGTCAATTTAATGACTTTTTTTAAAAAAGTTTCTCTGAGCCATTTGATTGAAATTCTGTGGTTGGCCTACATTGCTCAGTATTAAGCTTTAATTTTAGGTTCCCACAAGAAAAAAAAAGAAAAAAAAAAAAAAGAAAACTGAGTTGGGGTCCACTCTCAAAAGCAATTTACACAAACCTTTTTAAGTTACGCTAATTGATGTAGTTGAAAATCAAACTCCTCCTCCAAGCCCCATGTCTTCTCAACTTCTTGGACTGGCTCTGTCAGGAAATACCAGCATCCATCCACACACACTCCCAAGTCTTACAAATGTGAGCTATTCCCTTTGACAGGGCAGGCTGGGATTAACTGTTTTATTAACCTTCTAACCTCATCCATGAGAAAGTGAAATAGCATGGTTTTTTGTTGCTGTTTTGTTGTGTGCTTTTGTTTTGTTTTGTTTTGAGGCTTGCAGCCTTCATTACCTAAACATTTGTGAGCTCTAACTCCCTACAGAGAGGAGTGAAATGAGGACCATTAATGCTGCTGTCCACAAGGAGTTCCCTGTCACCCCATTTGGACCGTCCCATTGTGTTGTACTCAGTGTCAATGGCCATCCCTAAAGGCCTGTGATTTCACTCTAAAATATTTCCCCACTATCATGAGTCCTGGGGCTCGCTATTTGAATCATTTCTGTGGGAGCAAATAATAACTTTATGATTCTTTTCAACATGTTGTATTGGTGTATTTTCCTGATTTCTATGTCCAAAAAAAAGTGATTGATTTCAATCAAAACCAAAAATTTGACCTGGCTTTAATCCTGAAGATGGTACAGTTGCTCTTCCTTAGTTCTCACTTCATCATTGCATCACAGTCAGAATAGCTCTTCTCTCTGGAGTTAAAAATGGTAAAAATTAGCCCTAGTGAGGGATACAAGCAGAATTTTTCAAAGGGAAGAAAATTTATCTCCTGCTCTTTGTCTTACAATATGGTGCATTTTAGTGTTTGAAAGATTTAGTTTTCAAGCATCTCATATATATAAATCCAAGTGAACAACAGCTCTCCAGCGTCTTTTTTAGGGCAGTTGAGCTCAGCAACTGCAATCTGCCAGGGAATAAAGGTCAAGATGGAGAAGGCCTTTCCTGTAGCCTTCTGGTGTTGGTCAGGGGTCAGGCTTAGGAAACAGCCAGAGCAAAACAAAGGTTTCTCAGCTCTATCTCCTCACTCTGTTACACGAGATCATGGCTTTTTCACATGAGGACCCAGATTTTGGGCCAGCCTTGTGTTTCCTCTGCTGTTGCTTATATCAATAACTGTTTTGATAAGACAGTTCCTCTTGAGGTTTCTCCTTTTGAAAGATTTATACTTGTTTTAGAAGTAACACAAACACTCCATTTTAGCTTTAAGGAGGCTAAGGCACCTAAAAATCTCAGATTATTCTTTTGCATAATGTTCACAGAAGGAGGTGGGGAAGCAGTGAGGATACAGTTGGCATTTCCATGCTGTGTAGCTACCTGCAAATGCCAGCAAAGATGAGAGGCACTGGCTTGTGGGTACCCTTTGGATAATTAGTGGTGCTTTTTGGGGCCAGCCCCACTGGAAAACCACGTGGCCACCTTCCAATCCACCCATGGGTGGTGACAGCGAGAGATCCTGGGGCCCAGTGGCTTTCAGAAGTGCCACCTCCACCAGGATGTTTCTGCAGCTGAGCTGCCCACTTCAGTCCTCTCCCCAGGTCCCTTGTCAAGGCATTCAGGTACTGCTTTGATGAGAACTTCCCAGCTGCCTCACTGGATAAACAGACGTGTCAGAGCTCTAACATGCAGGAATCCTCTTCACACAAACAGGCAGAGAAAAAAGGGTGGTGGGAAGAGTAAAAGGCACCTAAAGAAATAGTACAAGCAATGATGGTTACAACTGATTTCTTCTTTGTCCCTTTGATCTTTGGAAATGGGACAACCCAGTCAGGATCATGGTTTTCCAGACTGGGCTGTATGCATCTTTAGTAGTGCCACAAAATAGAGCTGGTTTGCTATTGTTGCCTCCCCCCAAAAAAGCTGTTATTATGAGATCTTTGGGGGCCAGGAACTCAATTTCCCAGCTTTCAATTAATACTTCAACGATTATACATAAATAATAGTAATAATAATCATAACAATGCCTTGCTTTCCATTATGTTGTACTCAGTCTTTGTGATGCCTCTCTCATGATAAAATCTGTGTATTAAACACATTAATTGAAACTCTTAATAAAACAGAGATATTTTCACTTGTGCATTTATATTCACATAATGATCACAAAGCACTTTACAGAATCAAATAAAGGTAGCTAGCTTGATCCTTATATAGAAGCAAACACCATTATAGTGCATCTTAGGAGTATATAACACAGCTGTCATATAGACAACTCATGTCAAACGTACCATATTTTGGGTGGTAGGCTGGCCAAACAGCATCCAAAAAGCTTGTTCTAAACATCTCTAATGCCATCATGAGGAACATGGCAAGAAGGGACTGGAAGGTCTGGCCTACTAGACTAGAAAAGTAGACAAGAGGGCTGGTGAGCAGTTGTGCCTCATTATCAAGATCCGTGCTTTGGAAGAAAAAAAAAAAAAGTGATAATTTTGCTGGTTTACAAAAATAATGCATGGAAATCTTGATGAACACTGAGCAGCCTCCAAGGGGTCACTAACAGAGGACAAGGCAAAAGCTGGCAATACATGATTAACATTAAATGATGCCTCCCGAGGTCTGGGAAGGGGTCTCAAAGCTTTGGGCCTCGTAATAGGTAGTTCCAGAGTTAAGAGACAGGCAAAGAGCTTTGTTCCTTCTTGTGTAATTGATAAATTACCATTGTTAGCACTAAACAATACTACCAAGCACAGAATAGAAACACGCTAATGCTTTATCCGTCTTAAGCAATTCTGCCCATGTGCTCACACTGTTCTTAAATGTGCTAGATATTTGTTTGACGAAACAATAAGTTTTAGAAAAGAGAAAAATAAGAACTTTAAAGATAATCAAAACCTTGACTACATACTTTACCACCGGCAGCTGTGAATAAGCTTCAGTACTCTTTATTTTTAACATTCCAGATATGTAATTTAATGCAGGTCTAATGACAGTCTCGAACATACCGCTTTAATCGAAATTGTTCAAGCTCTGTTCTGTGACAAGGGCTCACAAGCTACCAGCAGGGTTGTCCATTTTCCCTGCTTCTGTAGGGAAAAGAAAAGGGAGGGGAGGGGGACACTCTTGAACTTATGTTGCTATTGATGTGTAATATACAATAAAAAAACAGTTAAATTTCAATTACCCACAGGTAATTATAATTTTATTGTTTGACTGTACTATGGGGATTTTTGTAATTCCCAAGACTAATAATTTTCTATAATTTTACAGGTTGTCAAATAAACTATTAAAGATTATCTTTGAAAAGGATTCTGCAATTGTAAGGACATATCATACTGTTCCTGTACATTATTAGTAATTAGAGATCCCTGGATAGTGAAATATCTGCTCTATATGCTAGCTGCTGGATACCATATTTTCTCACAGCCTCCTGTAATCTTGAACCAAAGCTTTCAAACTTCACATCCATTGTAGTCTGAGTCACGTCCAAACTTTTATTAATATTCACTGAGCACTCATTAAGCAATTCTGGTGTGTTCGATACGTTAAATCCATGCTTCCTGATGGGGAAAAGCAAAGGCTCACAGGTCCATCCCGGTGTAGTGGAAACAAACACAAAGGGACTAATTCTGAGCTCTGTCACCTAATAGGGATATGGAGCAGAAGCAACATTTATACCAGAGCAAAAGATCTGAATTTTGAAGATACAACCAGATAAAATTACACTTCTCAATTTTATCATAAAAATATGCATAGATGCAAATATAGGGATCAGTAGTGGAGGAATGGGATAGGTAGAGTATCCAGCCCACAAGGAGCAGAAATTTGGGGGCACTCCCTTTTCCTAGTCAGCAAGTACCTCAATTCACTGCGTTGTTCATGAATAGTTCCCTGGCCACTCTCCCTTGTGCACTAGTGCCCAACCTCCCCATGGATAAGGTGAGTGGACAGCAAACCTTCCCAGTTTAACTGGGAGAAAAACAAAAGGGAACTTCACCATCATTTGCTGGTTGATAGCATCCTTCACCTGTACGTGCATGTTCAATGAGATATTTATTCAAATCTTACAGCAGTGTATTCCTGAGGAGGACCAAAGGTGGGATGAGCTGAGAAAAGCAGACCCTGAAACAGTGCACACAGCACCTAGACACAGGCTGAGAGGGCAGCAAATGTAAAACCACACGGGGGGATTGGCAGTTGTAGAGATTGTTGATGTCTTGCCTGTGGAGCCATCAAAGGCACAATTTTTAGCTGGCGACATTTTTTTTACTGCAGCTGCCCCAGGAGATAGTCATTATTTGTTTTATTGGCCTCTTGGATTGTTATGTGGTGAAGGCTCTGTGCCGAGGGAAACTTCAACACATTAAGATTTCTTTACAGGCTGAAATCTCTCTGAGGAGAGCTGTTTCAGGACATGAAGATTTTCATGCAGAAAACTTTATGGGTCTCATTTTTTCCCCAATGAATGCCTCCACTCCTGGCTGGGTTTTTGCACACCCCTGGCCTGGTGGGACACTGAGCAAGAGCATCATCCCACAGCTCTACCCCAAGCTGGACACATCTGCGGGGAAGTTTTCACTCTCCTGCTCGTGCCAAGAAGCCTTCGTGGCAGCTGTGACACTCCGTGAGGGATCCGGCAAGGGATTTCCTCACACCAGGGAGAGCTGAGGGGGGGTTATGTTGGGTTTTATGGCTGGTGGAGCAGTATAAAGCAATGGGAGTACAGGGAAGAATTAAGGCCAATGGACTGCAGCTCTCTGCCTCACTCTGGAGACAACTTCAATCCAATCAAATGTATTAAACAAATGTGAGTAACCATTATAGATATACACACTGAGCTCTCTTTTCCAGGGCTTGTCTTACCATCCTGTGCTAGTCCTGCACCTACATGAAAGTGTGGGAAGAAAGATATTTGATGGTTTGGAGAGCTCTTCAATAAATGGCATTTTCTTCTCCTGCCTGCCTTGCTACCTGCTAACTCATCTCAGCTGAGACTGAACCTATTGCTCCAGATGATTGGCATTTATAATAAATAGACACAAAGGAGAAAATGGAAGCCCACACATGAGGCTAAATATGTACCTGGATAACAGACAATACCATACACAGGTACACATCTCTCTTTCCTGTAACTTTGGTCTGCATTTCCAGCTTAATACATTCCTTGGTGCAAGCGGAACATGTTCTGACAAAGGAATACTGAAAGCAATTAGAAACAGAATTAATTGATAAAATTTAAGCCCGGCTTTCCTCATGTTTGTCATATGACTGCAAATATTGTCACTCCCATTAATATTAATTAATATAATTATCAATGTTTCTAATCCCTACACATTTTGTCAAAAAGTTACTCTTAGCTCAAGAATATAATTGTTAAGTCATGGAAATGTTAAGTAGCAGCTAAGCAAGTCCAAAGAATTAATAGCAAACTGTAGTTTATCCAAGGATTAGACTTTTAGCAATACATAATCACCTCTTCATGTGTTCATCCACATAAAATAGCTTCCATCCCTCACTACTCTTCTGCCTACTTGTCCTTGCAGTGCACAGTTTTCAAGAGTAAAAAAAAAAAAAAAAAAAAAAAAAGCAAGCGAGAGAGAGAGAGAAGATAGTAAGTAAATATTCTTTGCAGTTGCACGCTTTTCTTCAAGATAAGTCACTGCGATAAGAGTTATGTGCCCTTAGCTGAAAGCAATGTCAAGGTCAATTATCTCACGCTGAAAGCCCTAATGCAAGATACTTTTGTGATCAGAATAATATGTGTAACATTGCAAAGCCTTTGTTTTAGCATCGAGGAAAGCAAATCCACTCTCTCTAGACTTCCCAACGCATTGTCTTTCGTTTATGAATGTCACGGATTATGCCAACAATATAAAAGACCAACTTGCTGTGCTGTTGCCATTTAGGCAGGTTCTTCTGGCGTGGTACGACTGGCACTGATGAGTGCAGCATGGACGGACACTGAGCAGAGCCTTGCCGGCCACCTGCCCGCTTCCACGATGGCCAGTTAGCAGTTCCTGCTTGGCAATAGCACGTCTGCTTCACAGAGCAGTGTTAGGTGGAGCATAAATTAGCTGCTCTGGAAAACAGCCAAAATGCTTTAAAGGCCTTTGTTCTAAGGTGGGGGTTGCTGGTGTTTTTGTGTTTCTTTTTCTTTTTTCCTGCTAGAGGAGAATTATGTAATCATTTCACTATTAATTTTTAATTCTACGTTGCTGTGCATTATTGCCAACCTATACTGGTGATGCAAAGAGAAATGGTGATACTATATGAGCAACACCTGTTCGGAAGGCTACTGGGCCACACTATAAAGGAAGCAACAGAAAAGATCTGTTCTTTCAAGTTCTTTGTGGTCATCTGCTGTTGTCTCATCATACAAAGTACCACATCAAATAATTATAAACTATATGAGCTATATGAGAAGTTCATGGAGAAGTGCCACAAGTTTTCCTGTTAAGCATTTGGTTTTTTTTTGCTTGGTTTTGGTCAAGTTTTTTTTTGTTTGTTTTTCTATTGGCCAGCCTTGGTAATGAAACATTACTTTGGAGAAATCTTTTGAAGCAAACCAAATTCATTGACATGGATGAAATTGGCAGCACCACGCTTGCTGCTGGGAAGAACACACATCCTCCACTGCAGGTTTGGGGCTGGGGGTTCAGAAGAGCGGAGGAACTACAATGCAGCAGCATCACCAGTTTAAATGATGACCAGGTTTGGGACTCAGGTGCACCATCTGTGCAAGGTGCTGTTTGTTTAATGATCTCTTCTGTTTTCCTCACATCTACCTGCTATTTACATCTGAGGCAATCATTGCACTGCAAGATTAAAACTTGCAGCGGGCTCCCTTTCAGAGAGCATCTTGATTCAAAAAAACTAATGCACCCCCCAAAAATGTCTATCCTTGGGTACTGTACTTTGACAACTGACTCAGCAGAGTTGGACCATAATCCCCAGTCCATTGCTAAGGAAACAGCATCTGCACACCAGGGTAAGAAATACATACACGTGATTTCTTCTTGCAAGAAAATCATTATCAAAAGACGCTAAGATTCAGACCACTGATAGAGTTAGCCTACCCATAGAGAAATGATTGTATCACCCATTTGCCTCTGCTCACAAATTCTTCATTTCATCTAGGAGAAGGCTAGCCATGAGGGGACAGGAAATCTTTAATCTACTTTTCTCCTTTTCTTCAAATATATGGTTCTTATCAACTAGCATTGAACATATGCACCAGAAAAACTTAATGATGTAGCCTCCACTTAATAAAATAAATGGAAACAAAGCACAGACAGTTCTCTAGTGTGAGAGGGATTAATCACAACAAAATATTAAATGAAAGCAAGTCCACAATGCAGTGCTAAAAAGGCAGCATGGCTGTAAATTCAGGAAGAAGAAATCAATTAGATAAAAAAAAAAAAAGTATGTAGAAAAGTTTACAATCTAGTAACAGAGAATTCATAAGCAAATTTCTGAGCTGCACTTTGCCATTGACTTCAGTGACAGTGGATGAGTTAGAAGGGGACTTCATCTGTTCAGCCCAGTATCTGGAAATTGCCCAGTGCAAAGAAGAATTGTGACATTTTTTCTCCTCAATCCCTAACGCTAATTATATCTGTATATAAAATTATACAATATTATTATAAAATCATAAACATTAATAAAATTATAACATTATATGGCAATTTATTATTAATTTGCTTATTTAGTGTATGAATTATATATAAGTGAATATGCATAAAGTGAATATATATGAGAGATTATTTATATTATTATATAATAGTATTTATTAACAATATTTATCTTTTTGGACAGATACTACAGACTACCATAATTTTTTAGACAGCCAAGAGATTCTGGTGGAAAAATGAAAAGTTTTAACCAAATTCTCATCATTTTCAGCTGAATTAGTTTCAAAAAAAGAGATGCTTTTTGAAGAAAAGAATTAGACAATTAATTTTGATTTAAAAAAAAAATCATAAGAAAATTTCTACCTGATCTCTTCTATACTGCAATCCTAGTCCTGGAGTATGTCCGTGATCATTAGTGAAAAATGTGCATTTACTCTTCTACATATTCAGCTTCTCAATAGCTGCAGGAGTTATTCAGGAAAGCACCAAGACATTTGTATTAAGTCCAATAGCACTTTTCCAAATTGCGATTCTTTCCTGAACTAAGGCCAACATAGGTCAAGTAAAGGAAAAAAAATGCAAACAATAAAGCAATGAAACCATTTTATGATTCTATGATTTGCCCATAATCTCCCAGCAAATTAGAGATTTAACCTCCTGTACAGTAGCCAGCCCTATTTTTCAGCTAACAGTTTCTAGTCTTCTTTCGTGGTTCAGAGAAAGAGAAAGAGACCCTCTCACCATTCTCAAAAGATGTGCTCTTGGAGAGCATGCCATGCCAAGACGCAACAGTAGTTCACGTAATGAAAACTCAGTTTGCTGCTTTGGTGAAAACATGGATGTGGTGTCTTACCAAGATGAAGAAGGATGGCAGCGGATTAACTTGCATGCAGCCTGTGTGCCCCAGCAGCTATTACATTTTTCCTAACTAGACCCTCTGTAGTATCTATTGCTCTATGAATCACAGTCAAATGCCAGCCAGTAATCTAACTCCATCTGCAACTTCCCAGCAAATACACTCTGTCAGGCCTAACAGCGAAAAACTGAGTTTTTAGCCACAGTAATTATTCCTTGCTCTCATCAAAGCAAATGGTGGTGTGTTGTTTTTCCAATGCCATCACCTAGCTGAGCCTGCTAAGCTTCACTGAGCTGCTGTAGGTTCAGCTAATACCAGCCTGACTATACCTACCACTGACGTGAATACATTTATCTGCAAGCCCTGCGCCTGGGAAAGAAAACAGCTTGGTGGGGACTGGCGTGGGTCCCTTTTTTCAAACTGGGCACTGAAGATGCAGCAATACTTTGCAGAAAGACTCAGTGGTCACTGCTGTGTCCATAGGGATTTTCAAAAGTGCCCCCACCTTGCACCTCTCCTGCCACCACACAAGATGCAACAGCAGCGAGGCAGGACTGTGCTTCCCAGTGTTAAAAACTTCAAGAAATCAACTTGTGCGTGGAAGGTGCAAAACAGCCATATTTTTGTCACTTCTTAATGGCCAAAAAGTTCTTTTTTAGCATATTTACTAATATCTGATGAGGTAAATCTACCTCTCTTGATGTTGTAAGCACAGACACAAGCAAATCCTTCCCCTTTGCTGAGGAGACTGTATTTACCACTTCAGGAATTAGTTTAATCAAAGAAAAATAATAGATGGAGAAGAGGAAGAGCACAAATCAGCATCAAAATCAGCCTTAATAATGGTCCATCTATTTGTGCATCTTGGCAAGAAATCTTGTCACCTGCTGCAGAGGTCCTAAAGTCCTACTGAAATACAGGTTGAAGAAATCTAATTTTTCTCACACTAATTGCAGTAATGCTAATGCATACTTGGAACAGAGCCAGGGTAAGTTGAATGCTGGCTGACAGCAGATAAATATAAATTATATATAACAAAAACACTCTGTACCTTTAACTCCTAATTCATTACAACTCAGCCATCAATCTTTAATTTCTGTGCATGTCACCCACATGGTCAATAAGCTGTGCTGTATCCTACAGCAGAAATGCTTCCTAGGGCACCAAGATACCAACAGGGCTTTAGCTATCAGGCCCTGAAACGACACCTTCCTGATGCCCGGGCACAATAAACATATTTTCTTTCTGAAGTTGTTAGAAACAGCAGGTGCTCAGAACTTCTGGAAATCTGCTTCGTTTCCACAGTGCTGCACATCTTGGGTCCTCTCAACAGAATCGGACTCTTTTAGTGGTTCCATGTTGCTTTGTGTATCAGCAACAATAGAAAGTAACAATGCTGATGTGCCCTAGGCTTTATTGGCAGGGAAGTCTAAAAGGGCTTCTTAGTTGGTCTTGCTTTACATAGCTCTTAGGAATACAAGAAATCACTTGAGCACATTAAGAAAAAAGAAAACAAAAACAATATAAAACACACCACTACTTCCTGCTTAAGCACACAGCAATCTTTTCCTTTCCATTACAGTATTCAATTAATTTGGATTATCAAGTTGCTTCATGGCTTTGGGAAAAAGAAAAACAAAGCAAACAAACAAACAACAACAACAACACCCACACAAACAAAACAAAAAAAAAAGAAAAAGTTCCTGATCTCACCATCACCTTTGGTTGGGAGGTTCTGTTCCTCTGCTTATTTGAGATACTTCTTTCCATCTAGTATACAATCATGTTTCAGTTCCTGAGAGCTATAGATATTTATTCAGTGCCCTTCTATCTTGGCCATCATAAATAGCTCTCTGATAACAAATCGCACTCACTGAACATCATTTGCTACCAGAAAGAATCTTCAAGAAGCACATGCACTGCGATATAGGATATCTCCTGCTTTGTTATGAATGCAATAAAGAGTTTTACAAAATCAGTTTCCTTCCATTTAGAGGATAAGTATATGTCATTTTAGTAGTTTTACCACTTCTTATTGCCTGTCTGTTTATGCTTCATACTTAGAGAGTCACTGCTCCCTTGCTCTTCAAATGAATACTACTACTTAAATATAGAGAACGATATGTGCTTATTGAAAGATTCAAGGATTTCAGCTGTCAATAGAGGCTTAATTATCTGCTGGTGGATGCTCAGATACCATAATGATGGCTGTTGTATAAAGCCAGCATATAAGAGCCCACTTGCAGCTCGTTATATGCCCTGATCCAGCAATTTAGGAAAAAAAAAAAACAAACAACAAAAACCCCACAAAACGTAAAAATGTAAAGCATAATATTAACTTACATCCTGCTTCCTTATGTCATAACCCATCATGTAAAGGTATGTTATTTCATGTCATGTCATGCAGAACATGATGCAATGCAATGTCACACTTCAGAAAATATTACTAAGCGAGAACTGATTCTTGTTATCAGTTTGGAATATGAGTCTCTGATCCAAATGTATAGTGGCTTTGGCTGATGGGAAGGGATCAAACTGAAATGAATGTTGGGCAAATGCTTTTCTTCTCTGGCTTGGCGAGTAGATGCCCATTTGTCAGTTTTAGGTCCAATTGGAATTTCTTTGTCGCAAGTGCTTTCTCTTGTAAGAGAAATAGCTATTTTATGGCAAGCCAAGTACTGAAAAAAAAACCTTAGAAATACATAATAAATGTATATTAGTGAGACAGAAAATTGGAAAATGGCCACCTGCCAGCAGCCACATAAATTTTGGAGGCAATGCATTTTTCTGCCATTATGTATTATCACAGGAATTGCAAATATTTATTAAAAGTATTAAAATGGTGAGAATGTTAAATGTTTCCTTCAGTAGTGGAAATTCACATTGCCACACAGAAGATAGGATATTCTGATACAATGTTTATTAAAATGACTTCATTTTATTAGGCTGTCATACACAATAAATGTGCAGGTACAGTTAACAAAAGATCTATTGTGGATATGGGAGATTTGTGAGTAACACTTCAAAAAAATAATCTCTTCTGAACTCTATTCATATAACACGCATACTACAAACTTTCATTAACTTCCTTAGAACCAATTATTTTCTGAGCTTATTTTCTTTTTCTGCCATCCCACTATATTTTGCTAGTCAATTTGTTTGCTTACATTTTAATGCTTAATGGGATTAACTGCAGTTTATCTTTAATTTATATATATGAGTGAGCTGAGTGTATACTCTACATGTAGCTGGCAACAAAATACTGCGATTCTTTTTGGGTTCATTTACAGGTCTAAACATGAATGACTGTAATATACTGGGACCCTCGTACCTTTTCATCCATGAATAAAACATTATTAAAAGATTGGTGGAGAGTTCCATAATATTGATTGAGAAGAAAATCACATTCCAGCTTTGCCCACATTTTCTGCTAGGATTAATCAGAGTGATTAGGTTTATAAGGTTCTTTTAACAGTAAGACACGGACACAGCAAACACCAGTGATGTCCTGTAGCTCACAGGACAACTTTTCTCATCAGCTTTGCTGGACACGAGCCCTTTCCAGGAGGCTCTAAACACTGATGGGGGAGTCCTACCCCTATGCAAACAGTTGCTTTGAGCAACTGAAGGGCTTGGGTCTGTGAAAAGCAGCTCAATAATCATCTCTCAGGACAGACTTAGAAAACAGCTGGATTAGAAGAGGGTATCTTGAGATACCTAAACAGTCATAAGATTTGTGATGAGATTGGTTGTAGTGGTGGAAAACAACACTACTTCTGTTCTCACTGGTTTCCTGAATCAGCAGTGAAAGGAAGGAGACTAGCCACCACCTTCTCAACAGCAAGTATCATTTAAGTTGCTTTTTAAGATCAAGTTTTGGCAGAAATTAGCAGAGAAATAAGAGATCAGTACTGTTTCTTTTCTTATGCTGGGGTTCCTCAATTCCTTATAGTCCATTATGTAAGAATTGTGATTGGAGTATGTTTTTTAGATGGAGGATGAATAGATCAAAGTTACAAGACCCTAGATTTATGGGGAGCCTTATGCAAGAAAAAAAAAAATAATAATAATCTGGTCTACAGAAAGTAAGATTTCGGAAATAAAAGATTTTTCTCTCCGTTCTCGTATAGTGCAATTTTATTCCTTTATCCACAGCAGGGGTGGGAAGAGGGTGAGTAGCTTTCATGAAAAATACAGCTTTGTCTTGATCCAGACACTTTATATGAGTTTGTGAGATATTAGAAGTGGGATTTGACACAAAATGTGTACGGTGGAGAGAAACCTTGGCCACCTCAAAGGCAGAGAAAAAACTGCTGTTGACTTCTGTGGGGGCAGGTGTAATGCACCCACCTCCACTGCTGCAGCTGCTTGACCAATCCTGCAGCTCAGAAACCAGAGCCGAGACTTGCTGTGCCCAAAGCACTTGTGTAATTCAGTCAGTGCTAAAAGTGTAGTCAGCATTTCAAGCAATGCAAAACCATTCGCTTGGCCAACCTTATTTAATATGAAGCATGTTTTATCTTGCTTTAGGTTGTTGTTGTTCTTTAATTAAAGAAATTACAGGAGGTCATTCTCATTAGTTTAGAAGAATCCTCACAGAAGTGGGTTGCACTGATTTAACCTCAGAGTAAACTGGCACAACTTTTGCATGTAAATAGGATTTAACACTGGACACTTTGTGAACAGTCCAACTCTTCACTCATGACATTCAAGGAATAATTGGAATACTGACTGGAATAAAAAGATAATGTCAATAAGCTGGGGTTGGGGTCTTTCTATGAAACTTGTCAGATGATGGTGGCAGCCCAGAGCCACCAGAACATCGAGAAGGGGACACCATGGACTTTCTGCTAAGGGCAGTCAAAGCAATACTCCCCGTCCCTATGTGATGACATGAGCAGGTATTGTACCCAAATCTCATTGCTCACAGCTGGCCAGGTGAGAGGCTAACTCAGAAATTGGGCAGCAAGAGAGGAAAGCAAGGAGTTTCCTGACCAGACAAGGAAGTCATGCCCTGGGGCTGGAGTATGGTACAGGTGCACGGTGATACAGAGGCCACCACTGTCATGGAAAAGATTTGCCATGCAAAGAAAAAAAAAGAAAAAAAGAAAAGGTAGCAGCATGAGAAGTGCCAACTCTGAACAACGCTGTCTTTAATTGGTACCACCGAGGGCTTTGTGCGGTCTGCATGCTTTTGGTGTTTATAATAGAATCCCCAAATTCAAATGATCTGAAGGGCATCTGACTGTTTTACATTAATCACAAGCTATACAGCAGAGGCTGAGAGCAAGTGGGCAGATACCCTGGTGTAGTAGCACTAAGGAGCTCTCATTATAATCATCCTGCCAAATCAAAAGAAAAACCCTAAGGCTCCTAATAAAGGAGACCACTGGACTAAACAAATTGAACAAGTAGCTAGACATGCATGAGCTTAAAACTACTGGTGTCAATCAGATCTGAGCCACTTACTCTGCTTGGTACTCCACAGCACACGCAGACAAAACGCAGACACAAAGCGCCACATACAAGCACCCAGCCTAGCGAGGAGCATGCTGACATACAGGTGCTAGCACATACCTCCGGTGCCAGGAAAACGGGTACAGATGTGATTTATAAAAGCACCTTCAAGATGTCGTCGTTGCACCACTACCAAAACAGAAACAGCACTACGTGAAATATGCAGTATGTATGGAGATGTCAGTCCTTGCCAGAATGTGTGAGCAGGAGGCTATCTGGACAGGATTTTCTGTCTTGGTAGGGTTGGGTGTCTACATCTATTCGTTCCAGTCTGGAAGATGCAGAAGAAAGATCTTGCACCTCATGCATTTGAGTGCCTTTAGCTCACAAAATACATGCAGTACCCTGAAAGCCCTACGCACTTGTCACCTTCTTACACCTGCTGATGGAAGTTATTATATGCTGTACTGGAAGGAAAAAAAATTAGTAAAAAGGTGGGTCATTGCTCTCTGAAAAGATGCAGTTGGCACTAATGAAAGATATCCAGAAATGGGAGGGAAAGACAATTTTATATTTAGAAGCAACATATTACATGTTGGTGTTTTTAAGACAAATGATAGCTAGACTCCATTAGCTATCACCCCTTCTCAAAAGCAATCAGGCAGAAAACCAAGATTTTGATGTACTCCCTCACAACTCAAAAAGAGGCTGTGCACAGAAGTACTGAAGGAGGAAAAAAAGCAATGAAAATGATTATGGTCAGTATTTAGTGCTGGAGTCAGGGGAGATGGAAAAAAAAGGACATTTAGATTGGGAACAAATGGACGAGGGATGCACCTGAGGAATAAGAAGGCATCAAGAAGCAAGTGTTTTTTATGAAAACGCCCCTTGAGTCATTAGTGCATTTGTCACTGTAAGAACTGATTGCTAAAACACTGTGAATTTTTTAAGTATTGGGAAATTTTACCTACCAGGACACCGTCATCATTGTCACACTGCTAATCGTTGCGAGGGTGCTGGTTGCTGTCAGGCTGTCACCACCCGAGGAGCAGCTGCACCTCTGTGCAGATGTTGCAGCAGCCATGGAGGAGGCAGAACCAGGGCTCCCCTTACACAGCTCTCTTGGTGCCTACTGAAACTGGAAAGCAAAGTTTTGAGAGATTATTATTTTTAAATGTAATTTTTACTTTTTCAGTTCATTCTTCTTTTTCCTTTTTTTATTTTTTTCTTCTTCTTCTATTGCTTCCCTCTTTTTTTTTTTTTTTTTTTCTTTCTGCTCTACACTGTAATAAATCAACATATAAATGTACTGGATTATTTCCACCTGGAATGTAGGAAGACAAATAGTAGAGAAGATCAGTTTGGTCATTTACCATATTGGTTTAGCATGGTAATGCTTTTTTTTTTTTCGTTTCTCATTTCAAAGCTGTAAACAAATGCTGCAAGAACAGTTCAAATGCTCCCTACCTAAGACAAGGCCTTGTGCAATGAAACCACTGAATTCAGTTTTTGAACACCTAACTGCCCCTTCTTTACTTTTTCATAGGAACAGAACTGAATTTTGGATTAGCCCGAAATTTGAAACTACATTTTTCCCAAGCAGCAAAACCAGATGTACCCTTAGCTATGTTAAATCACAAACATACACACATGGAGATGCAGAAAATGCACATGAAATATGAAAAAGCATTCCCTTCAGGCAGAAGATAAACAGCCCTACTACAAATTAGCTCTCGGCCCCGTCAGGTGTGAATCTCTCTTGTCAATACGTACCAAATTCCCTGAGATAGAACCACATGGTCATGAATTTTATTTCTCTCCTGCTTAATTCCTAGTACCACTCTCCCTTGTGGATTTACTCAGGGATGATTTACAGTGGGAAAGGTGACATTAAACACGTCATTGAGCATGCAAAGATGCTGCACTCAAAGCAGCATATGCTTGACTTTGTTAAAAGATGAATGCTGTCAACTCCGCAGTGCCCACCAAGATCTGGCCTCCTTTTTCTTCCCAACAAACTTTGAGGAAGATGCAGACACGAGTCTTGACACTGAGAGAAATAAAAGTTAATGTATTCATGACATGATTTCACTTGCAGCCTGATTTAGCAATGTCTTGTCTAGTTTGGATCTGCTGTTGCTTTTCCTAATTTACTCATTGCACAAAGAAAATAAATAAATAAGTGTACTATAGCCTTATTTATCCTTCTTTGGACATTTCTTTACCAGGCAGATGGTCAATTAAGAGCACTAAACAATGACACTGTTTTCTCTGTAAACATTTTTTTCTAATAGCCTAACAAATGAGAATCTGTGCTGCCATACTGCTGAATACCATCTTGACTTTCTAATTACAAAGAACTGTGTCTTGATAGTAACAATTACAGCTGTAACAATGATGCTGGTACTTGAACAATATAGTTGGAGGCAAAGTGCTTATCGGAATATTCACAAATAAAGGCTTACATTTATGCCAGAGCTGGAGATGGGAGGTTAAACAGTTGGGGGTGGGGAGGTGTAGAAGAAAGGTTGAAAACATTGGTTTAGTAGCTACAGATGTGAATTTGAATCCAATTACATGAAAGGCAGGGGAAAAAAAAAAAAAAAGCATATGAAAAGATGCTGTTTCCTTCTGTTTGGCTAATCAATAGGTTAAAGGGTTAGTAAAATTAACATGCTAATAACATTCATTTTGCTATTTATGTACCACTCATAGTATTTCCAGTGAATTATGTCTTGTGAGTAATGTACGTGCTGCTATACGAGCTTTCCCCATTTTTGTCCAGAAAGGTAAAATGGTCAGTATTTTTTTTTCCCAATGTCATGGAAATTGGCTTCTCAAGTCTGTTACTTACCATACCTTTCTTATTTAATTTGCTTAGATCTAACCCCTGCAGGGTTTTGTTTTTTTGTTCATCCTTTTTTTTTTTTTTAAACGAAAAGTTCTCAGTACACCCAGGAAAAGGAGTAATGTTCCTGAGCTCACTGCTGATCCCCACCGCTGCTGTCCCTGGGGTCCATGTGCCCTCCAAAGACTGGCCTTTGCCCCCCTCTGCATTCCCACTGCTGCTGGCCCCTCGCCCCTCGGTGCTGCCCCACTCCAAGGCAGGATGGATTCACCTCCTCTGCTCCTGCCCTTGCTCCCATCCCCACTGCGCTCAACCCGCTCCCCGAGCCATCATTTAGCCCACACTTATTAATCAGCGCACATAATTTGTCTCTAATGCTGTCAATTTAAGATGGCAACCTGACTTTTTTTTGGAGGGGACAGGGTCAACAATTTAATGAATCTCGTCTGCATTTTAATTCAGACCTATAATCTGCCTCTGGCAGTTTTCTTAGACAAGTTTTACATTTTCCAGGATTTTCTTTCATCAAACCCAGTACAATGGGATGTTTACCTTCCTGCCTTGGATGTCTTCAGTACAGGGCAAGTCCCATGCAGACCTACCTTAATCAACCTGGGACACAGACTAAATCTACTGATCTAGTCTTCCAAGGGTTTTCCTGGGGCCGTGCACAGCACAAGGAATGAGCAACTTGGGGCTGCGCCGTCCCTTTTCTGCACAGCTTGGTGCACAGTTGTAGGCACCAAGCTCCAGGCTTCGTGACTTAGTGCCCCTGTGGAATAACCTTTCCTCGCTAATGACCAGAGCATCCGGGGCACAGCAGGAAAAAAGCTTTTTTTTTTTTTTTTTTTTTTGATTTATTTACTCCTGTGATTTTCTTTTTGCTCTTTCTACAGGGAAGTACACCAGGAAGAAAAAAAAAAAAAAAAGTGAGCAGGAAAGGTAGCTGCAGAAAATTCAGTCCTACTGATGAATCCTTTAGCCACAGTGTGGACGAGTTTGTCTAATTGCTGTGGCAGGAGGCTGGAGCCTGATTGAGCAACTCGGTGGACTTCCCTGGGTCAAAATAAATAAAACTCCCCAAACGAGAGCCTCTCGATCACCATGTCAGATGTAAACAGAATAGACTATGTTATTAGGAGTGATGTGACTTTGCCCGGGCGAGCGCCACGCTGACAGTAGCTCCTTTCTGGATTTCAGTCAGCCGTTGTCACTTGCCTTGACAACGCGGGAAGTTAATGTATTCACGGCATTACTGCACACGCATCCGCAATTCGCAGCATATTGTATTGTTTACCCCTGCTCTTTTGTAGTAGTGCATGTAGTAATTTGCCTTCTAGCAGCAGAGAATTCCTCAACTTAAAAATTTTACCCTCATTTTATTTACCCTTAACAGAAAGACAACCCTCTCACAGCCTTGCCGCTGCTGCAAATACTGCACTTTGCAGCATCAAAAATGAAAAGAAGTTGTATTTCACATTTCAGTCAGAAGCATCTTCAATGTATTTTTATGCACATCCTTCATCTTTCTCTACCACACGTTATTTACTCCCTTTTAACAGACACTCAGATTATTTTTGTGTGTTCTCGACAGTCTTTAAGCAGCATGAGAAGGGGTATTTCTGCAATGTACCCGAGTACTGATAGTAACAGCAGAGGGGTTTTAATCTCTTGAATTATCTTCCACTGCTGGTATTTTTGTGTGCCTGCACAACACGGTGTTTCCAGGGCATTGACTCTGTCATGGACTTACAGCAGCTCCAATGGAGTGGCTTTTGAGTTTTTGGTGAGCAGATGAATTATCTGTCATTTAATTGATTTATCGCTCACATTCATTACTGTCCCTTACTGTGAAACTCTGCTGGATTCAGATGGCTGTCCTTACCACCTGTGGCCCCATTTGCCATATCATTAAAAGCCACTAAGTGTACACCAAAACTATGCTTCAAGACAGTTCATAAAATAGGATAGAAGAGCAAATTTCTGTATCCAAAAATACTCCAGGTAAAGCATATTTTTTATTGATGGATATATGTTTCTCCAGAAACTTAAAGAATGTTGCTCTTGGCCCAGGCATCTCCCAGACTGAGAGATAAGGTCATTAGGAAGATACAATGTGAAATTCAGTGAAATATACTCATCTGACTTGCAGGCCTACATTTAATAGGGTAATGTTAATGCCCTTTGCTTTAGCTCATATAGTAAAGTGTGATATAATCCAAGCAGTCACATGTGGCGAGCCCTTGTTTTAGAGTTAAAAAGGGTCTATTTTTGTTGCAACTTTTTTATGAGTTGAGAAATTCTGATTCTAAAATTCAGAGTACGTTAAAAATACGATTGCCTTGTGCAGCAGCTGCCCATCTCATAGTCAACATGTGTATGTCTCAACACAAAGGATTTTTATTCCAAATTAGATAGCTTTCTGCATGAGCTTAGCAGTTCAGAGCAAGTGTTCTTAACCTTCGCTTTGGGTACCCTCATGCAGCGTCTGCTCATTTGACTCCCATCTTTCTTCCAGACTCTGTTTCTTGAAATTTGAGACCAGTTCAGCCAATGTAATGCACTAAGCCACCAGCTGGAGATCTAACCTCTGTGGCTTGGGCATACCCTCACATGGCTTGAGCTGAGTAAGGAGGGCACCAAGTCCAAGCCCATCATTAACAGCATATGCTGGGCAATCCCAGAGGGAGACTTGTCCTGTCCAAAAATGCCTAAGATCGGTGAGATAGATAGATTTCCCTTTGATAGATCTCCCTTCAGCAATGTCATAGTGATTAAAGAAGCAGCTTAGCCTTTAGATGGCTGAAGTGGCATGAGCAGAGCCTTGCCCTTAGCTTCATTTTGATGCTCAGGAGTGTTTAGCATCAGCACAGCCCCTAATGAATATCGGAGCCTGACACATCCATAGCATGATACTTAGTTTAAATGCCTCCATCTGGCTGCAAATGTCCAGTTCTAGCTAAGAGCTTGAAAGTGAGACAAACTGTAAAACAGACACTTCAAAAGAAGAAAATTGTGAAGAACTCAGGTAGTGTTGTGGAGAGGGGAGTTTCAATTCAAAGCACTTTCCAAATGAAACAGACAATTAAGCCCTTATTGAAAATAGACCCCCTCCCCCTCTTTTTTTTTGCTTTAAAGCAAAGGGAAAATAATACTGGGAATTTAGAAAACATGAATTTTTAAAACCTAATAAGCTACTCTAACAATCTACACAATTCCCTTCGCTTAAAATATTCATTTAGAAATACAAGATTTGTGATGAGGGCAGGCTGGGTAAACAGGTCTGAATACTGTTTGTGCAGGGTCTCAGCAGTACCCCCCGCTGCCAGAGCTGTCCTCAGCCACCCCTGGCTCAGCCCTGCTGTGCCTCTCCCGCTCATGCCTCCACACATTTGGAAACAACAGGCAGTTAATTGCAACATGCATTTATGAGTTAGGGTCTGTAAACTACCGTTTTATATCTGTGGGGACTGTTGGGCAGAGAAAGGGAACACGCTGCATGAGCAGTCTGGAGGACTGGAGTTACCTGGCAATGAAAAGCCCCAGGTCTGAAGCGGTGCTCACAGCCCCTCCAAACCCCCTAGCGCTTCCCTAGAAGCACTCTTGGGAGGACTGAATTTCCTGAGACCAGCTTGCATCTGACAAAACATTTAGATTTTGATACAGATCCGAATACCTTGGATTTGTTTCTCTAGGTACCTCCAGCCACACCTTTTGCATTACTCACCATAGGGCTACAATGTCTGATTTACCATTAGTACAAAGAGATACTTAGAAACCCTTGGGAAATTAACCCAGTCACAGATTTTAACAAAAACTCCAAGAAAGGGGAAGAAAAGCAACTCCAGTAGTTAGATAAATAATTTTCGGCTCCCAACACTGATTTCCTTTCCTTCCCCTTTACACTTCATTCTTGCACCAGTACCAAGTATAAGCAATCCAAACACTTGACTGGTAGCTTGCTTTGTGCTTCATGCTTTTGTCTTGCCTTTTTTTTTTCTTCATTGCATTTTGTTGCCACCTTTTTAACCTAGCACAATTATCTTCTAACTCTGCCTCCCTTCCCTTGTATTTTGGTTCCATGTGACTAGACTTCAGACTTTTCCCTCTCACTCTCACACACAATGCTATTAACATTAAATCCTTTCTTGTAATTCTTTATTTCATTATAGGTCTTTGAGCTACTCCTGAATTCCTAAGCCAATCTTTGTAAAGACTAAGTTCACCAGAAATCAAACTTAAGCACATGGTTTGCTCAAAAAAAAGGCTCCTCCTTATCCTATCAGTACGTAGTTCCACTCAAAAGACTCATGAACCTACAGGCTACCCAACAAAATGACCGTACAAAAGAAAGGTGCACGCTACGTCCCATACCACAGAATGCATTCACTGCCCTGACAAATTTAGGCCTGGCTACCTAACAAGCAGATAGTCAATGACACCAGTAACTTGTGGTACTGAGGGCTCTGAGAAATGGTTTAAAGAATTTCTATTAAAGCATAGATGGGACTTGGAGAGGTGGGAGTGAAACAGACCTGGGAAAGCCACAGGAAGCAAGGAGACAAGGATGCAATAAAACACGGGGCTCTCGGAAAATATACCTGATGCCTTAATGCCCTTTGCTATCAATGTGCTTTTTGGCCATCCAGATGAGGAATGCTCCCATGGACCTAAAAAGGATGCCTGATTCAGGAGAATCCAGCCTGAAGGAACCTGGGGAAGAAACCAGCAGGAAAGTGCCTCCCTTTATCAGAAATCCTTCTGTACATTTACCAAGGATGAGAAGTGTTCAGACCTACCTAAAAACACCAGTTCCTCCCAAGTACCAATAAAATGATGCCTTTTACTTTTGGGGGGACAAACAAGGTGGCTTTTTAATGACTATGTATTCTACCATGTACTCTTCATACCTGGGCAAAGTTGTCATAACTCGCTGTATCCAGCAGAGTGGATGAAGCTTAGCTCAGGCTGAGCAGACCTAACTAGTTAGGCAGAAGTAAAAAAAAAAAAAAAGCATTTTTCACTAGTCTTCCACCCCATCTTTAAGGCCAACCTATTTTCAGTGCCAAGTCAATGCTGTGACTTTTAAGCCCTCAGCAGGCTGGGAATGGTGACAGAAGTCTCAGTTGATACATACATGACTAACAGGTCCAAGGATATTCCTTTGGGACAACAAAGGTAGCAGTGCTCAGGGCAAAACTGTCAAGAGAAAGAGAGAAGATTTGAATGAGCTTCAAGAAAAAAAAAAGAAAAAAAAAGAGAAACACCTACACTGAGCACACCAGTCACCAAGCGTTGGTTAGAGCACCAGGCAAGAATTTTTCTTTCCTTTTTTTTTTCAAAAAAAAATTTCTTGGAACAATTGGGGGTGACATTGTCACCACTGGTATTACCACCAAAAAATAAGCACAAGTAAATATACGAAGAAGGGGAAGTTTCAAGGACAGAAGACAACGATGAAGCCATCAACTTATATTGTAAATGCAGCGTAAGCAGGAGAGGAAAAGAAGAGCAGAGACGTGGTACTTGGACGCATCCTACCTTCCTATTTACAGTGCCCAGGTAGCAGATGATAAAAACATGAGCAGTAAGATATGTACCAAAAATGAGGATAATAGCTGTGACAAGTAATAGGATATAGAACTTCCTCAGTATGTTGAAAAATCACAAGTTAGCTGGGAAAAATATTCAGCAGACTGGTAGAGCTGACAGTTGTTAAAAGAAAAAAAGAAAGAGAAGGAAATACAAACGGAGAAGTTTGGTTTTAGAGGCAAAGAAAAAAAAATTACACAACACACCTAAGGAGATCTGTTAGCATGGCTGCTTACCTTTAGCCCTACCAAGACATCTTTGTCCTCATCAGCATCTCCAAAGCATGGTTCTTGGACTTTCTTCCTCCCTTTTGCAAGCCTGGGCACTTCCTTACCCATACCAGGAGCCAAAGCAACTCATTAACCTGGTGGAAATATAACCTGGAAAAGAACACAGGTCTGTATATTCTGCTGGACCAGTGAGTTGTATGACCTTACTGTACAGTTGGAAAAGGATCATGGTATGTGTACGGCACTAGAGAGAACGGAGGAGGCAGTGAGCATAACTTTGCCCTGAGCTGCAACAGTGCTCCTCTTTGCCTGGAGCTGGAGACAGTGCTTGGACAAGGACAAGAAGAAGGGATTTAGAGGAAGGCAGCAAAGTAAACCTCAGCAAAGGACTGTGAGATGTAGTGGTACTAATTTAGGAATAACGAGCACAGAGGAGCAGGCTACAACCCTTGATGCAGAAAGGACTACTGACTCAGTCCCTCAGGGGACCAGGGGGCTGAATTTAGGGAGCTGCCACCAAACAGATCATCAAAGAGGGGAGAAGTGGGAATGTGTAGGTGAAACGCTTGTCTGCAGGACAGTCTGGAGGGCAGAGCAGAAGGGAAACCCATCAGGGAGCAAGCAGCCGAGAAAGAGAATTCTTGGAAACAGGATGGACAAATGCATCCCCAGCATTTGGGGGTGAAAAGCCAGTTCTGATTGAAGTTCTGTTTGATGAAGTGGGGAGGGGGGGATATTTCAAAGACACGTGTTTTGCACCAAAAAGTAATGCCTACTGCCCTAAAAATGACAATTTTGAGGTTACTTAATACTGAAGCACCACAAGAAAACGTGACTAAATGTAGAGGTGTATTTCTTACACTGTGAATGTATCAGGAATCCTTTGAGCTCCTTTGCCTCCTGTGCTGTGATGCAGTGAAAGCTGGGTGCTTTGTAAAATGAAAATGTTGCAGAAGCTCTAGGTGCAAATGCAGCATGTGCAAAAGCCCTTTTATTCAAACTGTGCTACTTAACAAAGTGGTTTGTGAAACCATTTTCAAGCCTTCAGCAATTTTCCCTGCTTGAAGTGATCATTTTAGCATCTTCTTCATGGGTCATTCGTAGACTTTAAACCCTGGAGTTCACCCCATGGTGTCACCTGCAAGGGCACTGCAGACCACAACTACAGCAGAACTTGAAAGTTTATTTCATATATTGTTTCAGCCAAAGCATTCAATTTTGGGAGGCGATCTTGCATCAGAATGAGATGCACTAGGTACATACCACAGATTACTTTTCAGAGGAGTTAATCTTCCTATCCATTATCTAAAGTAATTCAAAAAGCTCAAAAATGGAACTGTTCTTGAAGAAAGAATTCATGTTCAGGTAATTACAAATAACAGACACATCTGGTTATCTTAATTGTTTGGGAATGTCTCAATTATCTAAGAATGTTTTCATAAGGACTCAGAGACAGTAAAACTTTCTCACGGCAGATTGCGTTCACTGATGAGAGGAAATTCAGTCGATCTAACACACTCAAGCGTGCTTAGACCGAGAGAGCACTTTGAATCCCAGTGCCAGTGGGCTTTATTTGCCTCTAAAGAACGACAGACTATGAAGTTAGAAATGGGAAAGTCCCACATACGCAGCCCCTCTCACTACTCGTTGCAGTTTTTCCAGCACTCCTTTGAAAATGAAGTTTTTGCGTACTGATGGTTCAGCCTGAAAATGACAACTGAGAGCTGATTCTGTACACATCTGCCTCAGAGAGAGGCGAGTTGAGTAAAGGCCCTTCCCCTGTCAGAGCATTTGGCAGCCGGTGAGTGGCACCCCTTCCCTCACAGAAATTGGAAGTGTCTTTTGCCTGAGGGGGATGCATTGCAGAGGAGCTCAGAAGTTTCTGCACATCTGAATTCACCTGTGCCGGGCAGCAGCTGCGCACTTAGACCTGGAGAGGCGGACCATATGAGCCCTTAATGCAGACCCACACCCTGGCGGTGCATGTAGCCTACAAAAATCTGTAATTAGCTGATCGGGAATGACCTCCCCTGGCTCCTAAGCCTCCAAACTATTTCTCTGGATAGTAGTGGCAGTGAAAGGGGGGTGGCTTTGCACTCACCCTGGGATGCCTGCACCCCCCTCCAGAGAGGGAGGGTGGGAAGGTTTCTCACGTGTTGGTCCCATAATTCATCCAGCTCTTCCACCAGGGCCACGGCCGCCTGGCTCTGATCTTTTCCAATAAGAGCTGAAGAACCTCTCGGCTCCCAGCTTGCTTCTGCTCATAGCCTAACTAGCACCTTTGTGTGGAAGACATGATTGGGGTGAAATCACGTAACTGTAGCGAATGTACCCCTGTGGCTAATGAAACCAGCAAGAAGGGGTGTTGCTGGGGCTCTACACAAATTCCAATCAATATTATTTATCTGGCTGAGCATGTAAGCTGGCCGCATCCTCTCCACCTAATGCCCACTCCCATCCCCTCCACCCTGTGGGTATCAGCAGGAGGGAACCTGATGTATGCTGGTAATTATCTGCTGCTGAAAAGAAGTGCTATTTCTCTTATTTTTGTAATGCAGATCAATGCACATGTCACTACTGAAAAGCTATGTCATTTAGGATGGAGCATTAACTGCTAGGAATGGATTTTGAAGCTCCCCACTTGTGGGTGGAATATTTTCTGGAGGAGTTGAGCCTTTTGAATGCTGAATTTCATTTATCCCGCTGCCTCTTTAAGAGTAGTTGGTGGAGGAGAGGGTGTTTGAGAAAGTGACAGTTTGTCATCTCCTTCCCCAGCGAGCTGGAGCTGGGGACCAACTGGTAGCAGGGAAAGAAACAAACTGGCACAGGCAGATTAGCAGGGGACGGAGCAGACTTTGCTAAAGGAAGCAACAGCCCTGCAGCGGGTTGCAAGAAAACAAACTCCAGAGGTCAGAGAGCACTTCGTGGGGGAGAGAGGGAAGGGTGCACCTGGGGGAGGAAATATGGTAAGGAACCGAGGGGAAGGAGAGAAGGAAGGCTGGAAAAAGGGCAGAAGTTGGATGCTTCACTAAGAAGAATACAAACCTGGAAATCAACACGCATGCAACAACTTCCTGCCAATTTTTCTACCTAGGAGCTATACTAACATGGGCTATCCAAAAAAGCAAAGTCAGATCCGCAGTGGAAGGCAAGAATTTTCCAAGTTTCTTTCAATTCTATTCATGGGAATGAAACAGGAACTTCTCCAGACACTTACTGAGAAAGAGAGAGCGAACTCTCCTGGTGTCCATCAAGCCCAGGTAAAGAGAAGCACAAGACGGTCACAACTGGGGTTCAGCCATGTGTACTAAGAAAAACCTCAAAATCTCAAAACTCAGAATAAAGAGGGAAACTCAGCTTACAGTTATGTAATATGAACACAACTCCTACAACTGCCAATTTTTAGGAGCTCTCCCCCCTTACACTTCCAAGCTAGTCTGGTCAGCACCAAAACAGAAAGCTATACAGTCCCCCTAAAGTAAAGATTTTGGCAAACCAATTAGGCTACTGCTACTGTGGTACTGCCGTTCTGCACCTAAACTAATATGGTGTAGTTTGAGGAATGTGCATCTACACACACTGCACACTTTGCTGAGACATGCTGATGGACACAGCCCACATTTAGGATGTTGACAAAAGGGGCTGAAACCAAGACATCCATCAATCCAAGCGTCAATGTGAGCCATACCTTTACATGCTCGCTATTTGCCTTTCTTAAAACAGGCACTTGCCTTACTTCACAGCAGTGATTTTTAGAGCATATGTTCACTATATACAGTTCCTCTTTGAAAGTTCTGGACACACAGATGTTACTCTTTGGAATTGCTCAAAAATTTCAATATTCTTTTGAGTACTTGATATTTACAGTTTGATATTTAAAGTGTGCAATTTGTTATCTAAATTGCACAGCACTGTTTCAGTTTCCTGACTGAATGACCCAACTTTTATGAACCTTTCCAGCTTCCACAGGAAAAGGTTTTGTTTAGACACGAAACACCTTTCCATGATTAGACAAATATCAGCTACCTCTAAAAACTGTTGCAAGAAGGGTTGAACAAAGAGAAATAGAAATTATATTTAGAACTCCACAGACATGCAAATAGTTATTCCTTTATTCACCTACACCACATATGTAGGCCCAGATAGCTTTTCTTTTTTACTGATGTTGCTTTTACTTCGTACTTTGAAGAAAAGACACATGGGTAGTCTGAAAGCTGATCAGATTCTTCGTTCATTTGAAAAGCTTATTTCTGAATAGTACTTGCAAATATGTGATGAGCATAAATTTGGAAACCGCTGAAAAACTAGCTATGTGTCATAACACAGTGTCATTTTTTCTGATGTTGTACAGAAGTACGATGAAAAGCCAAAGTCCTACCAAAAATCCACTCAGTGATGACCAACGAAAGGAGGATTTGAAAACTGGCATTATTTCTGGACATGTTCTATGGCCCTTTTCATGCTGGCAGGCAGGTACTTATCACCTCTTTGCAAAAATTTGGGGTTTAAAAGCTGTCTCCTTAAGCCTCTCGACCACTACTTGTCCCTCCACATTGACAACCTGAGCACTGACAAATTTTGAAGCTTCCTTGGCTTACTTTTAAATTTTCCTTTCCACATCCTATGCCAGCAGTTACCCAGAGGGAGAAAAAAAACCCACCGTATCCATCCTTCAAAAAGTCTAACTTTCACTCTGCTAGTTCTAATCCATTATCTAGGCCCACTAATGTGTACTACATCATCAGAGGAGCAATGCTCTGATGATGTAGTACAGCCCATGTACATGTACATCATCAGAGTTATATCCTTCTGATCTGCCTGTGGGTTTAATAAGCATTCCAGATGGCTTGCTATGCCTGAAGCAAGAATGGATAATCACACAGCTCTACCCTCAAAACAATAATAAAATAAGGACACAGTAGCATAGGGGCTCATGCCTGCCAAAAACATTCAATAGACTGTATAATACAATAGTCCAATGTGATTGGTGAGGCACATTTATACCCTAGCTATTTACAGGTGAAAGGGACCTGGTTTTAAATAAAACAGAGGTTACAAACACGTAGTGTTATTGTTATTATATATTGCAGTGCGGCTGCAGTGCCTGAGCCAGGCGGAGCACTGGGCTGCGGCTGGCCCACCGGCGGGCCCATGGCTGTACCCTCGTATCTCACGTATGCAAAGACACGGCTTAGGATTGGCAGGAGGAGGACGGCCTGATCTGAATAATGGCTCAGCGGCATTTCTCCGGAGCCGTACAGTACACGCATATCTAATCGGTTATCTATTGGATTTGCAGGGTATCCATCAGCCCAGCCTCCAGTCATCAAGTACAGTAGCAATAAGTGTCACGAAGCCTTTCCTATTCAAGTAAAATTATTCCTTGGTGGCGTTGCTCGATGCGAATAACCTGAGCGATGCACGCTGAAGCGGCCAGCGCTGCAACAGCCAGTTCTGCAACGGCAGGGCTGCTCCGAAAATGGAGCTTGCCACTCAGAGATCATTACCCTACTCCTTCCGCATCGCCGTGCCACGACCAGGCAAGATCTGGAGTGCTACACATTAGGTCCCAGCAATTAGGAGAACAACCATCTTTGTGCTATTTAAATAGCTGTAACTTGAAAGGTTTTTTTTTTTCTTTTTTCTTTTTTTGAGAAAGGAAAAAAAAAAAAAAAAGTGTGCATGGAGAAAAAAGAAAGAGGTTAAGAGATGGAGGCTCAACTTTCTTATTCCTTTGAAGGATTGAGAACTGGAGGGAGGAGAAAGCAGCAAAGCAGCACTTTGATTCAGTCCCCAGGAGTGCCCTCTCCCACAATTGGACATGTGGGACAAGACACAGGTGCAGCGGCCTGCGCCCCCTCCCCAGGAGGGGTGCAAACCCTCAGAGCTGCTGGGACATGAGTTCAGGGGTGCCTTGAAGCCAAGAGAAATTTTGACGTGGACTTTAGCAGGGACTGGATTTCAATCTAGGGTTGCAGAGAAAGACTGGATACCCAGTTAGGCTCAAGTATATCTGTCTCTGTGGGAGGAAAAGGTAAATCATCCCACCTCTCAGCAGATTTCACTCAGAGAAGAGTAGCTCGTTGACGTCAACCATTTAGTGAGCTGATGGATAATTTTTCCCTGGCCAAACAAGTGGGTTCTACTTTAGTTTTAACATTAAACGCTATTAAATGAAATGAATACAGCATGTTTCCATCATACGTGTTGCCGAAGCTGCTGTGACAGCTACGAAGCTGCTAGGCATGATGTGTCAAGAAAATGTACCAGAAGAAAAGTACATGGAGCTACTGTCAGAAATACAAGCAGGATGGCAAACGGCGTATCAGCTTCATATGCTGTTGAAATGATTTTTTAATTGTTTCTGTATACCCAGGCAGATCTTTAAGGGTTAACTGCACACAATGTAATGAATTCAATAATGATGAGTTAAAAAAGGTCTAATTAGCAAGTAACCACTTTATTATGAAAGGAAATGGTAATGAATTTAATAGCTCAAAATCATTAACAATATTTAGTTTGCTGGTACTTGTTCTCTATTATCCTCATTAATACGAACATTTAATATGTTTTAAAATGGATTTGTAATACTTTTTGTACCATGAGGTTATACTGACAAAAAGAGTGTAATTATTCTGTTAATTGTAATCTCTGTCTGTTTGTGCTCCAAATAGCAGCATATTTAGGTGTTAATAAAAAAAAATATAAAAGTAATTAAGAGAGGGAAGTTTAAAATGTAATTAAACAAGAACTCTTAAATTACAGGATAAACTTCTCTGAGGAAAAAGTTTTGGAATAGAGCTCCCTGAAAAACAAGTTCCTTCTACTGAACTCTCTTCTGTTTTCTCATCCAAAAAAGGGGGGAAAAAAGGAAGAAAAAGTAAATAGAATCATTACTATTCTATTACTATTACCATAAGTCACCCAAGAGTAGTAATTTCTTTGCACACGGTATCATGTCAGTCACCACCACTCAACCGACCTTCTCCAGATCTGTTCCTGACCTTCTGTTTGTAAACATCTTGCTCCCTTACACCATACGTATCTATGTATCCTCTCTCCTGGCAGCATCTCAGGTGCCACCGAAGCACCACGTTTGCTGCTGGCTCTCTCACCTAGGAAGCTCCAGATCCTTCCCAACAAAAATAAAAATGAAAAGCCAAACTCCAATCAGCTGTTGCACCTTCTTCATGCCTGTCACACTCACAGTGGCCACAGTGCTCTGGGCAGTGGTCCTGGAGGCATAAACCAACCAAGGTGCTCTTTGGCAGCAGGCAGTGGAAGCAAGTGTTCAGAGCTGACATTACAGACCTGCCCTGAAGTGCCAGTGGGGAGCAGGGAGGCTGGATGGTTCCGGGGTGCACAGGAGGCTCAGGTGGTGCTGGGCAAAGGCAGATACAAAAAGGTCCATAAAGCAACAGGCATGACTGGGAAGGGCAGGAGAGAACGCCCATGTTCACAGCTCCTAGGCAATATCTAGCAGTACTACAGGCTCCTGCATCTGCGTTGATTTTCCTTCTCCCTCTGGTACAAGCTGTGAGAGATGGTGACACACAAAGGCACAACACAGCACGGCACAGCACAGCATGACGAGGCACAGCACGGCCATGCAAGGTACGGCACGGCATGAAAAGACAAGGCAAGGCAAGGCAGCATTTGCCTGTTGTGGTACAGCCCTTTCGTTTAGCCATAGAGAAGAAACTCCTGAGCCTGTTTTCATTTGCTTAACCTGTCTCTGGTGAGCTGTATTCCTGTTTATAAAGGCCTGCATTAGCCAAAGCAAATCCTGACAAATTTCCTTTTGTGCTATATTGGATGTTGGTTTCTCCTTAATCCATGTGGAATTACTGCAGTGCCATTACCCTTTTCTCATCCACCTCTTCCCTACCATATCAGTTTTTAGTGGCTGATTATTACCAATCAGGACCCTCTTCAAAATCCTTCCCATAAAAATCAAATCACCATTCAACCTTCCTTAATACCAGAAACTTTTGGAGCTGTTTGCTCTGTTGACAGCACCAGCTCCTCACTGAAAACAGCTGTTCCCAAGACTTATCTGCATTCTGATGGGCAGAGCACCGGGTGACAGGAGGGCTGTGTCCTGGCATACGTGCAGCCTATGCAGGTGTCCCAGGGCACGGTGGGGCTCCCTGCACAGCTCATCGCAGCACTAGCACCTTCCCTTCCCTGGCAATTGCCTTTACAAGCTAATTTAAGAAACTGTGCTGAGCAGTCACAGCAGATTTCAGCATTATTTCTCTGAAATAGTCAGGGTCATTCCATTTCTTTGTTTAATTTTGCACAGTCTGTGGCACTTGTTGGCAGTGGGATCCATGCCCATAGAGTCACAGGCATATGGATGCCCACGGTCGCAGTGGGTCAGACAGCTATGGAAACATTTGGTTTTGTGCACATCTCTGGGTCACTATTCAAGCTTCCTGAGTGGTGGCCCAACCAAGAACCCCCTTCCAGCCCACATGGATAGCTAGCCCACCAAAGAACATTCTCTGTTTAATTTTTTTTTTTTTTTTCCTGAGAAAAGGAATTCAAAAACAGTTTAAATTAAAGTGAAGCATCTCATTTGCCCACGAATGACATTTTTCAACTTTCCATTTTACAGGGAAAAGTTGTGAAGGATTCTTTTTTTTAAAAAACTTATTACAATTTCTTTTTTTTTTTTTTTTTTTTTTTGAATTGCCAGTGAAGAGAAAAATATGTGATTTGCAGAGCTCTAAAAATAACGAGTTAAAATAGTTTCTGCCTCTCAAAGGAGGCCTCTTAGTCCTATAATTTCTGCAGATTTTGCCTTTCAGGATGGGTATTTTAAAGAATGATATAATGTCATTTCTATAAGTATCGTCTCATAATCTGCTGCTACTGTTGGAAATATAAGGTTAGAAACAGCTTGAGCAGAAGAAATACCAGCTCACCCAGCTCTATTAAAAATATATACATATTTTAAGAAAAGGAACAGGTTGTATATCCCAAAGGTGAGCAAACACTGCCAAACATTTTTTGAGAATATTTCTTTTGATTTCTATCTTCGTCTGCATTTGCAACCCTTTTGTGTTTGTCTACTGCAAAGAGTTCAGCTATGACTATTACGGGGATGTTTATTCCTAGACAGAAAATTTTAGAAAGAACACTTACATTTGGGCTAGGAGAGCATGTACAGTATTTCCTTCTAGAAATAAACAATACCAATTGTGCAGTTGAAACAAAATAAAAACAAAAAAGCTATTAAGTTCAAATTACTCAAGTAAAAAATAAGAATCATCTATCTACCTTCTGTCTAATCCATCCAATCTATCACACTTTTAGTTTTTAACTTAATCTAATTACCTTTGCTCAGAGGAGGCCTCTGTGGCCCCTGTGCCCATGACTCGTCGCAGGTGCTGAGAGAGGATAGGGAGTGGGGCTTTGCTGCCAGAGGAGACCTCACCACAGTGCATGGGAGGGAAGCCACCACCTCCTGCTGCATGGCCAGCAGAGCGGACATGCTCTTCAAGATCAGTCACCATTTATCAAATGGTGCCGGGGGCCCGAGACAGCAGCTGAGAGGGCAGCAAACATTTGTGGGTTGCAAAGAATGAGGAAGGAGGCAAATGCCAGATGGAGAGGTGAAAAAATTCTTTGGGGAATATATTCTTCCGGGAAAAGGAAGAAAAAGGACTGGAAGAAAATGGTGTGGAAAAGCACAATGGTACCACCTGCAGTGCTTCAAACACACTTGGCCACATGCACACTGATTTCGCATTCCCATGACCCTAAGCTGAATCTGCTCAAGTAAGCAGTGGAATTATTTTGGTATGCAAGCTACTGGTGCACCACGCTTACCCTTAGCACAGAGTCTTTGGGGCTTCAGGAATAGCCAGCATGTAACAAACCAGTCATCTAGAGCCTTCTGAGAGCACGAGCACGTTGCAGGATAATCAACTTATCCCTGTTTTTGTAATTCAATCCCATAATAAATAGAATGCTTGCTCCAAATCTGTGAGAGTTTCAGGAAAGAGCCTAAAGATTTGGCTTTGGACAGCTGTGCTGCTTTCACCCTCTCCCTGTGCTGCCCTTCCTGGTATCCTTCTCATACCCATCATGAGAAGAGCTGATAACACAAGAAAGATTCAGGAGTTACTGAACGAAAATCAACTCACTTTGAAACTGGAAGCTTTGGTCTTGTTAATAATAAAAACAAACGCAGTGAGAGCCAGACTGGCTTCTCCTTCTCATAGAGGAAGAATGCCAGGGAAAACCAAAAAAAAATAAAGGTTTCTCTTGGTGCTAGCAAGCCTCCATTCTCTTCTGCAAAACAAACAAGAAAAGACCTAATATTTCATCTCTGTGTTCAGTTCTACTGGTTTTATTGACTAAGATACAGGTATATTTCATGCTCAACATTTGCCTTGCCAGTGCACAGTGAAACTTGAGGAGCACTGCTCCCCCCGACAGACAGAGCTAGTTGCCAGACACAGCCGATACAACACGTTTCCTTCACGGAGCTGTTATTTTTTAATCTCTGCAATTACTTTCCTCATCCTACCCAAAAGAGGAATCGCATGCACAGATGAATCTCCTCAGGAATTCGAAAGAAAGCTTTTATTGCAGAATGGGTGCCCCTATCAAAATCTCTGTGCTATGGGAATGATGGTGAAGAATTTGTCATTTACAGTAGTTTTCCTAATGGAGGGCTCATTCTTTTAGGTCTACCCTTTAGACACGAGCTTTTTGGAAGGTAAACGTCTCCCCGGCTTGGGATGCCTCTCAAGCATGCAGATCTCGATGACCTTCTGCAGAAGAAGAGGTGCCCTAAAAGGCTGCTCCTCAGGGATACCTAAGCATGTTTATCCTTTAAAGAGGGACTCACGCAATTCCCAGCCCAGATGGTCCCAACAGTCACATGATGTGAGACAGGTTGTTTTAGTCTAGCAAAGCCCCACTGTATGTATTTTCAAGCAAACAGTTATTGTTGAAGGTAAAAATAGGAGGACCTTCCCCTCCACATTATCAATAGATTATCATCTTCAACATCTGTGTAAGTTTTAAGCAGTATGCTCATTTTATGGCTTAGAAACTTGGGTTAGTCATTGATCTCTGGATGTGTATAGAAAAAATAGGATTTTCTGGCTCCCACTTTAGTTCCTATTCTAGTCTTAACTTAAACAGTTTCCTCACTAAAAATTCAAGTGTTCTATCATCTGAATTCATATATAAGCTCTTTTACTTCCTTCTTATCCTGTAAGTCATAACTACCTAAGCTACAGGTAAATGACAGAGATTATTGGTAGTTTCTAAAAGAATGCTAAAAGATTTTTTCGCACAGTAATTTATTTTAAACAAAAAATATTCCATCTACACTTGCTTAAGACAAGCATATAGGTACATTTATCTCTGAATCCAAGAGCATGAACTGAAGGAACAACAGAACTCTGCATTTACCAGTGCACCATTGTAATAATTACCAGGGCAAATGGACTGGCTCTTTTAGCCACATGGATAATATCAAGGCCAAGATGCCTAAATCCAGCTTGGCCTGCATCTGACTGAAGAAATTTGTTGTACATAAATAGACACAAAGATGAATGTTATTCCTGACTCCACCCATGACGTATGCTAGACTCCATCCTGTGGGTTGTCGAGGCTAATTGTGAGACACCAAAAATACTGCAATGTTGCAGGGTATTTATTTGCATTGTGAATATCAGCTATCATTTCTTTTACTAAAAACAAACAAACAAACAAAATTACTTCAGGAAGGAAAACAAAGTCATCGAATTGGCTAAAGAAAGCAAGCCAAGTCCATTGCTTATGCCTAATCTTTCTTCATGTGGTTATCATTGTTAACTTTGTCCTTTTTTCTTCTGGTGTACTTACCTTCCTCATGAGAAAAACAGTACAGTGCTCAGGTGTTGTTTTGCAAAACACCCTCATGTATGAGAAGATCTGATTTGTCAGCAGTCTTCTTTCACTAACTTGACTTGTATTTTATAGACACTTAAATCCAACCAAAATCTACCCATGTCTTGACCAGCCATCAGCATTATCATTTCCATCTAAATCTAGGTCAAGGCAAACATGAAATATTAAAACAACAACAACGAAGAAAAAAAAAAAAAACACACAAGGCAAACCTGACAAAGAAGTTAAAGTAGGGTAACAACAACTCAAGTATTTGCACTTCTCAAATGGCGAGGGAGAAGATGGTCCCCCACCAGGACCAACACAAACTTCAGCAGACAAAGTACCAAGATACAAAGCAGAAGACACTTACTAAGGTCTCAGATATTGGTTTTGGGGGTAGGGAAGAGCTGAAAACCACCAGATCTAGACTCCCATTCAGGGACTGATTCATTTTTCTTGCTACTAAAATGTATTCCTTCTTAAATATAACTTTATGAAGTGAGGGCATCTGCTCTGCATTGATTAGCATATGCCAACAGAGGACATAGATAAGGTCACTCTAACTTCACGCCATTGAGAGCCCCTTGCAGAGGGTGCATTCCTTTCTGGGCATCCAACAGTCTTTTCTACCTCGTTGTCATCTTATGTATAAGCCAGGAGGTGGGAATACCCAAGGAACACCACACACTCGCAAAGCCTGCAACATGAAATCTCTCCGCTCGTGGGTCAGCAGATGTTACTTTCCAGGTGCATCCTTGGGCAAACAGCACTAACACAGGGATATCCCATATGGGCTGATACCAGAACTGTTGCCTCAAGCAACCGCTTTGGTCCTTGCCCATGAGGTAATGTGAGTAAGGGTTGTGGCTCCCTGAGATAACACAAGGATGGTGGGTCCCCAGACTCACTGGTAACGAGGTTTAAGTTCGCCTCATGTATTAAAAACACCTTTTAAACCCTCCTCTTTACAAGAGAATACCATTAAAACACTGATGCATATCAAGAGGAGTGCTGGTCTAGAGGGAAATTCAATCCTTTCAGGCTCTCTGGGAGAAGACAGCTGCCTTCACATCCGTATCTCACTGCATGTAAAATGTACCCCAAAGGAAGTACAATGTGCATGCCCTTCTGCTGCTAGCTAGTGAAAACACATGGAAATGCCATGGTCCCACCACTCACCACCAAAGCATGTCCTATCGAATTTAATGGGCCATTACCATCTTCCTACTGGCTCCTTCAGTTCCCGAGGGAACCCACCAGTGACCCACAGGGCATTTCCAGAAAGGCTATGGAAAGTGTCTCTCACTCTCTTTGTAATTCCAGAGGCTTTTAAAGCAATTTCTCCAAAGCCCTAATACATTTCTCTATCATCCACCGCTTTGATCATGAGCACATTGTGTAGGTCTTCTCCACAAAGCCTGGAAGGCAAGGGTTGTGCTCCTGGCACCTCCACCAGCAATGCTGATTGCATCCTCAAAGTTTCAAACTCGCTGTGTATGCTTGTTACTTGCAGGGCCTGACATGTGAATGGACCTGGCTGGTGGCAATAGCTAGCATTTTTCTTTGACAACGGCCGTATTAACAGATCAAACTATTGGTTTTAAACATCTTAAAACATGTATTCTAATAGTGAATACAGGGCACTGGTCCAAGCCTTCTGTAGTCAATGAAATGAGGCAGTTTCGAAAGATGAATTTGGAGCCATGACCTTGAATTGCTCTCTATACTCAGAGGAGAAATTGTGAATCTGTCACATAACATCTTTTAACAACTTTTATGTCTCGTATTAGTTTTGTATTGTGTTGCCATATACATCTATATAAAAGTAATACAATACTGTATATATGTCTGTGTGTGTGTGTGGAATCCACGAAGGCATCACAAACACTCTTGAGTCATTTCCACATTCCTATATGCAAAAGTGGGCATTTCAGTGCTCTCCTGGTAAAAACCACAACTATAATCTGGCTTTTGTTGCTAGTCTTCTAAAAATCTCAATCTGCATGCATAAAAGGAAGCAATTACACACTGCTGCTCATGCCTTGTACTGGAAGGAAAACCTAGACCGGTGACAAGCAATTTTTTACCTGTCATTTGGGTGGTCTCAGGCCAAAGGTATATAGAAAAGGCTACAGAGGAACACCACCCTGCTTGATCATATAAGCAGTGTTATTCTTGAATTAGAGATAAAAAAGAGTGGAAATTCTGTCTCTCGTTGCCAGCAGTCTACGCTGAACACACATTAAAAAAGAATGAAGAACGTATTTTGGTGGGAAGACTGCAACACGAGGAGAGACATTCGCCCATCCACAACTTTGCCTTTTTAGGACAGCCCTGACAATGTTTTGCTGTTTGCTTTTCCACTAGGAAGCATGGGAAAAATGGAGACCTCACATGATTTGAACACCTCCTGCATTTCTCTACTTTGCTCTCTGCATCTCTTGGGAGTTTGGTCCACAGAAATCTTCATGGAGGTTTATTTTTTCTACCTAAAAAAGCTTTACCCATTGATGAAGGACTAATCTAGTGAGTTGACGTCATCATATTTTCATAACCTACTATACCCTGAATCATCCTGGTCCTCAGCAGGGATTTCCTTGGCTTGATAAAGCCAGTACTTAGATGATCGTGTTACCTGTGATAATAAATTAGATCCTAACTGCAGCTTCCGATTATGCTTTGGCTAAGCAACAGAATAGGCTTTATAACTGTTACTTTCAAAGGCAGAGAGAGGATAACATTCAAAGAGGTGGAAGCAAGAAAAGACCCTATTGTGTTCCTCATCTATGCCTCCTCTGCAAGGAGCAATGCCTACAGACAACTCTACTTGGATGACTGGAAACCATCTCTATTAGGGTACATTTTAAAAATCCTTCAGGACAATATCTGCTTTAATCAAGACTAGCAAGACTGTCTGATTTCCTCACAAGGAGTGCTGTTTATATAGTTTCAGAGTATTGGGTCCTATCTGCGCGCACCTCACAATCCTGGCAACCCTGGCCAAGAAACACTACAAGTTTCCCCGGAACAGATGTTTATGGCTTACAGCAAAGAGGGAAAAAGAAAAAATAGTGCAAGGGCACATCTCCTAATTGCCGCACTACTTTCAACCATCAAAAAAATTCTGTTAAAAAATGCGACGATAGTGCAAACATCTCTATCTTAAACTCTTTCATTTACCTCTCATTTTAACATTAGTCAGAGTTAGCACGCTGCCAGTATACAAGGGTGCAGCCCTTGTTGTTCTAAACCTCCTAAAGTCATACTGCTCTGGGAAAGGACAGGAACCATAAAAAGCCTTAGCTGGGAGGCAGCTTTTATACTTATGTTCAGGCCTCTAGTAAGTTGTCCCACCAAATGTAATGAGACCTCCTGCTTAGCTGGGGCTCTTATTTCCAAAGCTTGTGCCTGCAGCACTCTTATATTTTATAAGCCATATTAACTCACCTCTTGCACCAGGAGGTTGGGTCAGTGGCACACTGTCTAATAATGGAACATATTTGTTAATACTAATAGACATTTGTAAAACTACCACATGCCTTTAGCCTTCAAGTCAAAGCACAGGATGCTTGCTAGGGTTGTGAAATGTATGATGTAAAACTTGGGATGTTTTGGTTACAACATATCTCATTTATTTTTACTGTCATCACCCTCCCTGGTATATAATACCTGCTGCATGCAGAGTGAAATATTGCAGATGTTTTCAAAATAATACTGGGCTGGTGGAGAAACCAAAAGGTCTCTTGTGCGTAAGGTCTGGTTATTTTCACTTCAAAACAACTAGGCAACAAAGTTTCTGTGTGCTTGTATTTTAAAAGGCCTGGATTCCTATGCGCTGACTCATACTTGTGCTGCCCACCCAAAAACTTACCTCTAAGAACTTGGAGAGAGACTCCAGCCATTTTAATACCCTCAGGATTCAAGAATGAAGAGTAAAAAGATAAAACTAGTTATAACTATTCATTAGTTTTTTGTACTTCACATAATTTGTGCAATGGCTTCAGGGGTCTAATTGAATCACTTTTCCCACCTTGTCTTAATTTTAATTATGCAGCAATCTTTTTTACCAACCTGTGCAAAGGAGCCATATGAAAATGTGACATATGACAATATACATTTACCTAAGCTCTAGGACTATTCTGACCTACAGGCAATTAGCTACTGCCTCCAGCACTCAAACGACCAATTAAAGAGTTAACAAAATGCCCTCCAAATCACCTACATGTTCAGGTTTTTGGACTGCCATGAACATTATACTTCAACTGATATAATTTTTGACTGACTGATTTACTAAGTCTGCATCGGCTAAAATTCCAGAGCCATGCCTGTAAAACTGAAGAATCAGATTTTATGAGGTGCTTTCATTGTCATTAAAGACGATCCCACCTTAGCCCTTTCCCTAACAAGACAATCTTGCAGCAGTCATTACAGAATGTGATCCCAGCTTGTCATCAGGGAAAAAATGGCTTGCTAGGTCAATGAGGACTGCACTAAGTTCATCTCAAGGATGTAAGACATCGCTCTCAGTGGCTACCAGCCAAGAACAAAAAAATTCAACAGCCTCAAAGGATTGATTTTTCCAAGACATGGTCCCCAAGTTTTACAGGTAGCCAATTTCAGAAATCCAGAGAGATTAAATCAGTAGTCACAAATGGTCACCTTTACATCTGTTCATGATTTGCAAAGTAGTAGTGAGCATTTCACTGCAGACAACAGATCATTTACAGCCGGAAGTGCACAACAGGACTGACCCTAAGACAGAAAATTTCAAAGAAAATTGTATTCAAATGCGTTCTTGCATGGGAATAAGAGTCCTAGGACACTGCTAATTATACCAACTAAGAGAGAAGTGAGGGGTGCTAATCTGCCCAGGAAATCCCAAGTTCCAGTCCTGCCACCAGCAGTAAGTCAAGTTGTGGTTTTGTAATCTCCTTTCCTCCCTTCCTCAGCTGGCAATGGGGGATAACAATTTCCCCTGACATATATTATACATGGTACCTCGAGGACTGACATTCTTAAAGTGCTCTGAAAATGGGCAAATTGTCTGGGTGACCCACCAGAGTCATACTGGGCATTCCACCATAATTTAGGAAAGTTTTGCTTCTGCTTTCTATGAGCAGTGTGGTTTCATGATGGTATCTTACAGGTACAGACTGCTTTGCAAATCCACCATTGCCTTCACACAAGAAAAGCATGACTCTGAGATGAAAAATGTCAATTTGTAAAATTGTTATAGACCTAAGACTTGTATGCAGACTCCCAGCTAAACTGCTGCTGTTCCTCTGACGCTGATGGACATCATCTGTCCAACGGTCTGAATGCTTGGCAGAAACTTTTCTGAGATTGAACAGAAAGAGTATTACTGGTCTTCCTTCTCTGACTACAAAGACACAAATACTACCGAGATTTACACAGGTGAAGTCCATCTGGCTTTGCAGACCCAGCAAATGCTTCACTTGAAAGCATACCCATTCACAATATGAAAGCATACCCAAAAAGCATCGCAATCTTCTGGATGCCATCAGAAGCTGAAGACAGAGCTAAAGAATCCAGAGCAGAATTTCTCTTCCACTCTCTGAACTTTCATTACTAAGACAAGGCCCAAAGGGCATGTTGACCAAACAGCTTCACTACACACACGGGGTAAGGTGAAGCGAACGTCATCGTGGAGATAAATGAATCAGACAGTCCAGTGACTTAAGGCTACTTGTCTTCTTGCCTACCATTTGGAAACCAATGTCTGGCAGCAGCAACCTTAGTTCTCCTGTTTTCCGAGTCAGTGGTTGCAGGGACCATCATGGAGGTGACACTCTTGGTCTTCAAGGGTTAGAGAAATCAATATTGGCAGCACAAAGGACACTTAATGACAGATTCAAAAAAGTGGTGTTTTATCAGTGGAGGAAACGAAAGGGGCGAAAACAGGTAGTTGTAAATGGCCAGGTAAGCAAAAAAATAAGCCCATATGAAAAAAAATAAATAAATAAAACAGTGCTTTATTTTCTTGTCTCTATTTGCTGTGCAGTCCAGTCAAAGAGTGAAAAAGCAACTGTTGGATGCCCAGGGCTTCTTTGCTTTGAAAAATACCGAGTCAAACTTAACAATGAAGAGCAGGGATTCCATAAGGTTGTTTATGTATGGCACACATGCAAATGCATGTGATTATGTAGAAGTGTGTCTGTGTGTAGTGTAGCATTAACACCAATTCTTACAGCCTTATGAAATGATATCTTATAAAGAAAGAGAGGAAGAAAGGAAAAGCAAGCTAGATTTTTTTTTCTCCCTTCACAAATATGATGCAGTTTACAGAAGCATGGTCCTTTTTTAGGAAGAATTCTAAATGCATCATTCAAATATTGTTTGAGCTGAATACATGATATACATATCATGAATACATATAATCACAGCACAGTCTTTTGTGGAAGTTCTGAAAATAGCATTGGAAAAAGCTGACCATGAGTTTCCATCTAAGGATTTGCATTTGGTTAACATGTGTGAACCAATTCCATTCATCTCACCCTCAATGGGAACTATCCTGCAGCTCCTAATGGTGAAGCTGAAAAGTTTGGCCTGAATGACAGGGATCATTTACGTGAGCCTGATGGCAAGGACAGCATTTACAGCCACAAGATCTAACTGCGTACTGGGGAGCCCCATTAAACTGAAAAATCCCTATCGGTTATGCAGTATATGCAATATGCTACCATATTGCAAAATGCAGTCAAAAGAGTACGAGCCTCACAGCAAGTTAAGTTTTAAGTTATCTGTTGATTTTCCTAACCTTTTTCCACCAGTTCCTCTTTGGAAGGAAAGGTTAGGGTTGCCAGGAGCATTCAAAATTCCTTCTCTCCACTTGTTTTGCAGGATGTAACTCAGTTTCTCTCGACTCTCCAACTGCAGAAGGCTGTAGGAAAAAATAAAAGAGGGAAAGGGATAAATCAAAGGAAAATAGGGCAATTAGGTGCATGAGCTTAGCTTCAAAAAACTTTGCATCCACTCTCTGCTCAGCTGGGTGCGTGGAGCTGCTGGGAAGCATTGCACCGCAGGGGGGTCTGCACTGAGGGTGTCGGGAGATCAGAGGGGACATCGCTGCCCTCTGCAAAACCTGTGGGAACCAGTGAAACTGGAGGATGTGGGAAGGGTGGCAGGGAGGGCCGAGCGCTCTCAGTAGCATGTTTCCTAGGAAACCTTCGACAGCAAATATCACATTAGTCCTGCCTTGTGGCCCAGCTCATGTGATGTCAAGAACAATTTCTCACAACTCAGCTCAGAAGGTTAGCAAGACTTGGTGAAATGTTCAGTGATTCCGGCCTGACTGTCCAGCTGGGAATGAAACAAGAAATTGAGGGTGTTTGCATTTGTTTTGGAGGGTTTTGACAGATTCCTAAATAAATCTTTTTTATTTATTAAAAAAAAAAGTACATTTGCCTTATAGCCTCACAGGTTTATGGAGACTAACCCAATTGCCATGTTCATTTTCAAGGCTCTCCTTTTAACAAAAGAGATTTTCCAGAAGTGAAAATATAGTGGGGAAAAAAAAAATAATAATTAAAATAAAAAAGAAGGAAAAAAAAAAAAAGGAAAAAAAAAAAAGGCAAAAAGCAATTCCGTGGAAGTCTTAGGGTAGTTTGATTGCCATCTAGTTCATATGTTAATAAAAAAACAAAGCTCCATCATAGACTTCTGGTGTTACAAAACTTCATTTACAACTATCCCTTCTAATTTCTGTCAGCTGCAGTCTGAAAATATCCATAGCCTATTGGATTTAAAGAGAAAAGCCATAAGCTCTGGCAGCACAACTCATATATGCGATGCACCTTGGCCTCCACCAGCTCCTTGCCCTGGGGCTCAAATGCCTGCAGAGGGGTCTGAGCGCAGGGATGCAGCATTTTACTTCTCAAGGCTGCACAGCCTTGGGTGGTTGAATATCTGGGGTGACTACACGGTTCCATGGACCTTCCCACAACATAACTGTTGTGCACAGGTTATGTTTTTCTTCCCTAAATCTTTGCAAACTGGCCACACCACAAGGCAACTGCACAGTATTGTAGAGGAAAGGTGCCAGCTTTTCTGTCTTTTCTGCTGGCTTCACATCTGTGACTTCAGTGGAGTTTCTTTGACTTCTAATTCTTTAAGAGAAAAGAGACTAAAACTAAAAAATCTTCCTCTGGTGACACACTTCATCTCATACTTAGTGAAATATAAAGACCTTTTTAATAGAAAGTAATATATTTAAACAAATTAAAAATAGCCCCACTAATTTCTTTTTAATCATAAGCTAACTTAGGTGTGTGACCTCTTTATTTCCTTTTGCTGTTTCTCATCTTCAGTGATTTGAGCCCTCACATCTAGTTTTTTTTTTCCTTCCTTTTTTTTCCTTCCCAGGGAAATGAGAGATGAATACAAAAAGAACAAGACAGCTTGAGGTACCTGAGAAACACCAGCATAGAAATAGGTCCATCATTTCCTTTCATCCCATTTTAGATACAGGAGGCCTGATGGATCAGCTTTTCCTTCAGGAAAGCTAGGATTAAAGAGGTCAGGTCAGCAGTGTGAGAACGTCTTTAAGAACAGTGTGGGAACACAAGATTTCCTTACTAGCACGTTAATGTAGAGAATCTGAAGCTCATTTACAAGAAACAGGGACAGCTGATATTACCCCATCCCAAGTCCACTATGTCCTTAGAGCTGTTAGATCCACCAAGTGGCAAATCTCCGAAGCCACGCGTCACTGGAAATCTCATAAAACAGAACAAGGACAACATTAGGATTTACTGACCACTGTAAAGATTTCTCTTAAGATTCAAAAGCAAGGGTTCTGCAGGGGGAAAGCACGACAGCAAAGGCTCCAGCTGAGGTTACAGAAGGTGAGGATACACCCGACTGTTCAGCAGAAACGCGAGTCCCCCTGACCCACGAGCATCTCACAGCTCCCTGCATTTGTTACCCTCTCCGCCCACCTAAGGCCTCCCTCGTTTGGGAGATACCTGCTGGCGTTCACAAAGCAGCTTCTTTGTGCTCCCTGGGACAGGATCCGTCCTCCTGGGCTCTGCAGGGCTCCAGGCATCGGCCATGGGGCTCCGTGAGGAGAGGCCCCGGACGCTTCCAGAAGGTTCCAGAGGGTTCCGGCGGCCCCCTCACGGGGCACAGCCTGGCCCCTCAGTACCACTTCCGGTCAGGAATAGGTCTGCATTAATTTAAATGAATAAGTAAATAAGTATTTTAATAATAACGTTTTTTTCTAATCACATGAAAAATATTTCTCTGCTCTAGCTGTAAAATAAAGTACTCTAATCTCTCCCGGTTGACAAAAACATCCTGCTTTTTTGAATAATCTTTGAAAGACTAGTCTATCCACCCTCTCACACGTGTACTGTACATATGTCATATTTCTGAGACATGTAAATGTTATATAGCACTGACTGAAGGGATGAAAGGGTTGAACGCACCCACATAACGCTGCAGCGTCGCTGGAGCAGTCAAAGGGAGAAGGCTCTTCTTACATCAAAGTTGTCAGGTAAGGTTGTTTTCTCCATACAGGCATCCTTTTTTTAAAGTTAATAATATCCCAGAGCAGTAAACAGATCTTGTAACACTTAGAGCAATTGCTTCTCATACATTAAGGACCTGAACAAATGAAGATTTAAACTCTGGTTATGTATAAATAGCCATATCATGTTTACCTGCGACGCTAGAATAAATATGCCCTCTTTCTTCTGAACTCTTTACAATAAAAATTAATTCCTCATCCACAAGAGCTATGGATGAAACCTCCAGCAGTATGTTTTACCACACTTCCAGCTGCTAAATGCCTGTGATGGAGATGTCAAGAGATGAATTAATGGAAGCTCCCTGCACAAGCCTCTCTGCCACCAGGTAAGCAGTGAAGGCCCCCACCTGGCGAGCTGGGTGGGAAGGCGAGCACACTTCTTCCAGCCTCTCTAAAAGAGTGCATTGGTCTTGTTTGGAGCATGTTTAAGTCTTGTTCAGCACTACGATGCTTGGCAGAAATGGTATCTGGAGGGACTTGGCCACTGCTGACTCTGGTCCCTTCAGTGTCTCTGCACCAGCACTGTAGCACCTTCCACCATTATCTATCGCTGAAAATACACACAGGCCTAAATAATATCTCAGTCAGTATCTTATAGATATAAATGATTTGGAAAGAAATATCTGTTCTTATCATGAGGAAAGATCTATAACTCACTCTTAGTCTTTCATCACTAGGAGGAAATATACTGCAATTTACGCCAATACATTATCTCTTCTTATTTCCCTCTGTATGTGTATTTATCTCTCTGGGTCACTCTTTATCAATCCAGCCACCCGTGCTCACCCAAGCACACAGTTCATGCGTGGCCCAAGCTAGCCCTCTGGTTTGGGTGGGAGTCTCTGTTCTTCCCTGACCTGCAGCCCGAACGAATAAGAGCACAGCTGGTTTTCATACTCTAAACTACATTTTCCCTGCCTGCAGCTGAAATCCCATACTAATGTCATGTCATTTTGTCAGCCATCATGATGGGACGCCGAGTGGTTAAAATCAGCATGGCATCAGTCTCAGCACTGTAAATCTCAACAGGAGGGGCCTGAGCCAAGGCTGGAGCTGAGCTTTCCCCCAAGCCCATACATGTTTCAGCCTGGAGTTTTAGGTCAGGAATATTTTGAATTCCAGGTTGTTAAACTTACCAGCTTATGCACCCATCTCCCCTCCGGCTCCCACAGAGGAACCTCTGTGCTCTAAAATGAAGGTTGCTTCTAGCCCTTGCCTCTATGGTTTGCAGTCTAATGTCGTAAGATTCACAGCTACATTTCTTGCTTCCCAATCCACAACAGCAGTTAACCCTATCCCCGTGTATTTCCTCCACAGCACACTGCAGTTCTTTCCCAAAACACTAAGATCCTTCTGGTATACGTATACACACCCGGTGAAACCCGAACGTCTGGGATTGCAGCAAGATCAAATTTCGGCATTGATAGTCATTCATTCACTCATTCATTCATGGAAAAAGATACAAGGACTCCATCCTGCCCAAGTACGAAAGCTTTTTTTTTTTTTTTTTTTTTTTTTTTTTCCTGAGGAGTATTGCATGCAACAGCCAGCAACTGGCTGCCCTGTTTGGGACATAGGTGCTTTGTAGAAGATTCCTGTTACATCAGCTCACACATCAGCTTGCAAGAAAGCTTCCAAGTGGGGAAGCATATGATTTTTCATTTGGCACTGCGGTACTGCTACTAATAAAAAGAGTAAGCATTTTCTATTAGAGCCTGGAAAGAGTTTGCCAAAAGTCAGGGTTCTATACAGAAATAGCTGCATGTCCACATCAGTTAGTTTCTCTCGGAAACTTAAAAAAAAATTAAATATATCTTTTTGATGGCTTTACCCTGCACTGCCCAGGCACATTAAGCCACAGTAAACTACATTCTTATGGTTGTCATAACATTTCGCTCTGTGTTGCTTGCAACGTGAATAATCTATTAAGATATATAAGGTGCAAAACGCTGCCTTTATGTCTCCGAGTTCCCACAATCTGCTGTACCAACCCAGTGCAATTACTGCTGGAGCAGCGCAAGAGCGGTTCCCTGCCACTGCTGCAGCTGACCGAAGGGTCTGGGCCAGTGACTCCGGGCAGGCTTGGCCACAGCCATCAGGGCTGCGGGGACCTGCCTTCCTCCCACTGTTCTCCCCCTCCTCCTCCCCTATCCCAGCCTGTCATCAATCTTACTAAAATGACAGCAGACAGATGTTAGCCTTTGCAAAGATCAAATGAAATCTATGGCTTTAGGGCTGTTCACCAAGGAGCGGAGTAGTCTACACCAGACACGGGCACCAGCAGTCACCTCCTCTGCATCAACAAGCCTCGAATCAGTTTGGCAGCCATCACAGTCATCTCTCCACAGGCAACCCGAGTCCTGAAATAGATTTTGACAAACTTTAACGTTTTAGCCTCTCTACAGAGTTGTTTGCTTGTTTGTTTTTACAGCAAGATTGCTCATTCGGAAGTTTTTTGGGTGAGAGTTTTACATGTGTTGGGGGTGAGGTTGGGAGGGGCTTGTGTTTGCAGCCACATGAACAAGCAGCTCAGGAGTGCACAGGAGTGGGGCTTAATTTGGGTTTAGTATACTTGGCCCCTGCGAGTTCAGTACCTTGAATGCTGCTAGCAAAGGGGGAAAAAAAAAGATTACTCCATGGCATAAATATGCTGTATGTGCCCTTGTCTCATGCAATTTCTTTACATCGATGTGCAGGAATATTTATCCCCAGTAGAAATGTTTAACTAATCTGGTAAATGTCAAGCCATATGGTGTACATTGTAAGGATTTCATCAGGCCTTTTTAACTCTTTGTGAAAGTCTCTCCCTCTCTCGCTCTCTCTCTCAGTGCTTTTTCCTTTTTTTTTTTTTTTCCTTCCCATTGCTGACCCCAACAGAACCTATGAGGCAGGAGATAGCGTGCATGGTGTTATTAACATTAGTGAGATCAGGAAGGTGATGTTCATGGTTTATAATAACAAGCAATATTAGCCAGAAGTGCAACTTGTGAGGCACCTTTATGCTGGGCAAAGAGTTGCTGAATGTAATTTTTATCAGCAGTGACCTGCAGAAGATCACTAATACTTTTTTTTTTTTTTTTTTTTTTTTTTTATAACAAACCATCCACCCCAACAATGTACAAAATTCCCCGGGGCTACCTCATCTCTTATCACTTCCTTTGAATAATCAAGTCTTCACAATAAATAAACTGCAGCTCTCCAGCACTTTCAACTAAAGGAAATGTTTTTGTACTGTAACTATCTAGTGTATCTTCCAGAAAGATAGAGCGCAATTTACAATAAGCAATATCAAAAAAGAATAAACCGTTATGCTCGTGCCAATCCTTATTCATGGATTTATAACAAGACATATCTGTTTTCTTCCTATAAATCTTGACTCTATTTTTAGAGTTTGCAAATAATGACTCCAGTCTTTGGCTGCCTGCCACTTCTGGGAAAAACTAGAATAGTCACAGTGCAAGACTACAATATTAAAAAAAAAGGGGCGGGGGGGGGGGGAGAGGGAAGAGGAATCTTGCTGAACTCCAAATATTCCCTACCAGGAGAGACCATTCAAGATCAGTGGTAAGTGATGCAAATACACAGAACGTTTCAGAGAAAATGGCAGCAGGCTGGAAATTTGGCTTTACTTCTGCACCTATTCTGGAATTCTTTTTACCTAAAACAAATAGTGACAGCCTAAGCAAGCCCTTTGCTGCATCTCTGGCAGTGCTTGCACCAAGCAAGCTGTGAGCGAGCCTGGCCATCTCTGCTGGGCACCACTGCTGCCTGTCTGTCTCACGGGCCACTGGACCTGCTGTTAGCTTCTGTTGATGGAGACAGCCTCTGAGGGTAAAGGATTGTAGAACGCTTCTTGCTACAGAATAGTACAGGAATAAAAACTAAAAAATAAAACCAGGAAAAACTACCACCTCTGTAGGTGGTAGCTGTAGCCTCTGGACATTTTAGAGCGGTGGAAGGCTAGGGAGGGGGAGCTGCAGGTCAAGGAAAGGATAAGATCTGGGTGGCTGGGAATGGGGAGGGAGAAAGAGGAATGTAGTGAAGGAGGTAGAAAAGGAAAAGCAGGGAAATGACAGCATTCAGATAAATTTAGGGTTGAATGCAAACTTCTGGGGGAGGGGAGGCGTTTCCTGCCCCCAAACCTCTGAACTTTCTGAGATTCTCCTGTATTGCAAGTGATTTACCTGTAAAAGTGAACTGGAGAAAAAGAAGAAAAAAAAAAAAAAAGAAAAAGGAGAAAAAAAAAAAAGAGGGAGAAAATTGAAATAAACAATTCTCTGCTGTTTAAACAATCTTTCCATCCTACTCCCCCAGGGTCAAATGTTCAGGCACAAGGACACAAACAAAAAAAAAAGAAAGAAAGAAAGGAAAATCACTTTAAAAGGGGGATCTTTACACAAATGCATTAGCCCTAGTTTTCATCAATATAACATCAGTATATCAAATGTTAACACAAAGTGACTTCCCCAGATACCTGCAGTTCCTTAACTCCAAAATATTTATTGGTGCATTACTCTTAACATTTCATCATTATTAAGGACGTTCACAAGCAATAGTACAGCAGCTACTAGTGTAGTTATCTGAGCTTTGTTATATGCAGGCATTTTGGGAAAAAGAGTGAGAGAGAGAGGGAGAGAGAGAAGGCTAAGTTGTAAACACACTGAAAAAAGGAACGAGAAGACAAACATTAATAATTAATCAGAAGCACTAGTCCAAGACTTTGACTGTGAAAGCTATGAGATGAATGTATCTATTAGCCATGTATATTAAAAAAAAAAAAAATCTCACACTAATGTGTTTCTAATAACAGCATTATCTGGTTGTATAGACAGCTCATGTCTGAGCAGCCTCTCAATATTCAGGAAGTTGTTGACAAAGACTTCAGCAATAGCCTGTGTGATTTTGTGTTATTTCCTTTAATTGAACCAATAAGACCTGCACTCCTGACCTTTGCTCAGAAGGCTAATTTGAGATTAGGGTAGTCTAAAAGTAAGAAATAGCAAGTGTATTTTTAAAGCACAGAAACATTTCTATAGTAATAGAAGATTAAGATGAATTTCAGTACTCGGATCCTTTCAGCCCCCAAGCCACTCTGCTCTTAAAGAGATTTTTGAAAGGACTTTGGTGGGACAATATAGTATCTTAGTTTTCAGAAAACGTTAATTCACTCAGCTTTGTCTTTGTGCTGAGTGTTTTAGGGCTTGTAATAAAGATGAAACCCATGACCCTGAGTCCTTGGTGTCTTTACCATCACCCACTAGGACATTCAGAAGTCCCTTAGGAAAACTTACACAAGAGCATAAAATATGCCATTTCAGATAATGATTCTTTGTGGTTCTTATATTATTCTGGTCTAGCACTGCAGGCTGCAATACTCGAGCTATGTGTAAAAGCCAGGGAATGAATGAGACTGGCTCCTCAGTGGGAGAAGGAGATCCCAAGTGATTTGGGAGAAGATAGGAGAACAAATGTTTTGATTACAGCTGTGAACATTATACCAATATAGTAGAGAGACCCTGCTGCACAACTCTGTGCCAAAACACAGAGGAATGACTAAAGCCCAATGAAAAATGGGACAAAACAGAGCAGAGGGGGGCAGAATGGGTGTTGGTTTTAATATGTGTGGATTTACTCCATGTCTTCTCAGGCAGAATAATAAACAAATAGTGAGGCTGTCTGAGGAGCTGACCATGACCCAGGAGCCAGTGTCTAGTCCTGCTTGTGCTCCTGCCTCTCTGTATAGCTCTGTGGCTGCAGGGGTGCCTCGGTGTGCTATGCCTTCAGCCTCACGGGGCTACATGTGAGCCAGACTTGATTTAAAAGAAAACCAGGAAGAGCTGACACAGTTTTCTTCCCGGGTTTTCCTTTCCCCACGCACTCTGTAAGGCTCCAGCTTATGTTTTCTTACACAGGGGCTGGAGGCGCATAGGTGCTCTTTCCACTGGAAGCAAGAGGCAGGAAAGAATTGCTGTGCTGAATGAGGCTGCCTACCCTGCAGAGAGAGGGCAGGATGAAAAGAAGGAGCTGGAGACCAGTTAACTTAACAATAGTGCCCTTTTGCAGTGCAGTACACAGAAAACTCATATTCAAACTCAAATTATTATTTTCCCCTCAGCTGCAATGTTCAAATAGGGCTGATCGTGATGTCCTATACAAGGACATCCACGAAGTCAGGAGGAATACTTCAAGCAGCGTGGCTGCAGGTAAAAGAACCAACAGTCACTGCTGCAATGTGGATGGATTTAAAGGCTGTTCCCTCTATTTACACATGTAGATATTGTAATGCTGCTATGCAAACAGTCCTCTGTGGACTTTTGCTTGTGGATTTTATTATAACACGTTCCTGACTATGAATGGCACCTTTCCTCTGCAATTCCTGCTGTCGTGCCCTTTGTGTTTTATTTTCAGACTCTCTTCTGGTTTTGTTACTTTTCTTGCTGGCACAATTTAAAAAGTAGGAAATTAACTTTCTCTTCTCTAAGTGATGCTCATGGCATGTGAGCTGCGGTTGAGTTGTATTCCCTGAACTTTGCAGCCACTGGAAACACGAACAGTATGTCAACTTGTTCCTGCCTTTGCAAGAGAATTCAAGGTCAAGCTGACCAGTGAACTCTCGTATTTAAACAGAGTAAGTCAATGCTCATCTACAGCACTGAAACTGCCTCTAGGAAAGATGTTAACCCTGTGCTGGGCCTCCAGACAGTGCAGGCCGTGTCATGGCTTTTAAAGCAGCTCTCTGTTGCTGTCAATAAGAGCTGGACATACTGCATATGTCTACCAGGCCTAAACAAGTGTCCCTTCTTTGGATGTGCGCCGTGCACAGGAGGCCCTCAAGGGGTTAATACATGCCATTCCCGAGTTCAGTGAAGGGACAGGGAGAGCCGAACAGCGGGAATTTCAGGATGTTAATAGCCTCTTCTCTTCCGATTGGCCCAGAACGAATGCAGGGTACAGTAAATTGTCCTTGTCAGCTTAGCTCACATGATGATATGCTTTATTTCTAGACATGCCTTGAATCTGTCCCTTGAATTTATGTTCAGAAAATAAACACTTCCAGACGGCAATAAAGCATTCAGTTGTAGCTGGCTGTTGCACAGTCTCAAGCCAACCAAAGCCATTCGCCTTAGAGTTTCTAGAGCTTGCAAAGCTTCAGCTCCGTGTCGTGCTTCCTTTGGCTCCTGCTCGCATTAACAAGTGCCTCCCCACTCCACCTAGTACTTGAAGGGATGCCCCAACTTACTTCGGAAAGCTCCAGAGAGTTTTCTTTGGCTGCCATGCAGGCACCATCCCGATAGATGATGTCAGGCCCTCGCGCATGCAGACATCCCGTCCTTCACAGCAGGCAGCACTGACTCAGAGAAAATAAAAGAGAAAAAAAAAATCAATGGCAGCAAGTTACAAAATAAAGGTATCAATGATTCAGGATATGAATTTCCTACCATAAAAAAAAAAAAATTAAACAGCTGTTACATTTTTGTCTGATGTGGCTAAGGAAACAACTGGTGGCTGGCTGATTTACTGATTAGGAAGGTTGTATGCAATAATCTCCAGGTGTTGCTGATAAATGCCCAAATAGAGCTGCAGTGTTTGTTTGCAACCAGTAATTTTTATGGCTATCCTCTCTCTCCACCTCAGCTCCCCTCAATAACACCAGTTTATAACTGCATAGTTACAGTATAGGGGAGTTTGGCAAAAATCAATGGTAAATGCGCATAGGAGACAACAAAAGAGCAATACAAATAGAAAAGGCCTCGTTACAGCTTTAGTTTATTAGAGGTGTGTGGATATTAAGATGTGTTTTTCAACCCAAAGGCATTAGAGGAAGAAGTATGGAGTTATATCTACCACATTTAGGGTTGGGCAGCCAGCACCCAACTATTACACTTAGAAAATGCCTGAAGAGCCCTGTGCGTAGGCAGCTTTCATTTTGCTCACATTTTGCTGTCACTGAAGTCTCGCTTAAGAGCAGCATTGCCATGGGCCTGTGTACAGGGCTGTGGTAACTCCCTTGCAGTGTTTGCTGGAGGTCCTTAGTTTCTTCCAGCCTTAGCTGTAGCCCTTGATGAAGCTGTGGCAACTCGCAGCTTCGGTTCAGGAGATGCCCTTCTGCTCCTGGGGTGTCCCTGCAGCCTGGGGCTGATACTATTGCTATGTGCTCAACAGTCCTGGTCCAGCTTTCTTCAGAAGATGGATGGTGCTGTTTTCCTCCTGAACAGATCAGCTTCAGGGCAAGAAGGAACCCGCACGGGGCGAGAAGTAGCTTCTCCGTGGTCCAAATGAGTCTGATGGTGAAATTTTTTAATAAGTCCAGAGAATGGCGGGGGTACAGTGCTATTGTAGATTATATACTCATTGGGAGATCGGGATGCAAAAATTAGGAATACTCCCGGTATCAGGTGGAGCTGGAGTGAGTTCCCATGCACCCCTTTTTGGTGACAACAGCTGCCCATTACAGCGCCAAGGCAGCCAACAAAGGGGTGGCTGCAGAGGTGGTGGTCTCCTACCCCGCAGGCGGGGAGCTGGGGGACCCCAACAGACCTAACGGGGGGACAGGCACAGAGCCCGGGGGCAGGGGCACTCACAGGGCCCACCCTGGGAAGCGGTGGGGGTCTGCCCAGGGGAAAAAGGCTGCCCAGGGGAATTAAATCCCTGCTAAATTCCATTGCTTTCCTTTCCCCTCCAGCACCAGGCCAGACGCCTCCCAGGCAGCGGGGATACTTTCTCATTGCTGGTTCAGCAAGGGTGTTCAAAAGCTTTTACAATTTCACAGGAAGCCAAAGGGCAATTATGCTTAACACCTCCCAGCCCCCCTTTCCTTTTCTTTGGCTATCTTGCTTTCTTCTGTTTCTCATTCACCCTCATTCCCATCCTTCCTTTCCTCTTCTCTTCCCTTGATCCCATTCAGGGACTCCAAAAGACTAATTCAGCACAGCACTGGCAGAGATAAGTTAAAACAATGAGCAGATTTGCAATTAGGGAGAGTCTGAAGCATGGGGAATTGCGCATGTTTTACAATCATCTCTTGCCGGGCAATAGGGACTTTATCTTCGGTAGATACAGCTCCTTCCTTAGCTGCCGTGGCCCCACCCTCGAGCATCAAGTGAAATTCCACATTCGCACTACGGTGCTGCAAGATTTCAAACATATCCCACTGAAAAAAAAAAAAAAAAAAGTTAAAAATGTATGCTGTACTTTGGCCAGGGCTGATTATCAATGGTGTACATGCCTTTAAAATCCTTTGTTAATGAGGTATCCTTATTACCATAATCAAACACACTTAGAAACTTGTCACAGATAAGAAAAATTCTTTACATTCTTTGCTCTGCACTTTCCTTTGGCATCTCTTCCCCATCCCCCTCAGTGACTGCTTAGCTTCTGAAGGTTAGGGACCAGTAGCGCTGGAAATTAAAGTCCTCTGTTTACCCACACAAGCAAAGAAACAGTCAAAGCTTCCTTACTTTGCTGCAGAAATGACCTGAACGGTGACCTGAGGAGACCACCCTCCTGAGAGAGGAGAGGTCACCGAGCCTCCACGCAGGATCTGCTCTGGGCATCCTCTGCAGACAGCGCGAGGGAGAGATTGCAAATCATCCAAACTGTGCCAAATTATGTGTGAAGGTTTTGTAATGCAGACTACTGTCCACCAGGGATTAAATTAAGAACATCAAACCCAACACAGGAAAAATTGCATTTTATACTTAAATTTGACTCGTAGTGTTTTATTTAATGCATTTTATCAACTTTTATGTCCCAAAACATCTCACCACCAGAAAATACTCAAATAAATTGAGCAATTTATGGAGAGGGCCATACAAATTTAGCATGAAAGACTCTTGCTTTTAATTTGTTCGTACAGAACATGGACTCAGACAGCCACTCAGGCAGCCATCCCATTCATTCCAGATACCACCCTGTGTTTCTCCCCGTGTTTACAGAACACCTGTCTAAATGGCATGAAAGCTTGACTTAAATGTGAGTGGTCTGACATGAATCGAGTGATTCATAATTAGAGCAAAGGTAGAAATATACTCAGCTCAGACAGGGGAGTTCGCACATCACTACATGTCAGCATCCTCTGCTGCTTATCCCAGGACTGGATCATTTCATCTGAAATTACAAGATACAATGGGATTTTTAGAAATCTGACTCCTTGTTACAAAAATATACATCTTATTATTTGTTGGGTGATTATTTTTTTTTATTATTATTATTTTTTGCTTTACATATGAACAAAACTTCTGTTTTACTGTAGCCTTTAAAGTGAAGAATTTCTTAATTTTAGATTTAAGAATATTTCTAGGTAGTAAATTTAGAAACAAGACCAGGGTAGAAAAAAAAAAAAAAAAAAAAAAAGATAAAAGTCTCTTGTGGAAGGGTATGAGAACCGCTCATTTTTAAATACATGCTGTTTGCCTGGTACTCCTTGATGGCTCCATCAGGACTATGATAATATATCAACCACATTCTTAGGGCTTGGTTAACCCTTGTGCAACTGGAGCTGCACTGTAGGAAGCACATTTAGTCAGAAAATGTTATTTATTGCCTTTTTTTAAGCACCCCAATGAGGACAAGACCCTACAACCTTGGACTCTGTATTGCCTGGTCTAGTTTCATACCTGAAGCTCACTAAATTCTTTTACTTTGGTGATGTTACCAAGAGCTTTTCAACTCTTTCCAGCTGCTGTGGAAGGAAAAGGGAGATTTCTTCCCCTGGGTACCAGCATTAAGACTGCGTGAGATTCGTGCATTCCCAACAGCCCGTTGCCAGTGAAAGCCTCCCCTGGAACCATTCTTCTCCAGAGCCTGAGGGCAGTGGGCAAATAATGAATATATCCTCAAGCTAGTCGTGAGAGTAATGTATGTATTACCACTACCTTACAGATGTGAAACTGAGGCACAGAGATTGAATTTTTGGCTTACGGCCACATTAAGAACCTGAAGTAAGACAAATTATGAGGTACTGAGGACCACTCCGGCTCCTCTGCTGCGAAACTACACTGACTTCTGTGCAGTTCCTTCCTCTGAGGAAAACAAGCAAACAAACCATCCAAAACAAAACAAAACAAAACAAAACCACAAGAACAAACAAAACAACATCTTGGACTGGTAGATACAAAGACTGCATAAAGTGAAAAGCTGAGGAAAAATCACGCTTCTGGATACAAGGAAATTTGATTACTGAACTCACCAGAACGCTAGTAATAGAAGCCTAAATGTGTAAAGTAAACAGAATTTATTCAGAGAGTAGACTATTGCCCACGTATATGTAAATATATATATAATTTATATTAAACAGTAACATTCCGATTCTCCAACTAGTAGTGTTTGGTTAAACTTATCCACCAAATATGGGTATTCATTAGCACTCGCGTTTCAGTGGCTGAGTATCAATAAATGTGTGAAGAACAGCCACCGAAAACGTATGTGTTACTTCAGAAAGTGAAACAACATCTTCTACAACACGATATTATGTCATTAAAGCTCTTGATACTCGTATCAGCCTCTGTATTGACCTATTGTGACTGCTTGTGACCTTGTAAGGCAGTAAAATACTATAATTTTATACAGTGGGGGACCCGATCCTATTCTGGAGCCCTGATCCAAAGCCCACAGATGTGCACAGCCGCCTCTGCGTTTGCTGCAGCCCGGTTTGGGTTAGGCTTCGCATGAACAGCCAAAACACTCCTGCAAGGACATGTGGATTGGGCCTTATAATCCACCAAGTACTTGGCTGCAGTACTGCCTATTAAAAAGTCAGCTTTCGCCAGGAGTTGCCACACAATTACAGTGATGACAGTAGCGTCTTCGAAATTATAGGGATGACTGTAGTATCTCCGACAAGACAGTGTGGGAACTGCAGGTTAATGGTATCTCTTAATGGTGATGGCTGTAATGTAGGTTAATGGGATCATCTTTTCTTTTCCCTGGGAGAATTGGTGAATTCTTCCATTCATTGACATTATTTTTAGTAGCAAATGAAGGATTCGATTCAGACCCGGAGATGTTTTCACCAGGAGGTTTGTTTTTAGTGACGATCCCGCTCTACTAACTGAAGCCAGGATGGGTGTGATCTCTGTGAGGAGCTGTGAGAAAGGCTCACCGTACACACCGACACCAGCCTGCCCCAGCGTGTTGGTGCTGCCCGTGTTTTGGGGAGCCCACCTCCTGGGCTCACGCCACCACGCACCCTGGCTGTGCTCTCGGTGGCAAACACCCTGACGCAGCCCATCGAGCTGAGCCAAAATCCTTTATGCCCTGAAATCCGCCATGCGGGACATCGGGGTTTCTGCAACGCGCTTTTTGGCTTCCTGGGGAAGTTTGTCACCGACCTGAAGGCAGATCTTCCCAGCTGCAGCCCCGACCCCACTCATCCCCTCGCTAACCCCTCCGTCCTGCCCTTCAAGCCTTGCTGGCAAGGATGCTGGAGGGCACGGGCTGTTTGTCTGCACGAAAACCAAACTTTGCTGAGTTATCAGAACAAGGCACGCCTGGCTGTCAGCTTATCAGCCAGAGGAGGAAAAAAAAAAAACTACAGAGGCTGAAGAGCACAGCTCCCAGCTCCTCGACCCCCAGTGCTGCTCCGGGGCGGTTCTGCCAGGCGGTGCAGCTGGCACCCAGGCAGGAAGAGCCCTTCAAAGGGGATCCCCTCTGTCCTTTCCCCCTGCCCCCTTTTGCTCTATCTTTCTGCTTCCCTGCCGTAACCCGTGGCTTGGCCGGGGTGCCGGGGCTGCAGCACCGAGGCCTGTGGGCAGTGTGGCCACCAGGAGGCTGGGGTGGCTGCTAATTGCCCGCCGGCCCCGTCTCCCACTCACCGAGTGCCGACGTGACCCGCCTGAGCGAGCGAGCGCGCCGGGTCAGGGCTCGCGGGGGCCAAGTTCAAGGGCACAGGCTGGTACAGACGTATAAACAAGGGAATGGTATGTAAGCAATAAAGACATAAAGGTTAGGATCAGGGCTAGCAGTACAATAAACAGCTGTGATAACCCGGTTTGTTTATAGATAAAGAATTTACTGTAAAATCCGCAACGTGAAGGATACATTTTTTAACACTTTAAGGGATGTATATTTTTAGATCCCCTTTTATTTTTTGTTCCATGTACTGAGCGAATGTCTCCTAACGTCCTTTTTCGTTTCCTTTCTTTTAAAGCAGTCCTGGAAAACGCACACTCATCACGTTAGTTAGAAACCTCCCCCTTCAGAAATCCCTCCAAACAAGCCAGCACTGTTCCACAGGACTTTAAAACTACTGCTGCAACAAATTCGGAGCGGCAGATAGCCTGGTCCTTAGTGCTTAACGCTTCCTATTAAAACAGCCACGTTTCAAGCAAGGAACATCCCTTTACATCCCATTTTTCCTAATTTAGTTTTAATAAAAGTAAGTAGGGTAAGTACAATTTCATTAGAGCTCTTGTACATTTTGCGCAGCGCATGTTTTGCCAACTTTACTTTTAAAACTATATTTCAGAGCGTAGCCAAGCATTTTGCGAAATTACTACAGTGCTTCTTAACTGTCCTGTGAGGCTGCCATCAGAAGCACAATATATTGTACTGTAGCTATTGATCCAAATGGCTACATTTCTAAAGCAGAAAATGATTGTGTAGTGAAAGCAGTGCAGAGGTGCAGTAAAATGCCCTCAAGTATATAAAGACATAAAGATTAAAGTCACCCTGCAGATTCCCTTTAACTCCTCCAAATCCACTGTGTAATGTGTTCTTTTAAGATAAATCACAAACTTTGTACAAATTAACGTGACAGGTGCCAGTGTTCATAAATAAGATTGCTCCTCACCATCAAGAGGCTCAGGGAACGTTTACTTTGCTTTAAATACATGCAAAAGCTGTTAATTAAATTCCCAGATGTCAAAAGATATCTGATTATCTAGAAGGCAAAATAACACCCCAAAATTTGTCAGGCAGAATGGGATAAGAAACTGAGACTTCAGTATAGAGGATGCCCCAGAGTACCAATACCAACCATGTTCAGTTCTGCGCTTAGTGTTCAATAAAGTTTAGTTGATCTTAAAAAGAAAATACACGGGTGGACTCTGCCATAGGCTCTTTCTCCTCCACAGCACCGAAATGCCTTTTCTAAACTTCAGAATACACTTCTCAATGGCGTAGTTGGTAGTAGCACATATGTTACATGGGACTTAAAAAAATGCACTTGGCTGCAGGAAAAATGTATTTGCCCTTGCATTGTTTTCACATTCATACTAGGGATACTTTTTGGTACCAGTCATCTTCAGCACCTTTAACCTTCCCCAGATGACTCCAAAAAATGGGATACGCCTTGGAGGTGTGGTGCAGGGCTCCTAGCACACCTGAACAGCACAACCAAATGCTGATCACGGGCAGTGCTCTTCAAATCTTTAGCCTAATCAGTAACTAATGACATTATACCAATAAACGATTTCGTTTTACGTCTGCTCCGAGTCAGATTCTTCTCTGGCCTGTTTCTGCTTCCACTGTGCTCAGCAGATAATCGCTCATGGTGAGATATTTCCCCCAGTCAAGCTGATGGCCAAATTCTCCAGGATTATAAGGGAACTGGTGGATCCTAAACAGATTAATCTTTGAAGAAAGGAACCTTTCAATCTCTGGCTCCTGGCTGTTCCTGTACATGAGTAAGATATCTTGCGTATGTGTAGATGTATACTTCAGGAGCTCTGTCACTAAAATAATCAGTTGATCAAAACATCCTTATAAGTCAAATTCTGGCCCTCTCTAGCTCTGGTCAGAAGACAGATGGATGAAAAGGCATTGCTAATGCAAACCCCTATCACGCCTGGGGCCTTTCCCCTGCGCAATTATCCTGCCTGGATTATTCCTTCAGGACTGTGACTGATTTACACACTACAGGAGTGTATCTCATCTGGGAAACGAGTGCAGATTTTTAATTATTCTCTGCACCACGGTACCATTCGTAGGGTTTCGGCTGGAGCTGCTGTGCTCGGTGCTGCACATTGCAGGTGAGGACGGTGCCTGCCCAAATTGCTTCCCATCTACCTCACACATTGGACGGAGAGAGGGAACACAAAGCAACAGTAAAAAAAAAAATAATAAGCAGTTGTTGTAACACCTTACCTGCCTCGCCATCTCCAAGGGCTTGGAGGTGTCACTGCCCAAAAGGAGTCCAAAGGAGGAGGCTTAGCATGGGTCTTGTGGGGAGCTGTACAGTAGAAGCCTGATGCTGCTGGCCATAACTGTTGTCTGAAAACATAAATAAAAGGACAGCATTTTAGGAAGGGCTCCGACAAGGAGGACAGGACTTTTATGTGGAATGTGATGGGAAGAAGTCAGTGAGGGAGGCAGCAGGAGAGGACACGGAGGCTCCAGCAGATTCAGAGCCCTGGGAGCCCAGGGCTGGGCTGGGGAGGGGGCACCCTGCTGCCTGCCAGGGTGGAAGGAAATGGGGCAATGTGAAAGCACGGTGCAGGCCACCCGCCTCTGAACACCCTTAGACACCGAAACAAAACCATCCGTTAGACATACAGCAAGTGGCAGCAACGAGGGCTCAGTCTCATGATCCATCAAGGAAAAGAAAAACCTGCAAGGTTAACCACAGTTCGTTTCCAAAGACCCCAATCTCTACCGACGCAGCTGATCTGCGGAGAGAACTGTTTGAAGTGGGGCAGTGAGCCTGTGTCCTTCCCACCTGGGCCACCTGCGCCCCAACATCTCCAGACGGAGTGTGGACTAGCGCAGAGGATGCAGACAGGTTGGACAAGATGCCTCCAGCTCCAAGCTTTGGCGGCTGCTTTCATCCTGCACATCTATCTGAGAAACACGCTGCTGGAGGGGACCCTGGCTGGCCACAGGAGGCATCATTAGAGCCGTGAGCTGGCCTTCAAACCACTGGTTTTGCACTTAGAAGAAATGAAGATCTGTACTGTGCGAGGGATGGATAAAAAAGGACAAATAGCCACTTCTGCTCTGCTCACACAGGTAACGTGCGGAGGGCTGACACGCGTGTTGGGGGGCTTGGAGCACGTTTCCTTTTTGAAATTGGCGGTCCCACCCGTCCCTTGACAATTGTCTGCAGAATTCAGATTTACGAGGTTCCTCACCCAGCCAATAAAACCAGGAGGGAAATAAAGAGATGTCCATAAATGACATATTTTCATGCTTTGTGCAACCTGTCTTTGCAAAGCACTTTTGAGCAGCTAAGCAATTTACATCTAATAGCAAAGTGTTTTTTAATCAGTCAGATCAATTTGTGAAGAATTGGTACATTAGGTATAGCCATATAGCAGGGATCCTTATAGCAAAGGTTTATAAGTAATTGCTCCCTGACCCACTGAACACTGTATTACTATAGAAGTTTGTATTCTATTAAGAGTTAATAAGTGACCAAAATCTAGACTAATACACTGTCAGGGTTCATTATCATTACACGTTCTTGCTATTTTTCCAGTGCCTTTTGCTCTGCCCTTCTTGCTACATATGGAAAACCTATATCAAGATGGTTGCCATGGCAATGAAAAGATTTGCATGTGTCTTATCTATCTATTTAAATACCTTCTTATGGTTTATAACTACCATAATACATCCCTCCAGCCCTGCTCATTGCTAATTTAGAGCTAGCCCAGTGTGTCTGAGGTCAGCGATACCATCAAAAGCATGTTGTCTAGACAACTCCAAAGCTACTGTCCATGGGGTAATTGTTTTATGCAAATAAAAAGTACAATGGTGACATGCTCATCCATGACTTGCATGATCCACTTGTGCCGGGCGAGAGCGATTCCGCCCTGCACGAGTGTTTGCTGCTGCATCTGCCAGTCACGGCCGCATTGGTTTGATGGTCTTTTTTGTTGCCAGTTTATTTTGGTCAGGTCTGAAGCTGGTTTGGGATGATGCAGATACTCTAAGAGACGCTAAAAATCTGCTCAATATGTATGTGTGCGTGCACATGCTCATGTGCACGTGTACAACTTCAGAGAATTAAGTAAACCTGCCCAAACCACTCCCCTCACCTAAGTTAGTCATTTTTAGAAAGGTGAACAAAAGCTCCCTTTGCACGCAGCATCGTGGCACAGGCACATAAGCATATTGCATTTGGTACCAAGGGTCTTTCGGGAGCACAATAAATTTTAAAAGCAATTTGGCAAGGATTTCAGTGGCTTTCCCTCAAATGATCCAAACTTTCTGTCTACCACAAATTTAAGTTCTTCTTTTCTCCGTGTCTTTATACCTCAGCTATTTCCATCAAAACGTACTGGACTGAGAATGCTCTTTGAGAAGTCTGAGTGGAAGACAAGGAAATAATTTGCACAAACAGAAACTGCTCTTCCTCAACAGACAAAGTAATACCTACCTTGCTCTGCTTCTTTCTTTTTTTTCTTTTATCTTTCGCTCCGTCAGGAGTTCGTGCTTTGCTGCTACATTCAAATGGCTGCAAAGGTAAACGTGGTTATTACTGCATAAATCCATAATGCACGCAAGGCAGCATGCAGTTTGAAAACACAAAGAGAGGTAACAACAACAAACAAGAAGAGACATCTCTGAAATCCAAAAAACCAGACTCTTCATTCCTCTTTGATCTCCCTGGCTCAGGGTTGTGGCTTTTCAGGATGTCCATGGATTAAAACTACTTCTAAAAGTACTTCAGGATCTAGTAAGGATTTCTTTCCTGGCAAATTGTATGCTGCTGCTACCAGAGACCAATAATAATATTGGAAATGTTTAATAATTAGGTAATTGACTGATTTGTTACCAGTATTTGAATTGCTTGACCACGCTTCCAGATTAGAAATGCATTTTTCCTCGAGATAATTTATATTTGTATTCATAGTCTGAGGAAATGCCGCCTATTCCTGCAGCAGTAAATCAGGCACCATTTACCCTGCCAATACAGTTAGACAATGTTTACGTGCAGGACTACATTCATTGTTTGACTAATCCGTAAGGGGTAGATTTTCTATTGCATTTCAATAGCTCATCTACTTCAGATTGTTGTGAACTTTCTAAAGATGTGTTTTCACTTATAATAGCAGATCTTGGAGTGTAGTAATCTGGAATTGAAGTTTCAGTGACAGATTTATTCAGCTAGCATTTTGCATGAGGCATTACCGCAAACATTATTTTGTATGTGTGTGTGTGTGTGTATAAATATATAATACATACATGTATCTGACAAAACCTTCCAGAGATAATTTCTGCAATTTAGCAAACTAAGGATTTCAAGTCAAGCGTCAGTTTCCGGGTGTTTTTCATAATGGATTTCACAGCAGATGACCTGACAGCTAATCTCATGATCTGAATTGCGCTCTGCAGCACAGCCCCTCAAAGGAGCGCCCTGCTTTCACATGCCACGGCCGCGCCTCGCGCCGCACATGTCCAGCGGTCCAGACTGACCTCCTCACCCTCTGTCTGGGAAACATTCCTCCTCCCGGCAGCCCATTCTTGCCGACAAACAGAGCAGGACCAGTGGGCACTGGCTGAAAGGGGACAAGAGAGGGGCCGTGAATGGAGCGTGTCTGGTACAACAATGCCAGACAATGCGTGTGAATGGGGTTGCAAACCGTGCTCCTGTTAGCGGGGCTGCCAGCAGCTTCCCTGCCCCCTCTCCCCTTGGTATCTGGGGCTTTGCTCCCCTTCTGCAAACGGGTTAGACCCCAAAGCCAGACCCAACGAGTGGACAAAGTCAGTGGGAGCTGGGGTTCAGAAGGGGCAGGCAATCGCTGGCGGTGCCTACCAGGGGACGCGCTTCCCCTCCGTGCCCCCTCCCGCGCCACCTGCTCTGTGCTGTTCAAAACGGTGCCGGGAACAAAAGCGAAGCAAAAATTGGAGCGCAGGTGCTGCTCCTGCGGCTGGGTGAGGGCAGAAGCACCAGCGATGCTCCAGGATGGGCGGCTGGCCTCCGGTTTGGGCCTTTTTTGAAGGTGAGAGCAGCACTAATGAGGTGCGGGGTTCACACCTGGCTTTATTTATCCTTTTTTTAAGCCGTGGTTTTGGAGGATAAAAAAAAAAAAAAAAAAAAGAAAAAAAAATGAAAAAAAAAGAAAAAAAGGAACTCTTTATCTACACACTGTGCTTCTCCTGTCTAATTCGCAGGAAAGGCAATGACTTCTTTAGCAGTGCAGATAAGATAAATCTTAGCAGGACGGGCTAAGAAGTTTTACAGGATACAGTTAAGCTCTGCGCTCAGTTACGCTGAGCCAAACCCAGGGTAACTTCTGAAATCAGGGGAGGGAGGCCAGTGCTGGTGAAGGTAAGATCACTATCTAGCCCGGAGTACTAACGAATTTTGGAAAGAATTTGGACATAAACATTGCCATTTTTCCCCTATCTGGGAACATACAGAACTTCACCAGAAATACTTCATTTAAATTAAATAGAAAATGTATTTTCAGTATGCATTATAAACAGGAGCCCTGAGTAATCACCGTGTCTACAGGACGAGCCTTTAGTACCCAGCAGGCCCAGAGTGCCCCAAATCCACAGGGCAGCTCCAGGCTGCGGGGTGCTCCGTGGGGACTTGGGGTTTCTCACCTGGGGACTGCACCAGGAGCCTTGTTTCTGCACCTGCCAACGCCCTTTAGGAAGGGGCCGGCTGGGTCGAGGCAGGATGAGGGGGACGGCTGGGAGTGGGGTCTTACAAAGATGCCCCCAAATCCCTCAGTGACTGGGATCAAAGAGGCGGCTCCGCCTGCAGCCCTCCTCACGGGCCTGCCTGCAAAACAAAACTTCCTGCTCGTGCTTGAGCAGTCTCCAGAAAGCAGACCTTGGAGGTGACCGTCCAGAGGGACCTCGCCAGGCCTCTATCAGCAGCTAATTTGAGCCAGCTACACAACCACAGGCGGTCACAACGCGGGGGCAAGATCCTGCCCACGTAGGCAGGCTGGAGAAGGGACCCACCGGATCCTGGCCTGGGAAAGCAGCCTGTCACCTTGGGGGGAAGCGAGAAAAAAATAATAATATTGAAACACAAATATTTAAACACGAGCAAACAAAAAAGCCCCTTGGACCGCAGGGCCCGGCGCTGGCCCCTGCTGCTCTGTGTGGCTGCGGCTGGCTGTGGGGCGAGTGCTGGCCCCCGGGGCCCGGTCCCCTCCCCGTGTGGTGTCCCCCCGTGTTGGGGACAGGGAGCAGGGCCCGGAGCTGCCGTGTCCGGCTGAGCCCCCTGCCAGAGCGTCCCCGGGGACGGTGGGCAGCTGGGGGTGAGATAAAGCAGACTCCAGGCTGTTTTATCTTACGCAGGGGGCTGGCCCCAGGAGCAGGAAAGCGTAAAGGTGGTTTAAAAAAAAGCAGCTTTTTTTTTGCTTTTTTTTTTTTTTTTTTTTTCTGAACATCTGGGCCTCTCCTGGAGTGTGTGCCGTGGGCAGAGCAGCCCCCCTGGCCCCGAACCTGCAATGCCCAGAGGAGAGCCAGCGCTGCAACCACTGCGAGTGGATAAAAGCACAGCGGGGGAGGAGGTCAAAACAATAAGGAGCTTTTATTATTATTATTATTATTGTTTTTTTTTAAATGCGTGCCCCTGTCTGTTTAGAACAAACACTTCCATTGTGAGGAGAGATCCCAAACACCCAGCAGGAGCTAGATTTGCAGCGAAATTCGGTGAGATTTGGGTGCGTGGGTCCAGGAACACACCACTCTGCGTGGAAGTAACGCGGATCTTCCCATGGCTCCGGTGGCAGCACCGTGGGCAGCGGTGACCTCCGGAGCTGCAGGCACCACGGGGACAAAGCCACCTCCCTCCTGCCCTGCTCGCCCTGGCCCTGGCCCCGGCCGGCAGCTCCTGCCAGCCCCGGAGGCGCGACGGGGCCGGAGGGAGGGGAAGCGCCTTCCCCTCCTCCCCAGGCTCGTAACCAGCTAAGTTTTTGTCTCGTTATGCCTTTTAACGCAAGTAAATCCAAATAACTGTGCAGTAATGAATTATAAATGGAACAAAAATGAATATACTATTAATACTACTCCCAGAAGGGGATAAAAGGGATCAGCAGCTTTATCCCATGGTGCAGCTGAGAACTGACAGGCAGGCTGGGCTGACATTCAGAGGCCACTCTGTTTTCATAAGGGGAAGAAAAATCCCTGGCAGCGGCGAGGCGATATTTTACCCGCCCCGGCGGCCCCACGCTCGAGAGCCCCGTCTGCAGCCCCGTGGCTCCTTCCCCCGAGATAACCGCTCGCAGGAGGCGCAGCCCTAAAATGGATGCGGAGAGGATGCTCGCTCCGCCAGCGGCCGGGCTCTTCCCCTGCTCCGAGCCCTGTGAAATATGCTCGTATAAAAGAGGGAGTAAACAAAATTCGGCGCTTAACAATCTCCAGGCCCCTCGGCGCTCCCGCCGACCGACCCTGACGGCTGCCGTGGGGCGATGGGGAGGGAGCAGAGCCGAGAGCGGGGCTGCCCCGGCGCTGACCTCCCCGCAGCCAGGTGCCGCGGGGCGCCCGGGCCCCCGATAAGGCCGCGGCGCTGCTGGCGCGCAGGAATGCCAGCAGATAAGGGCCCTGCTTGCTGCGGTACTTCGTGCTCGAGAGAGGGGAGTGATCCGCTCTGACCACCTCGGATTTGTATTTTATTTTTTTTTGGACTTCTTCCATAAGGACGGATCCCGAATGTCGCTCGGCACCGTCGGGTCTGGGGCATGCTCCTGCAGCCCGGTGGGACCGACCCGAGGGCTGATCCGAAATCGGGCAAAATGGAGAAAAGGAAACCCCAGCAATGGTTTGTGGAGGAGTTCCTTTGGCCGTGGGTCTCACTGCCCATTTCTACAGCTTTCCAATCTCTTTTTGCCGAAGGCGATTCCCTCCTGTGAGCTGTGGGGAAAGCCTGCTGGCTTTTTGCTGGGCAAAGCAAACCAGGAGAAACGTCGTGGGTTTTTGCTGCCCTGCAGTGCCAGCACTGCCTGGCATTGCCTGTGGCATGGTAGGGACGTGGAGGTGCACTGAGCTGCTCGCAGGGGCTCCATCCTGCTGTGTTAACATCGGCTGTACCTTGACATGGGATGGAGACACCAGCGTCCTTGGTTCAAACTAGGTTAAAAAGTTCAGAAAGCAGCATGAGGCCGTTTTCAAGAGTGACGTGACTAATTTGGGTGGAAAGGAAGGATGTGCTTCATTTCTTAGGGTGTTTAACTGGACGTGTTGTAAGGGGACAGATTTTCTTCTTGATGGACACATGATGGGGCTGAGATCAGCCTCTCCAAAGCGCTTTCATCATCTTTTTTTTTGGCTTTGACTTGGCATGAGCCATTTTCAGCGCAAGGAAATCATTTGCAGGTTAATCTCCCTCCCTGCTGCCTTCCCCTGCCCCGTGGCACAGCAGGCACGCTCCGTGCTAACGCCCTGGGACACACCGAGATAAGCAGCCCTACGGGGTGGGAGCCGGATCAGCGATAGCATCTTGTGCGAAGGAAAGAAAACCTCCAGCCACCACAGATGAAGACGATCCAACACTTCGCAGAGCCCTCGGTGACACTAATGCTGTTTACTGTTGTGCTTATGTCGCCGCCCGCCCTTAACAGGATTAGGTCATTTGAGAAAAACAAATTGCCATTCCTGCACCAACAGCTGGGGAACCGCAGCAGCCCCAGCGCCCGCAGCTTATCTGGCGATCGGCAGGTTGCCTGGTGGGTAGCAGGGACGTGTCCCCACGAGATGAAACGCCGATGCAGGCAGCCCTCAACCAAACGAACGCAGGGACCACAGAAGCCAGCACGGCGCCAAAGTAAAGCTGCCCAGCTCCGTAGCAGTCCTTGGTGAGAGCCGGGAAGAGATGCCCTGCACCGGCCCAGCTCCAGTGGCCACGGGAACCCGGCGGTGCTCAGCTCGCGATGCTCAGGCACCAGGGACACGAGAGCATGGCCCCGACCCAGGGACAACCAGCAAAACCCACGCGAGCAGCACAGCAGAGATGCAGGAATGCCACGCGTCTCTGTCCTTTCCCTTCCACGATGCCCAGACTGGGAACACCACCCGAAGAAACCCCAAAAAGAGAAAAGAAAATGTACTGTTTCTTGCCAACACTGAGCGGTGCCATAAAACCTTGTCCCAGATCCATTGGCCAGCTCCAACCCATGCACAGCACGGTTTTAGAGCAGCTGACTTGCAAACAGCCCACAGGTTTGGCTAAGCTTGTAAACGGCTTAAAAATTAACTTAAACACTAACTTCCTCCAAAGGCTACTAATTGTTAGTTGTCATCACAGCCCGTGATTGCTGCACGAGAAGGACAGCAGTCATTTCTACCAGGTTCAGACCAGGATACAAACGTGCCTACGGACTGACGGAGTCATTTACTTCCTTGCTCAGTGGATGCGCACCCAGCCCTAATTGTCAGGCTGTCTGCTGAGGTCATGGAAGACTGGGTCAAAAATTACTAGAAAAAAAATCATTTGGGGATGATATTTCAATTACAACTTAAAGATATGCTGGGTGCTGTCAGTAGCACAATATGGCATCACATTGCCACTGCCCCGACCACGGGTAGCAGGGGAATACTCCCGTAATTATATCAAATCCCCGGTGCCTTTTGAGGTGAGCTATCTAGAATAACCAATTTTAATAGCGTGTCACTCTTCCATCTCCTGCGCAGCAGTGGAGGGGCTGTAGAGATGCAGTAGGGGGACCTGTCCATGCTGGCACCCAAGGGGTTTGTGCCGTGGGGAGCTGCAGTTACCAGGAGCTACGCAGACGTTTGGTGCCCACCACCACAGATAGCTGGGTCCTCACCTCTCTGCTCCAGCCTGGCTGCCTCCTGCTCGCTGCTCTGCCATGCTGCCCAGGCAAGCAGCATTTCTTCAACAAGAACGGAAACCGCATATAAAGCATCAAACTTGAATTTAAGGTGCTAAAAGTTGGCTTTAACGGTGAAAATGTTGTCTTTGCTAAAAAAAATAAAATCACGCCCCTCAGCCCTCCAAAGCCTGTAAAACTTGGAAGAGATAAGGAAGCTCGGTTTCCTTCCCCTCTGCACCTCAGTGTTTTCTTCCGACTGCAAAACCTGTGCAGGGCATCCTTGTGAAGTACAAATTCTCAGAACAGACTTCAAAGCAACTAAGCTAATATTTGCATTTTTCATAGCTTTACAATTATTTTATTGTGTTATAAAACTTCACTTTTTTTTTTTTTTCTTCAAGAGTACAGACTAGGCAGGTAACTTGCATGATTTAAAGGCTGCAGCAACAAACAGGAACCCAGCTAACTGAACCAGGGTTTGCTCTGTTGGCATCAATGGCTGCAGCCAGCAGCCTACAGCCATATACATTTGTGGCAAATGCTAGCTTGCAGGGCTTCAGAGGTAGCTTTAAAAAAATAAAAAATATTAAATGCATCAACTGTGCAGTGCTACTAAATTTCATTTTGCACACATTGACTAAATAGCTACTCTATGAGTTGGGGTAAAAGCAAACAGGTCCAGCTTGGCGAAGTCCCCGCATCCAAGGCAGGGCCAGCCACGATTCCTAGCAATGGACAGAGCCCAGCCTTGATGAGAACAGGACTTCTGCCCACAGAAACAGAGAAGCAAGCAAACAAAAATACGCAACCCAAACCAAAACACTAAATCTCAGTTTTAATATATTTGTAAAGGGTGGAAACACTAAGGTTTTCTCTGCTTTTATGATGCAGAGTGGTGTTATTACCTTGATTATTTGACTAATGAAATGGAGTTTAGCTTACAGAAGTGTTTGACACGCACTCTGCTTTCAGAAACTTGTACTACCTACAGAAACGTTTTAGTTACATAGATCTTTTTGCATGATCAGTAACAAGAAAATTAAGGGGAGTCTGATCCTGATTTCCTGTGGCTCCTTCTCCCCACTCCGGGACTGTAAAAGGTGTATTTGCGTTGTAGCATAATTTATATTCACTTCAAAGACACTTCATGGGTCATGGGAAAATGTGGGCTCTGCCAAAGATGGAGCAGGCGAAGTCTAGTGATGAGGATTTCACCTGGCATAAAGGAGCTGTGTTATTAATGGGAATCGGATGCCCCGAAGAACTGATTAACTTCAGCGTTTTCTGTACAAAATTAAATTTCCCAGGTTTCTGCTTTACCTAAGCAGAACTAGCAGAAATGAAGATTTTGAAATTATCTTCTGCCTTGTTCCCCTTATCTCAGCCTGATCTTATGGAAATCAGTCGTGCAAAACTCCCCTTGCTAGCGATTCACGGGACCCTGCTCGTGTTGTACAGTCGTGCCGTTAAATCTCGAGTGAAGGCGGGGGTTCTGTGTGAAAGCAGAAGCAAGGCACAGGTGTCACGTTTTTCTGCAGGGCTGGGGGGTCAGGAAGGAGAAATTCCCCAAAGCAAAATAGAGAGAAAAAAAAATATATAAAGAGGAAGCAGGCTGTGGCCACAGGAAAGCATATTTCTTTAAAACCACCTCAGGAAGTTATGTTACTTTAAATTTTTCAGCTGCCGCCCTCTGAAGAAGCATGCGCTTCACTTTGTCATGTAAAGGAAAGAGTAAATTGAGCACCATAAATCGGCGGTGTGCTTACGGTGAAGGTGCTGTTTATCTGCCTGATATTTAGACTGACCTTTGCCGGGTTGTGGAGTTTGTCTGTCTGCAAATCCTCAAATCTCAAGCAGAGAGCACTCTGCCGAGAACCAACCGACCCGCGGGGAGATGAAATATTATCTCCTCCGCTGCATGCAACTTTTTCCCCGGGAGGCTGCGGGCTGCAGCATGTTCCCCAGCCCCTCATGAGGTCGGGCACTCGCCCACCACCAGCCCTGGCTTTCCCCCAGCATCGCCCATCTCTGCTCCTGCCGCCAGGAGCCCAGCAAAGCCCGGCTGGGGAAAGCCCAGCAGCAACACGTGCCACTCGCACCGCAGCTGTGCTGGGAGCTACCAGCCCTCTTTCTCAGCATTGCTGCCTTCTCTCCTTAAAACACCGTGGTTTGCCGTGTTGTTTTGTTTTTTTAAAACCACCCTTTGGAAGATGGTCGTGCGGCAGAGATGGCACGGGCACTACCTTTTGTTTTCCCGAGGAAAACTACTGCTGGTTTCTGCCAAGTGTCTCCACTGCCAGTGCTTAAGATTCAGCGCCGGAGCCTGTGCTCTTCCCTTGCTTCGCGTTCCAAAGCCTTTTGCAAACATTTAAATAAACAGCCCTAGGAAGTAAGTATTAATAAATACATTTTACAGAGCTCGATTTAGTCCAGCCAGTAGGAGTTATGCACACATGAATTAGTAGCAGACTCCGAAAAGCAATCCGTGTGCCTGCAGTCCAAGTGCTGCCAGACAAAAGCTGGCTGCAGTCACTTCCCCAGCACCCCCCCCAAAACAGGCTCTCGCTTCACAGGCCAGCCCCTTGCAAACTTCCTGGGGCAGGGGACGAGCTCCTACAGAACGGCGAGGTTCACCCAAGGGGGCTGAAATCGGCCATACCCTGCTTTTCATGCACCCGAGGTGGCACATCCCACGCAATGCCGCCCGTCCTCCTCTCCAGCTGCAGGAGGAAACCCCTAACGAGTTAATGCACAACGAAGCAACAGGCAAGATTTGTGAATGAACAGGCCAGAGGACTGTCAGGCCAATCTTCACACAATGATGGCTTATTCACAAAAACTAGGCTTTGAACAACCTAATTAGGACTAAGAATACATCATCCGGACAGTACTGAGCAAAGTGAAATATGTCGCAATGGGCAACGCTCTCTCTATTGTTTGCAGAGATGGCCGAGCAGCCAGCAAAACCTCCTTCCTCGAGCAGGAGGAGGGCAAAGCGGGCTCCGCATGCCTCAGCTTCCATATCCTGGGGAGACCTCGGTGCAAAGCCCCAGGCTGAGGTGCCCCCTGGTCCCTCCCTGTGTTATAGGTGAGTCCTTGCAGGATAACCCCACCCGCCCAGACCTGGCTAAAGCCCAGGACTCGAATCCAGCCTTGGGCCCCCCTCTGAAGCCAGCAGTGCAGCACCCGGAGAGCTGAGCACCTTTCCTGCCCCGCGGTGGTGTTCCCTGCTGTCTCCCCATCACCAGCCGAAAGCAACACAGCGAGACCCAGGCGCGAGCTGGAAGAGTTAATCCTCCAGCTTTTAAGCACAGATGGAGCCCGGGAGGCTTTCCTTCTTTAAAAGTACAATTGTTGTTCAGTTTCCCTCAGGTGCAGATTCATTAGCTCTTGACTGGCTCTCCTTGCTTGCTGACTACTTGTGGAAAAAGCCATTTACCCTGGTGAATGTCAAGGTTAGTTCAAACCGTCCTTGTCATCAGTCTCTCTGGCAGAAGGTCAGGGAGAAGCTTTCCTCAAATGGGCAGCGTCAAACAAAGCAGAGGCTGACTTAACTCACCTAAGGAAAGGAGACCTTCCCTGAGAGGCGATAAACATTCCCTCGGGCAAGCAGGACAGGAGATTAACCCCTCTCTGTCCTCCCATCGCCTGTCGGGCTGCCTTCAACCAGCAGCCTCCGTGCCCGTGGGTCCCATCCGTCCCCACCTCCCCTTGCTGGGAGGCTCACAAGAGCACACCCTGCCTTGCAGGGAAGACTCAGCCATGAAAGATGTTATCCCAGCAGCCATTAGCTTACGTCTCCTTTTGTTTTCTTGAAACTCTTAATTTAATTCTTACACCTCCAGCACCGCGAGCCCCGTCAGTAGCTCATATGGGAAGCATTATGGCACATAAGTAAACAATAACCACCCATTTTATACCTGCTAGCTTCGGTTCCTATGGTACACGCTGTGATGTCTTCAAGGTGGTGGGGAGCCACCCCACGTATGCAAAGAGAGGCACATGTGCTACTTAATGAAAAAGAAAAAAAAAAAAAATCCTGCAAAGCCTCTGTACCCTTTTGTGTGCTCTGAGCAAGCGGGCTCAAAGGATAATTAATGTGAGAAGGAAATAGTTCTGGAGGTAACACTTTTGATAAGAATACCATGGGTATATTACAGGAAAAGTTCTCCTGCACCTGGAACGGGCTTTGTCCACAGGGCTTTAGCCTAAGAAAATGAATGGGAAAAGCAAAAGGAGAGACTTTTGGTGCTCCTTTCATGCTCTCCGTTCACATGGGAAGAATTAGAGGAATTTTTCAGCAGGAGGGAATGAGGGCAAATTATAAACTGCCTCATCATATGGAAAATACCAAGGTTTTGACCACTCAGACTTGCAGCATTACCAGCTTGCTTCTAAGGCTTCACTCTCATCTCTGTCCCCCTGAGGCCAGGCATAAGGGCCAGCCCCAAGGTCCCAGCTGGAGAGCCACCCCGGCTGCCTCCATGCCCATCCAAGGGGCCTGGGACCAGGGGAGAGCAGAAGGGATGGACCTGCCCTTTGTGCAGAAGCACAAAGTAGAGCATACCCATGGGAAGTACTGCTGAAACTACGAGGAAGAGTAAGCATTATGGAAATAAAGGCTCCACTGCTGGCTGTCCCATAGCATTTCCCAGCTAAGACACTGGCAGTCTCCTGTAAAGGCTCGTTAGAAATCTTAACACAGAAGGAAAACACCTTGCAATTAAGCAGCTTTAACTCAAAATCCTTGTGGTGATTGTATCCATTTTCCAGCTCTCTCCTTTACCTACAAGACTCTGGAGAAGCTCGAAGTGAGAGTTGTGGTGCAGAAGAGCCCTCCCGTAAAGAAATACTTCCCTGCAGTCAGTTAGACATTAGCCAGTGCCTTGAAGTTCAGAGGCTCCGAGATTCTTCAAAGAAGGTCTATTTTGAACCAGTATTTCAGCCGAGGTCAACCATGACACCCAGACCTCGCTTCAGACTTCTCTGCCCTCGCTACAACAAACATAGTTTATGGTATTTCTAATTTGTGGAAGTTTCTGAGAGATGAGCAGATCAGAAATGTAAATGACTTCAGCCCTCGGGTCAAGCAGGCAATCTGTGCCAGCGCGTGAAGGAAGCGAGTATGACAGTTCACAAAACGTTGCTCCCAGGAATGAGAGCTCTCCGTTTCCTAATAAGCTAGTGGTGGGCTTAAAGAGGACGCTACGAATCCCTCTCTCTCTCCAAATTTCCTCTGGGTTGCAGCTGGAGAGCAGACCCTGAAACCGTACAGTCTGAGACTATTAGGGGAGAGATCTGTCTACCTGAGGGCCCAGCCTTGGACCTACTTTTGGTTATCGCATGTTTCAACATCTGTCTGAATTGCCTTGGATGGGATTCAACAGAGCTCATGCATTTCGCCCGTGTGTAAATGAGATCCTGCAAAAGCCCTTCCCAGTTTTATTGTCTGCAAGTCTCCTTCCACAATAATTCTCGACTTGTAACACACTTCTGTAAAATGAACCCAGAGATGTACAAGACCTGTCCTGTCTACTCGCATTAGAGATGGGGAGCACACGGGCGGGTTTGAAAGTAGGTCGAGGCCTTTTCATGTTCGCTCAGTTTTCAGGTCTCATTTTTATACACGCGCACATACATATTATAGGTGGGGCTGATAGCACTGCCTATTATTAAGGTTGTATGACACTTCCCATTATAAAAGACTTTTATATTTGCTTATAACTTTGCCAAACTCAAACCAGACTTTTTCTGTAATTGTGGCTTCCAGCTGCTCCAAGAGAGGCCTCGGAGAAAACAGGAGTCAGCTCTCCCTGGGTATCTCCCAGTCTGAGCAAGACAGGAGAGGAAACAACAACTCGGAAGGGGACACGTGGGGAAGACAAGGTGGAAAGAAACTCATGGGATAGCACATCAAGCAAAACTGGAACATGGGATGGGAAGGATGGGCTACAGCTGGCCTGGCTGGGTGGATGGGGGCTCCGCAAAGAGGAGCTAGTGCTAAATGGTGAGTGGAAGAGTAAGACTGGTTGGGTAAAGCCACGGAATAAAAACACCGGTGTGAATTTAAAAAGGAAAAGAGCTGCTGTGCTTGGCCAAGCAAAGAGGCTGGGAGTCAGCTGGGGGCAGCAAAACGGGGGAGCTGGGTGAGAACACCATGGTCAGACTGGAGTGGGCTGGGTGGGGAGGCAGGAACAGGATCCAACCCAAGTGCAGAAAGTCACTAAATAGCACCAGTTGTTCTCTGTCAATGGGAAAACGTCAGGGATTTCCCAAAATAAAGGAAGAACTTTGAATGAACTTCCCAACCTATCCCTGAAAAATGAAAGCAGCACAAAGCTGAATTCAACAAACACAGGAGTCTCCTGGCTTAGCCACGGGTGCTGTCTGGGGTTATCACCGTGTGCAGTGACAGAGGTGAGAGAAGCCTCACAAGATCTTCTAGTCCCCCGCCTCAAAACAGCATTGGCATCTGCCAAGTACGGATCTTTTTCTTTTCATACAACTATCATTAAGATTAAAATATATATATATACATATATACAGCTACCATTATTCAAAACAAACTGAGAAAATGCATTGGCACCCACATTTTTACCCACAGTCATATGGCTTACCTATGCTACAAGAAACAATAGTCTACATTGACAAAGACTAACACAATTAATAACTAGAAAATCTGTAAATGCAAGCTAAAGCTTCCATACTGTGTCACTCTGTTTCTAGATATACCTCTTAGTAATTATTTGGACAGCTCAAGCAAGATCTTCAGGCAAAATTGCCCCAAAGCAAGATCTTTAGGCAAAACTGAAGTGGGTGCAAATGGAAGGTTAAAACTGGTCTTTTGTCTTCTCACTTGGAGCTGGGAGATGTGAGAGCATCTCACGGTAGGGGCACACCACCATAGAGATAATTTGTGTCAAACTCAAGCTCTGCATTGACAGATAGCTAAGTACAATAACAATTATAATAATAAAAGCCAGGCACTAGTACATGCTGTGTGTACGGATGTTTCTTGCCCTTGAAAATAGCAAGAGAACGGTAGAGATCCATGTAACTATCACTTAGTAAGCTAAAAAATGCGTAAGCTAAAAACACGTGTGTGTTTCCAGATGAATTAGAGAGAGGAGTTCTCTGATGCAAATTCTTAAATACAGGTTTGAAATGGTTAGTACGCTGTAACACATCAGAAGATGCCACTGTGGTTTTGCAAAAGGAACAAAATGGAAGGTATCATTTAGAAGGCTTCACATATTACAGAGATGTGGATATTGCTTCAATGTTTTTCTTAACCAACCGGCATTTAGTGTTCCAGTTTTAAGGTGGCTGCTTGTGCTGTTGGTGACTGATTGCTAACAATTGTTTTGGACCACACTCTCGTCCCAGAGCTTTAAGCAGACCCCAGGAATACTGAGTCACCACATTCCTCTGACACATTGGGTAATGGAAATGGTGAAAGGGTGAAACCTAAAACCAACACCACTGCCAAGAAACAAATAAAAAATAGGGTTTGGAAGGGATATATAGAAATTATTCTTGAGGGTATAAAGCAACCTCTAACTACTAGTGGCTCGGATGAAGTCTTCTTGTGGATGTTCTACATCTGCGTATTCATTTCCTGCATCTTTCTTTGGTGCATCTAATGCAGACTAGATTTGCTCCCCATCTGATGCAGTGTGGCAAACTGCACATAATAATAAACTGAAAGGCCACGTTGTCCCTTCAGCTGTACACCATGCCCCAGAAGGTGGCAGACCAAAGTTGCACTTTTTGTCCTGGTGGCAGATGTGTGCTAGGTAGGAATCCAGACATCTTTGGCTGAAGATCAGTGTGGCTGGAGGTGAGCATGGCCATAACACGTTGATATTCCATACATTTTCTTGCGTAGAAAAAACTGAGACTGCATGCAAATGAAGAAATAACAAAAAGTTAAGTTTAAGTCAAGTTCTGAAAATTTAAGAAGTGCCAAACTGGAAGTTGACTGGTCAACTTTAATTTAGGCTCCTTCCTTGTACAATGGCATTTTGATTCAGTCTTTAATTACATGATCACTTAATGTTTGTTTCACAAGATCATTTCCTCATTCAGTGCAAAGCAGTTGCCCAGGCAACCTTCATCTTTGCATTTTCAAATTTTGAGTGCTCAATTCAACAGTGTTTTGTTGTGTTGTTTTGTTGTGTTTCATTCCTTCTTTTTTTGAAAAAATTATTTGTAAGGAATAACTGCGGCCCAGTCTGGGTGGTTTCCTTGGGGATGTACATTGCTTCTCTGAGAGGAATGAAGTTCTTCTCCGTGAAAGTGCCCATTTTTCCATGACCATGGAAATAATTGTTCTGGCAGCCAACTGCTCCTCCACTTCCCCAGCCAAAACAAGGCTGCGGACGACAAGTGCTGCTGAGACATCTCTCTCCTGAGGTCCATCGCAGCAGAAAGCACCACAAATGCCCAAAGTGTTCTCAAACCCACCTCCAAATACTTGAGCCCGACCTCCGACCAAAACAACGTGACCACTGTTTCAGCCACCTGGTGATCCCCGGCCTCCCAGCGTCCACACCCGGCGCAGGCACGAGCAGGGATGCGGCAGCGCAGAGTGAGATATGCTCGTGGCTATCACAGCACTACGTTACTTACTGTTCCACCCTGGCCCCCAATTAACTCCCTGCTCCAGCCTCAAATCAATTAGGTTTATGCCCCTGCCCAGTTCTCTGTGTGCTCCAGTCTCACATCAATTCTGCCTGCAGTGATTTAGCAGTGATTTAGCCCCTGTCTCCAACGCACCACTTACCCCCCATGACACTGCAATCGTGCTACATTTATTTTCTCTTCTTTCCATGCTTCTCCCCGCCCCTCCTCAATATGGGAAATTTGTCAAAGCACACCCTTTCGCCCGGAGTTGTTTTGCTTTCACAAATTAGCACTTCCCAATAACAAAATAGTTTGCTGAACAAGAAGGGAAAAATAAAGTCCCCACACAGCCTCTGGTGAGAGCTCTGTGGCCTCAGCCCTCCCTCAGCTCCCCTCTTCAACAACCTTCCACTGCAGCCCTTCTGCCCCTGGGGCACTCCTGGCTTTCCTCTGGGAGCTTCAATGCAACGAAGGAAGGAGCCTCTATCTTTTTTAGGATGCTCAGTTTTTTTCTGTTGGGGAAATGGGGGAAGCTTGGCAATCTAAGCTGTTTGCATCCAATTGCACCTAAGCTGTCCTGGACAGACCAGCTAGCAAGGTCAGTGTCCCCACCGGGACAGGGTCCCAGGGGCTGGAGTTCTGCTTGTGCTGTGCCTGGGGCTCAGCACCAGTCAATGCTTCCCCAAAACTCTGCGTTTCGGCAGGAAAAGCCTGTAGATGCTTTCAGGTAATCAAGGGATTGGTTTGCATCGAGTCAATTGGATCTGAACCAGTGCAGGGTCACAAGGAGTTTCCACCTCTGCTCTTTGTTCTGTCACTGCTTGGGTTCCTTGGGGACTCTTGGGCGAGGAGTTGGGCAATGGGATGAAGAGTGACCCAGCTCCTCCTTTGCTGGCCTCTGTTCTTCTGAACTTGCCACTTTCCAGGTCTGAAAAAATATGGCCCTAAATGGTTCATTTTTAGCATGTTGGTACTTTGGGAAGGTGAGAACATTAGTGTTGGGGTGTGGGATGCACTGTGGTTTAAAATGGGAGATTTTCCTGCTCCTGACACACAAGGAAAAAGGGGTGGGGGGGAAATACCTTACTTATTTTAAACTGTTTCTCAGCAGTAAGCAATGTTTCCGACCTCCTGACCAGGTAAGGAAGGCAAAAAGGTGTTGTTATTCTCCATCTCACAGCCAAAGAGCCCAAGACACCCAACAGCCAAAGGCTGCAGCACGCCCCCAGATCCCTGCTGCGCAGGAGGCTTTGGTCCTGCTCCAACCAAGGGATTCTCCTGCTGATTTTAACAGGACCCAGCTCAGCCCCACAGCGAACTGCCCTCTGAGGGGCATCAGAAACTGTCCCGGGCTGGGGACAAGCCGGCAGCTCGAGGTGCTGACAGGCAGAGGGACAGGCACCAGTCAGCAAGGAGTGCTCGCTCACGGCTGCACAGATTTGGCGTAAGCTCAGGCTCCTCTGGTCCTACCAGCCCGCTGCTTCCGGAAGCTTAACGTATTATATTTCTAATGCTAAAACACTTGTATATCCCTGCCTTATAAAACATGCAAAAATGCCATCTGCAGTTAGGATGACTAACTCCAAGCACGCAGCCCTACTACAGATCCCCTCGCAGCTTTCTTCGTTTCATTGCTAAACACTTTTCAAGAAAGAAAGAAAATCCATTTTTAGTGCTAATGCCACCTGCAGGTTGAAGAAAAACAGTTGCAAGATCCCTGAAAACTGAACAAACATGCCTTTTTTTTTTTTCCTTCCCTATCTAACCACAAGGAATGTTACTGCACACCTGCACCTTTTTGTGAAGGGAAATGATTTGGGGCATTGGAAAGGAGACCTTTTCTCACTGCATGGCTTACGTTATCTCCTCGTGGAAACTTCCCCGTCACTAGCAGCTGGTGGTTCATGGGAAGGCGAAAATAAAACATCCAGCAGCAGTTTTTGCTGATGCTGCTTCTGTGCCTGTAGCTGCTCCTGGCTCCTGTGCCTCAGCAAGAGGTAGCAACCTGAACCTCCAGCCTCGAGAAGATGTCTGAATCAGGCGGATGCTGAAATCGGGTGTACCCGCTATGTTCTCGCTGCCCAGACACTGAGTGGAGACGCCTGGAGCTGTGCTTCAACGCTGCTCACAAACACCAGTGATGGAAACACAGAGCCCATCCCTGACCACTGAGGCTGGGTGCTCCAAACATGAAATCGGGAGCCCCAGATTCCTGATTTTGACAATAAATGTCCTCAGCAAGGCCCTTTGGAGCTCAGCTTCTGCTTCTTTAAAGTGCAGTTACTGTCCCCAGCTGGAGCCCTACCAGGAGGAGCCAACCAACCAGCCCAGTAAATGCGCTGAGTTTCCAATGAGGCCGCAGCCCCAGCCCTCAGTTATGGGGTCATTTTTCCCCCCACATGGATTCTAACTCAGAAGCAGTGAGCAGAGCCGCATCAGTCAAGCATACTTGATTTTTCTCCCCCAAAAAAGGGCATTTTGGACCTACATTTTGTAGCCACTGGGTCTCAGTACATGGGGCTGCACAACCCCTGACATGATGTAACGCTGGATGCGATGACATAGTGTTGTAAGAACAAGCAGAAATAATGTGGAAAAGCCCTTTCTGGCTCTAATAGGCAGCTGGTGACACAGGTGAAACACCTCCTGTACCACTTAATAAAATTATTTTAATTTAGAAGGAGAATGAAGAAATGGAGCCAATTACCTTAGTGGATCTGACAGGCAACCCTAAACGGATCCTCAACATCCTCGGTTTGGGCCATTTTTATCCCTATGAATAATGATAAAATGACTCAGAAGAGATGCCTGAGGAAACACTGCGCGCTCCCAGCCCGGATGATATTAATAAGGAAGGCTCCCAGCTGCACAGAAAGGAAACCTGGGCAAACGAGAGGGCTTTCGCTTCTGCCCCTTCCCCTCGAAGCTCCTGCCTGCCCTCCCGCACCCCGCCACTGCACCAAGAAGTCCCCGGCCGGGCGCAGGTTTGCTCCAGAAAGAGTTGGCAGCACCTACGTGGGCAGAAAGAGCTGGGCTTAAAAAAAAATCAAAGTTTTGAGGGAAAGAAACGTCGAGTGCAAGGCGCTGGCAGCCAGGAGCAAGGCGAAGTCCCCCCCGCGCTGAGCGGTGCCCAGTGGCACGGTGTGCCGGGGGGGCTGCCCCACGCACCGGGGCGGGCTGGCACAGCGCGGGGCTGGGTGGACACATGGTCTGTTCCACTATGGCAACTCCTATTTTCCTGTGAAAATAGGGATTTCATGGTGCAAGATCAGCTCTGTCAGATTAAATCAAAATGCAATAATCACTGAGCAATTGCCATCTGATATCTAAATACCCCCACCAGCCTTATCCTGGTGCTAATTTTAAAACAGACACCTCCGAGAAGGAGATTTTTTATTATTTTTTTTTTCTTCCAGGGAGAGGAATAAAAATCCTCTGAAGTGATAAAAATTAATCTCAATTCCTGTTAGTATCAGTGACAGCGATGGTAGCAGTCGCACAGGCTGTCCGGCGGTATTCCTGGGATGAATTCCGCATCTCAAAACAAGCCGCAGGAGCCCGAGGGACGCGGGTTTGTCGGAGGATTATTTCCCCCTCCCCAAAGCCCGTGTCCCAGTGCAACTTGTGGGGCAGCCAGCTGCGGCAGCGGCTGCTCCTTTAAGACCAGATGTAACTTGCAGATCAAAAGGGCACAGCATTCACCCATGTCATTGTCCCTGAAAGATCAAAACCTCCTTATATACTTGGTGCAATATCTGTTCTGTTAAGGTAGTTTACGTTTTTCCCCTCCTCTTCTTTCTTTTCTTTTTTTTTATTATTATTTTTTATATTTTTCTTACAGCCCCCACTTCTCCTTTCCTCCATCTATTCTTATCACTTTCGAATTACAGAGATCTATTTTCAGATGAGCGTGCCGAACAAAACCTTCATCTGTTTTTTTTTTTTTTTGTTTTTTTTTTCTCCTCTCTCTCTCTCTCTTTTTTTTTTTTATTTCCCAACATGGCGGTACGTGCTTATGCCCGCTATCTGCATAAGTCTTTTGTGTATTGCTAATGGAGTGCTGGAATTGTGGCAGCTCTGCGCGGGGAATACATGTGAGCAACAATATGCTGACAGACCCCTCGGTGGAATCTAATCTGTTCCAGCTCATGCACTCCTCAGAAACTATTTAACTTTCATTAAACTGTGTTTGATATCAGCTAAATAGAATGCATACGGCACCAATATAGCTCATATGGTCTCATTCATTCGATCACAGCAGTGCTTTTTTCTTATATTTTCCCCCCACTTGTGTCAGTACCCGGTATAGCTGGGTAAATAGGAGACCTTTGAAGATATAGTTAGTACTCAGATTTCTTTATTCTTTTGTGCTGGTTTCTTAGTGTTGAAACAGTGATTCATGTACGTCTCAGACAGCCTCCATTAATTTCATGTAATGTAGCTTTTATCTCGTAGCTGGGACAACTATCTCCAGCGCTGTCTCCCTATAGCATCTCGCACAGCCCACCGCCTTCCCACCCCCCAGCGCCCCTTTTTCTCCAGCGAGCAGCTCGTTTCTGGAGAATTTACTTTTGTTTTGCTACCTTTGGAGGGGGGGGACACGGAAAAAAATAAATAAAGAGGCTAAGATTGCTGAGAAGTAAGGTAAAGATCTTTCTGTCCGCGTGGATGTATTTATGTCTCACGTAGGGAGAAGAAAAGGCAGGGGGAGCAGAAAAGGGAGGGCTTTGTGGGGAGTGGGCTAAAATATCTTTGGTGGCAGCGGCTGGATAACAGTTTTTTTTAACCTATTCACAGCGCACTAATTTGATTATGAATGCAGCACAGTAGGAGCATGCAGTTTCTGGTGAGCGGGAGGAGGGGGTGCCGGGCGCTGGATTTACAAGCCAGGGGCTGTTCAAAAGTTTGAACGGTCAAAGGCGCCTAAAAAAAATTATCAAGACCAACCCCCGCCCCCCCAAACCGTCATTTAACCAAAAAAAAAAAAAAAAATCCCCAACGCCAAGCCAGCGAGCCCTTCAAACCAAGCCAAGCTGGGTGTATTAGCACCACAAATACACGGTGCGATTTCATTTGTAAATAAAAGGAGAGTAAAAGGTGGTTCCTTCCTTCCTTCCTTCCTTCTCCTTTTTTTCTTCCTCTTGAACGATCTGAAGGCATTAAAGACTCCTTCACCTGACGAGGAGGATGGCAGAGGGAAAGCAACATCAATTTGATTGGGAAAAGTGAAAGCGATTACCTTATGCTTTCTTTAAAGATTTTTTTTTCCAATTATGTTTTATTAAGTCCAAAGGAATAATCACATTTTTTTTTTTTTTATATTGCTTAAGAGAAACAACATGGGGTCCTTTGGTAGAGGGAACCCAATTATTTGGGATATTATTTTGTGAAACCTTTTCATTTTATTAGTATACCAGAGGGTTTTCACATTCGCTAGGCTAAATCCTGACTATTATTACTTTTTTGGAAGAAACATCTCGCCGGGGCAATTAATTTTATACATTAACACCAGCCGCTGCCGCGTCACGCGCTTTAACAAAAAGAGACGGCAAGCAAGCCTCGAGCTCGGTTTGTCCTTCGGTTCATAAGGGGGTCACCAACGCCAGCCCAGGGAACACGGAAGGGGCTTTTTCGAGGGAAGATGATGTGCAGCACCTCTGGGACGTCCTGGCCGGTGCCCTACCTGCCCCCTGGGAACCACGTCCTGCGGAGGAAGCTTTGCTCCAGCACCCGGCCGGGCTGAGCAGAGGAGGGCTGGCGGCCACCAGCCGAAAGGCTGGTCCAAAAATTATTTAGATAAGCTTATTGGCAGTTTTACTATAGGTTATTAATCTTATTAATAGCGCTAACAGAGGCTAATTGAAAATGTATCGTCTATTATTATGTTAGCCTTCATTTTGGGGCGTTTTTGTTAAAGTATCCTAGGAAGGAGCGATTAACCCTCTGCTGTTATTTCCCCCGCTCTGCGCAGGGGCAGCGGCAGGAAGGAGGACGGCCCGATTTCACCGAGGGCCACCAAGCCCGAATTCTGAGGCCATAAAATCAATGGCTGTGGGTGACGGTACCAGGAGCCCAAGGATAAAACCTGCTTCAGTGCTGCAGGAGGAACGTGCCCAGGGCTGAGGTCTGTGTTTGTGCTGTGCCAAACACAGGCTCCCCCATCCTAATTCCTCGTGGCTCTGCTACAGGTGGGCAGCAGCAGCCACAGCCTCTCCTGATGCTTTTCTCTTTTAAAAACATGGAAAAAATATTGTTGTTGGACAATAAACTGCAAAACCCTAGCTACAGCCCCCCGGCTCACTGAGAGGAGAAGTGGCACCACAGCATACTCCTCCTTGCCCTGTCCCAGGGCCACCTCAGAAGGATATTGATTAATTTTCCTCGAAATTGGAGCCAGCACAGCCCTAACCCATGCTATGAAGTCCCTGCAGGGACTTCGAGGACCCGAGGGTACCCCACCACGAAGTGACAACTTCATCCTGAACTTTTACATCACGGAAATTAAGGAGGTTTGCAAAGCCCACAGGCGCATCACGCCTCTCTGCCAAAGGGGCGATGCTGAGCACCCACTAAACCCATGGGTTTGGGGTCCAGCCCTTCACGACTCTGAACCTCAAGCCCCGTAACAGCCTGCAGCGTGCACAGTCCCCTTTTTATCCTTTTCCTGAAGCCTCTGCTTTCACTCCCAGGCACCGCTGCCGTCGGCAGAAGGTGCAGAGGTGCCCCTGTACCTCACACGGGACCGGCCGGGGAGCGGGGTGGCACCACGGGGCAGAGGCCCCAAGGCGGCCGCGCTGCCTCCAGCCAGGCACAGCTCCGAGAAACAGCTCCGATTCGCAGCCTCTGCTGCAGAGCAAACCCTGGCATATTGGTCGGTCTCGCTGCCAAGTGCTGTGGCCGTGCCCTCTCCGCAGCATCCAGCTCCAAACACGCTTGACGGGCGCTCTCCGGGGGGACCGCCTGCGCCGGCTGTACACGGCTAACATATGTAGGTACACCTGAAAGCTACAGCCTGCCACTTCGCGTGGACCTCACTGGGGTACCTTTGCTCTTTTGCCACCAAGGGTTAATTTTCTAATGGCTGCTTTGCTGCTGAAGCTGGCCAAGTTTTTCATCGCCCGCAGAGCACCACAAGCTGTGATTTGGAGCCAGAAAACACCATTAATTTTCTAAATAGGAAGGATCACATATGTAAACTGTCTGGGTCTATAACCAGTTGGGCAGGTAGAAGGCAAAGAGAAGGAAAGCGGATTTTTTTTTTTTTTCCAGGCACCTAAACAAAACAAACCTGAGGCCGCTCGCAGCTCCAAAGTTTCTCGGGAAACCCCGGCCCGCCCTTGCCTTCCCCCGCGCCCCCACCACGCACGCTCTTGGCCTCACCCGTGGCAGTACGCATTTTTCCTGGAAAAGGTCAGCTTGATGATTTATTGAGCAGTTATTGAAGCTCTCACATGAGGCAATATGGAAAAGCTACTGGAAAAAAAAAAAATCAAAAAAAATCAAGGGAAGCCCAAATAAAGGTAACGGACCGCAGTTTGGGCCATCCTCCCCCAGGGTCCCCCCGGGGCATCGGGTGCCACCGAGCTGCCAAGGTTTGGCAGCAGGACACGAGCAGGAGCACGGCGCTGTGGTGGCCGGGAGGCAGGGACGGGGACCCCGCGGCTCTACCCGTGCACAGCCACCCCCACCGCCCGCCTGCCTCGGTTTCTCTTCACCAGCTGGCGTGCAGACATCCACCACAGAGGGGTGCTCTGGGCCTTAATTAATTAATTAACACCTCGTGTGAGGTGCTTGGAAGGCCTTTGGTGGAGGGGACTGCCATAGTGCATGATATTAAACAGTGGTAAACCAAAAATTATATATATATATATATTTTTTTATATTTTTTTTATGACCGTTTTTCCAGCAAGCCAAGAACCTGGAGCAGAATTATTATTATTATTATTATTATTATTATTATTATTATTATTATTATTATTATTGAGTTCCTCAATAAAACAAAGTCACAAAAGAAGGTGATATTTTGCTTCCAGATGCCACACAAATACAAGAGCAACCTCAGGCTGGTTGGTGGCCATCACAGCACGGCCGCCTTCGAGGGCCTGATCCTGCACCTAGCGGCACGGCTGCAGGCCCCCAACCAGGTGCAGCCACCGCCGCAGGACGGGGTCCTTGTTTAGCCCAATTCTCATACCCCAACCCACCGCTGTCCCTCCCCAGGAGGGGCACTGCCCGTTCAGGGCTGCTCGGGGCCCAGCAGCGCCCGCTTGGTCCCTGTGATCCTCCCCGGCCCGTAGCGGGGAGCGCGCCGGGCTGCCTGCCCGGGCTGCACTGTGACCTGGCTTCAAAGTGCCAGAAGAGGTTCCCCGGCTCCCTTTGTGCCGCGCAGTCTCTTAATTGCACTTTTAAACACAGTGTAATTTTTGTAATTAACATTATGGTTTCAGAGGGCAGAGAAGCCTGCACTATGCTAATTACAAACTGGAGTAGTCGGCATAGAAATTCAAGGCTCCGGTTACCGGGGCCGAATGCAGTTTTTATGAAGGATTTCAAAGATCCTCCGTGGGCTCTGTGTTCTGAGTTATCATTAGCATTTGATAACATAAAGAATTTTTATAACATGTGACAGATTTCGATGTGAAGATTTTACCTGATAACTGGAAAATTTACATAAAGACCTTCATTAACTCTCCGCTCACATTACTGCCAGCATAAGAACTACGGCGTGCTGTCTCCCTGCAAGATGGGGCTGGGGAGCCAAAGAATTTGTGCTTTATAATAAAATTTATAGGACGTTACGAAGGGAGGTTATAATAATCCTCAGTGATGTTGGGAATCAGAGCAATTCAAAGAGTGAAGGAGAGCGGGAGAGGTGATGGGAAAGGATATTTCAGGATTGCCACGCGACAGAAGAGTGCAGCCCGGACAGGCTGCGAGGGTGGGCACGAAACTTCCCAGGGCAGGCGCTCAGCAGCACAAACCACCTCCCCGAGCCATGGGCTGCGACCCCTCTGGCTCATTTGCCCTGTGGTCTCTGCAGTTTGGGGTAAATGAGAGTTTAACAGCAGCCCTGCTGCCTCCCTGCTCGCTGCTGTACACGTGCTGCTGGATGCGGAGCATCACCTCTGCGGGACGCAGCATCCTTCACGAGGGATGCGTTTCCTTTGCAATTACAGAGGTAACACGTACCATGGAACAACACCATCACAGATTTCAAAGTCCCCAGAAACAATTAGTAAAAATTCATCAGCATGTCTCTTGCAGTTGACACATCCTATGGCCTCTCCACAGTGTGCTGTTTCCCAGAGATTGGGCCACTCCAAGCCATCACCCACTGAAGGCTGCCCAGCTGCACCTTTTGGATACTTTATCTTCTAACTAATTCATACTTATTCTCTTCTTCAGTAAATAACTGAAATTGCTCACCAGCACAGTGCCCTGTTGATCACAAATTTGCATAAGGAGAAAGCCAAAACAAGCTGATGCACACAGAGCAAGCAAGGACATGGCCGGACCTTAACAAACTCACCGTGTTAACCTCCTGTCAAATGGCTTCTCTGCAGCTTTTTGATGCTCTCTGCACCCATTTCTGAATTTCTTCCCAGGCCAAAGATCTCCCCAGCACCCTCAACTTTAGTTAAGGCAAAACACCTAACTCGTACTACAGGAAAACCCAAGCAATCTCCAGCCGATGCATAAGCCCCATTCCTCAAGTCCCCAGTTGCACTGTCAAAGCACATGATCTATTTTACAAGCCTCGTACAGTCCTGTTGCACGGGGAACAACCACACTGGGTTGTCAGAGTTTCCCTTTGCAAAGGAATCTCCCTTTTTTCCAGTTTTGCAAACTCGGTGCTCGGAGAAACCAAAAAGCAACCTTAGATCAATGATCAAACTTTCGTAGTAGATGGCTTTTATTTTTACAAAATATTTGCTTCCAGCAGAGTGTATCTTAATTTACAAATGCAGAAATCTGTCATTAAGCTTTGACCCAGCTTCATGGCATTGTCAAATGCAATAACGTATCTTTTAATAGTTTTATATCAAGTAAGGATATAACATATCATTAGTTTAAATGTATTTGCAAGCAATTACCCCCACCAGGATATTTGTGAATGCTCATGCAAAATTGATGAAATTCTGACATGCTTAAACATTGTTCATTTAGCTCTATTCCTTATGTATAGAAAAAATAGAATAAATAATTCTGCTGCCACTTGCAAACTACCGTTCGGCATTTTCATTCTGCTCATGGTTTCTGTCCTGCCTTTAAACTATAGCCTTTGGTGATCATTTGGAAAAACAGTTTCATATATGTTTAATTTTAAATAGATGTACTAGATTATTCATTCCTCTTATTATTGTTCAATGCAGTAATTTAAACATGGACTAGATTTACTGCATGTCAGCTGCCTTTCTTTTACAAAATGGGATAAATTATTAAATGAGTAGAGGTTGTTTGACAACGGGTTTTCCAGTACTTCACAAAAGAAAGACCTTTGACATTCAGCTGTCTTTTGAAAAGAATAAAGAGTAAATCAATTAAGTCTCTATGCTGCGGTTCAAAAACACGCTGTTATGGCACATTCTTGCTTACCTCCAAGTTGACTTGGGAAGACTCAACCCAGTGCAGCAGTACCACTAGGTAAATTATTGATTTAATAGTCAGGTTGTCTCGCAAGCAGCACTCTGGCCCAGCTACCTCAAACACAGCCATTTCTACAACTCCTCTGCTCCTTCCCCGAGCTGTAGAAAACCATCGATATCAACCTCTGCTAACACTTGGCACCACCTCGGAAGACCTTTATAAAAGTACTTATTTCTGGCTGCATCCAGCAAAGGCAAAGGCTTTCTAAGGAGAGATGTCTTCATTGCCTCTGCTGAGGACGCTTTGTGTTTACGAGCTTTTATGAGAGGTTTTCAAGAAAGCTGAGGAAACATCAGGCACAAGACACTGAAAGCTGTGATCCAGCTTGGGTACCAGGATATTCCCTGGCAGGGAAAGCCTGGAGTTGATGGAAAACTACACCAGCAGACCCAGTAACAGGTCTTTTCCTTCTTGATCCTGTGGCCACTACTAATTGCTGCATTTACTGCAAACGTTGCAAAGCATTTGGGGTGCTTTGGAAGGAAGAGAAATATATTGGCTTAAGATATTATGTCAGCAAAATGACATATTTTTTTAACTTGAACCTTTAAACAAAACAAAAACAAAATCTAATTACAAAATACAGAATTTAAAAAAAAAAAAAAAAAAAAAAAAAGTCAATTTAGTCAAAGCAAAATCTAACCAAAAGCTCATTTTCTTTACCTGACCTAGAAGCAATGCACCAGAGGCACCAATTCTATCAACAGCTGCCTAACTCAGCAGTACAATGAAACGATGTGGGTGCACACGGTGCAAAATGACATATTTTTTTAACTTGAACCTTTAAACAAAACAAAAACAAAATCAAATTACAAAATACAGAATTTAAAAAAAAAAAAAAAAAAAAAAAAAAAAGTCAATTTAGTCAAAGCAAAATCTAACCAAAAGCTCATTTTCTTTACCTGACCTAGAAGCAATGCACCAGAGGCACCAATTCTATCAACAGCTGCCTAACTCAGCAGTACAATGAAACGATGTGGGTGCACACGGTGGAGTCTGGAGTTTGCAACCCGCCTTGGCATCGTGCAAATTTATAGATCATCACTTTTTTGGTTTCCTTTTCCTCTTTTTTTTTTTTTTTCCTGTCTCTGCAGAAACCAAGGATGTGTTCTTTGCTCAGTCACAATTACGATTTGTTTAATTTCAGTGACTGTTCTCGGTCACATCTTACATCTTTTTGATCGTGTTTTTCCATTCCCAAGCAACACACACATTGTATATGCTAGGGCCCAACCCAGGACATAAAGGGAAATCACTGAGGTTACACACGGTGTAACTCTGGAGTCTCCTAAGTCCCTTCCTTGCTGGTGAAAGATGCTCCCCGCTACCTTTAGGTTGGAGTTTCGTTCACTCAAGCTTTTAGCATCCCAAGTGGCAGGATTTGCATCAGCTCCCCTGGGAGACTGCTCCTGCCTGGAAGCTTTCCGTGCTATTCACCTCCAGGTTTCTATTTCTCAGCTTCCCCTCCAGGAGAAGAGCTTTTTGTGCAGCGTGACAGCTCGCACGAGGTCTCTGGGCCTGAGGACTCCCCCAAGGCCACCTCTGCTCAGGGGTGTTGGGGCTGTGGCTGCCACCGAGCAAGAGGGAGATGCATAAATTTTTAAGCTAGAGATTATTTAGAATTATATGCGTATATAAAGTTACCTCTTCCCATAAATAATTTCCAGGCTGCAATATTTTGCCTCGTGGCAGAAAAATTAGGGCAGTGAATGTGAGTTTTGCACCTATGCTTTCCTGGGAGGGGATGGGGCAGCTTGTACACAGCCCATTCAGGAAGCAGCTCGCCAGGATTTTGCAAACTCTCACAATCCTACTTTAAAGTATTGCTCGCAGAGAAAAGGTTAAATGAGGTTTAAGTGCAACGTAATAAACCTTCACTGTTCATAAAGTCGCGTGATAAATGCGCGTGTGGTTGCTCTGGGTAAAAATGCCGAGGTCGGAAAGCGAAGTTGGGAGGCGACGACCCCGGGGACCCAGCGTGATGGAGACACTCAAGCCCGCTGGTGTGATTGGGGGTAACTCCGTGCCCACCACCAGCACACTGCTTGCTCAAAATAACAAACTTCTGACTGTAATTCGCTCGCGACTTTGAACCCCAGGCGAATGGTTCCTGTATGCGCCTCTTGCACGCTTGGCCCTGATGGGGAAGTGAAGCGGCGGTGGTTTCGGCACCCATTTGGGAAGGGGGCTCGCCAAGACCCTGAGAGCAGACAACGATTACGGAGGTCAGCGCCCACCCCTGCCACGCGGGCAGGGAAGCACCTCGGTGCAGGGAAGGGCCCGCGGCAGCAAATGGAGCTCGGCGCTGCTGATTGCGCTTCAGACGAGTGGAATGGAGCTTCAATTATTATTGTTATTTTAAAGCGAAACTCTGATTGCTAGGGGCATCCCAATTTTATCGAGCTCATTTTATTTTCCCTACGTTTATTTGAATAATATGTCCTCTGCTTGCAATAAAAAATGCCATATACCCCATCATCACAAGTAGCAGTTTATATAAACATAGCATTGTCCTGATGAGTTCAGAGATGAACCCATTCGTTTATAGAATTTCTCTAGAATTTGTAATATTTATCATTTAGAAAACAAACCGAAAGGGAAACGTCCTGTACAGTGAGGAGATGTTGTGTTTGCAGATTTGATTCACAAGGTATGGAAGTGGTCGCAGGATAACAATCTTGTTTTTTAAAAAATAATGTAATAATAGCAATAAAAAAGCACAAACTTTCAGTATAGTCTCCTCCCTCTGGACACTCGGAGACAGGGCACTTTCAGCTCTGTTGGGGGCTAAAATTCAATGCCAGGGCAGTCAAAACCCCCCTGTGCCAGCATTTTAAGAGCATTAGGCTGCTGCTGTGTGCTGCGTGTGCTGTTGGTGCAACCACAGAGGGCCTTGGAAAGAGCAGGACCCAGAGGCTCTGTGGGGTGGACAAGGACGGGAACCCCGGTGACATGTGGGACAAGAGGAGACAACCAGGTCAAGGAGCCTTTGCTCATCCATTGCAGCACAGGGGTATGGGAGAGACTTTGTGGAGGACTAAAAACAAACTCAAGTCTGAAGAATGGAGTAAACGGGAGAAGGATTTCGTTCCTTAGTTATGCCAAGCCCAGATGCTCCAGCTGGTGAGAAGGAAAAGGGATTTCCCCCATGGGACATCTAACAATAAGGACTTTACATCAGCAGCACATCAAGAGACGATATTACTCTAAGTGCCTTAAAATAATAAATAAAAGGGAGCCTTTTTAAAGAGGTCTCTTTGTGGGTTGTATCCTTCAAAGCCAATACAGAGATAGACCTCGCGCATTGCCGCAGTGCCCATTAAGCATCAAATGTCATGGTGGGAAAGATCAAGCGCCTCCAAAAGGGGATTTCTTTCCCCCACCCCATGCTGTAGGATGCCCGTGGCAGGCAAGCCATAAAGCGAGCGGTTTATACGAGGGCTGGCAAACGTTCAGTTGCAAGCGGAGGCGTTGCACAGGCGAGGTGCTTGTTAGTGTAAGGGCCCATCCATAAATTGTGTTTTTACAATAATTTCCTTCAAATTGGATTGTCGTCATGATCAGAGAGCCATTTACTGGAAGCAATTGCTAATTACACACATGTCCCCTGTAGGGAGGATGTACAGCAAAATGAGCATTTTGGAGGGAATTTCTTGTGTTTCGTACCTCCTACAATTTCACCTGTGGACATTTTCCAGCAGGCCAGACTCTGAAGTTCTTCTTCATTTGACTTCAACGAGAGTTTTGGCTCAGCACGGCCCTGCGAGACTCTGCTGTATATGTTTTGGTCAATTACAAAACAAAACATGAATACAAACACTCTTTGAATCACTCCAAAAATCCCATAGGACACCTCATTCGTCCTGCTGACAACTAAAATATTTCCGTTTCAGCCTGTTCCCACCTCGGTTTTTGCTGGCCAGCCTGGCGTGTCTTCCCTCCATCTCCTGGGAGACCACTCCACAGATCACTAGACCGTGGTTTTTTCCATGGCATCACTAAGTTTTCCTTTGCTCAGTTTCATCCCATTACTCTTTCCACTTAAAATATCCCAAATAAATCCTCTTACACATACCCCAGCAGCTTTTCTTGTCTATCCAAATTCCTTACCAGAAACGTCTTTAACCCTGCTCCTAAGCAAGTTAACAAGCCAGATCTGCTAAGGATGGATTTCACTGCTTTGGCAAGCAGCTGGCTGAAGAGGTACGTTTACTCCTAATTTCAGGTCCTTTACTTTTACGGCTGCTTCAAGACCCCTGCGCTTTGCCTTAGCAATGTTTTGCTCCTGCAGTGGCAGGGCTGTGCTCAGGGGCAGCCCCAGGCAGCCGCAGGTGCCTGAGCTGTGCCACCCCTCTTCTTTGGCTTACAAAGGAGCAGCTACGGCCAACTTTGGGTATTGCACACAACCCCAAGTGTTCTGGTCTTCCTCTCCCCTACATGCACCCACCCACACACTGAGCACCAGCATGCCTACATCTGAGGAGCTGAATGGTAAGTGGTCAGCAGGTACATTTGGAAGAGCGTTTTCCCACAGCACTGACAACTCCAGAATTGGGATATTTTGCTTTTTCTTGTGAAAATGCTAGCTAGAAATATATCTTCTTGTGTCTTTTACTAAATTTACAGGCAATCCACAGAAGTAAACATTTAGAAAACACATAGCTAAGGAGAACAACTATTTCCTCCTTCTCGTATGACAAAATACAACAAATCGCCCTGATAATTACAGCATCATGCATCAGGACCTGCAGGAGCTGCCTGCAAGAATGATAAATCCCTGGCCATGCAGTTACCTCGTGTTATCCAGAGAAACCCACCTGGATGAAAGCAGCTCCACTCCTGGAGCAACCCCACTGCAGGCTCTGGAGTTCCTCCAGTGACTGATCGGAGCGGCTACCCGTAGTGCAGACCACTCGTGTTGTATCTCGTAGCTGCAATAAAGAACTACAGAAACTCTCTGTGTTACTCCCCTTCGGCTGTGCGGGATCCTTTCAATAAGGGAATCACGGGGGAGAGCAATGAATACTATTATTTTATTCAGAGACCTTGAGGTTTGGGCAAGAGCTGGTGAAAGCAGCTGGGGTAAAGCATTCTCCAGCAGGACCTCCCGTTTTGTCAGAGCGGGCCTTGGTGCGGGGAACAAGCACATTTTTGACAGCACTTCATTCAGAGCCAAATTGAACCACAGTGTTTTGGTGAGAATAAACTCCAAAGTTAAACTTCATTGGAACAGAGCGAGTCAATTATTCATTGCAAAAGAAAAAGTTGCTCTGAACTGTTACTTTACATTATATTCCTAATTATAAAAGAAAAGAAAAGCATAATTGGAATGAAACCTTTTGATTTATTGAACTAGAACATTTTGACTAATTCAAAATAGCATGTCCTAGAAACGTGTTTTTCACAGGCAATTTCAACTTTGCGCTTTTGTTCCAATTCAGAACAAAACTACAATTTGAAATCACAAATTTCCCAGTTAAATAGAAAAGATGATGTATGAGAAAAGCAAGCAGCTCACACAACCCTGATGGCGTTATTACATGTAACTCCATTTCCAGAAACTCCCAAGTAGCTTTAGGGACTTCTGAATGGAGAAAACGGGACACTGAGCAGCACAGGAACAAACAGGATAATTGTAAAGATGCAGAAGTCAGATAGGAAATACGGCGCTGTTCCTCAAATGAGATATCATCAGTTGTGTGTGTGTAAGGATGTGTAACAACCCTCAGGGCAACTGGGTGCGACTCAAAGCTCATAATTCAGTGCTCAAAACAAACCCTAGGCATCCCTAAATGACCCCATGGTTAGATTTAGGCATGGCTCTGCCATATGGAGGTTGGTTTACAGCATACTAGCTTCATGTCCTTCATTACATGCTGTAGAGCTTATGGTTTTTGTTTAACCCACACTTTATCACAGCTCAAGGGTCATAAGAGGCTGCAAGATCCTGACTGCAGCTTTTAGCTGTATGTGACAGAGAGCTGTGCTACAACCTGGTGCCATGATGGTGCCTCCAAAAAAAATCTGTTCCTCCTGGGAAAGGTGTCACTGCCTCTGCCACTGCTCCCTGACATCCCATGCAGCTGCCTGATGTCCTGCTCCCTTTGGAGAGCGGGTCAGGGATGTCTGAGGGAAGCATTTGAGAGAGGAGATCTGAAGGGCAAAAGTTTCCTCAGGGGCACTCATTCAAGAAACCTCCTTCTCCCCAAAACATTTCAATATACACATTTGCTTTAACGTGCATTTAAATTTTGAAGTATAAATGCTCAAAAACCCATGAAGTGGAAGAGCGGAGGTTCTCAGCACTCAGCCAAACTGCCTAGCTCAAGCACGTCACACCACGCAGGGAACAGCAACAATAGGCAACAAAGACCTCAATTTGAAAAGAAAAACACAATTAGGGACGGCAGCGTGTTTGCACTGAGGTTGCAGTCAAGCTGCCACAAGCAGTGCAACACACTCAACTCCCATTTAGTCTTTGGACACGTTTTTCAGCGACTCTTTGGGTAGGACAGGGCATGCTGGTGCCCTCGTGTGCCAGATGTTCAGCCTCCGAGAGGACGAGAGGGCTACCAGCTCACCGCAGTCTCCTTTGGAAGGAAGCCCTTTGAATTGAGGTGCGCTCCCAGGTGAAATCAGGAGAAAATCATCTCGGCCTTGGAAGGGAGCCGTGTGCTGCCACAGCCTCCTTCTCGTTGGGTTATCACCTCCCCAGGTCTCAAAGCAGTGCTGTGCTGACAAACTGGGATCATCCACTGGTGGAAATGTGCCACAGGGCCCTGCTGATGGACCACGGCGGGGACACTCACCTCCAAAGACCAGACAGGGGAGAGAATATTTCTAAAGCTCGTCTCCATAACCACGCCGAGCCAGGCATGCAACAAGCAAATGCATGAACCCATGGGCGAATCTGAGCTCCAGGAGATGCCACCGCAGCTAACGCTGCCCTCGCAGGTGGAGCAGTGCTCCAGGACCCCGCTCTCACCTGGCAGAGCCCAGGGTGGGCAGCTGACACGTTTCCATCCCTGCCATTTCTTGCAGGGAAAGAAAGGAAAAGCAATGTCCAGGCCACCGAGTAGTTAACTACACAACTGCTACCTAATGATCCTAATTTGCATGATTTTAATAATAATGAGTAAAACCAAACTGTTAAGTTGCACTTTCTACCTCAGCAAAACCGAGCTATAATTGTGTAGAGAATAATTTTATGGGTGAAGTGTGCCCTATATTATAAGAGATTAGAATAAAGTGCTCTAATATTCAATGTCTTAGCAGGTGCAGGCACTTACCTGGGCAATTAAAATCTTTTTAATATACAAATCACAGCCAATGAGACTATTGGCATGACAAACTGGATCTTTCAGGACATATTGTGTTTGTCTAAAATAGATTTTTGTTTGCTAGCAATAATTTGTCTAACTTTTGTTTAAAAGAGAAAATGACTGAACGCAGATTAATTTGCAGAAGATTCTTAAAATGCTTATATTATATCATTGCCATGAAAGCATTTACTTGTCCCTATCTTTGTGTAATACATGCATTAATGTCCTTTGATTAATATCTCTTTTTTAAAATATACCACGTATAACAATTGATATATTTCAATATTATATCTGCTAGGGACTACTGGGCTGGGCTGAATAGACTTTGGCCTTGAATTAGCAAGCAGATCATGGAAACCATATGAAATTTTCCTTAATTGATTGATTCATTAAGTTCATTAAATGCCCTCCTTTGTGCTCAGAGTATTCTGTAAGTGCGGGCAGGTAAAATAGGTGCAATGTCTCCTGTGAAATGCAGAAGAAAACATGTTCCAGGTATTCCTGAGCAATTCTGAAGGGAAAAAAAAAAAAAAAAAAAAAGGATTCCAGCAATGCCCAGACCTGCACATAAAATCCTGCTATATTAATATATTAATAGTTTCAGATCTTTGCTTCCATTTGACATGACATGATTTTGCATCCAGAGTCCTTCTGAAATTTTAAAAAGAGGGAAGGCGGAGAGAGACGTGTGGCTCCTCGCCCGGGGCTGCCTCCTCTCTCAGCCCCCCATAAACCCACTGCCCAGATTTTTTAGGCCCCCAAAAATGGCCTTTGGATGAAGACAGTAAATTGGAGCCTGAGGGCAAAACGACTGCCCCTTTCCCCTGCCTGCCTGGTGGTTTCCCATCGGTGAACCCCAGCCTGGCTGCTCCCTCACTCCATTCACACCTCTGCCTCTGCAAAGAGGCGCAAATTGCACCTCCTGGAGCCTCCCCGAGGGGCTGTGTCTCAGTGTGCAAGCAGTGTTTGCACAACTCCCCCTCCTCTGAGCAACCCCTGGGCACGAACTGGGCAGCAGAGTTATCTCGGGGTGCTGGAGATGCCCAGGGACCCGAGCCCCTTCCCGTGCGGAGCAGGGTCCTCGGGGCAGCACCTGCAGGGGATGCGCTGGAGAAGGCAGGGCTGTGGGGATCCCTCTGTGCTGTGGGGATCCCTCAGCCACCCCAATCCCCAGGGCGCTGTGCCAGTGCAGATCTCTCCTCCAGGCTTACACCAGTAGCCACAGCATGCTTGGCTCTCGTGTCGTTAGAGGCTAAGCATGGGAAAATCCCCACGTTACCAGTGCCTTATAAAATAATAACCAGGGGAAAAAAAAAAATAAAAGCAAGTTCCAAGCTTCTCTGCTTCCGACTTAAAACCGAGCTTTGGTTCATACCCAAGCTACTCCTTAAAGAAGCTCAAAGCCCTTCAGCACTCGGGCGTAGCGACACAGCCAGGACCAACGCTCTGCTTCGCCCTGTCCAAGTTCGCTGGAAAATACACATCTGCAGCTGCTTTACATACTTCTGCCTTCTCATTTCCTCAGCCAAAAGTCTTCCACTATCAGGCCACAAATTAATCTAATTATTTGGATATTTAGGCTCGAGTCAGCAGACAGTCAGGCATGTGCTGAATACTGCCTGGGCAGTGTGACTGCTGGGGGACTATTTAAAGCCAGGCGCATGCCTGAGCGCCGCGCTGAATGAAGCCTCGGCGACCGCCTCTACAGGAGCTGGCTCTAAACAAGCTGGTTTTAGGCAAGCAAAGGATCGCCTTTGCATGGAGAAGCAGAGGACAGGCAGGTATTTACCAGGTTTCACAAACACGCTGTGAAAGGAATAGATTGTTTTTAATCAAAAGCACTCAACATATGGCTGAGGTATCTGGAATAAATATGAGGATGGAACAATAAACAAGAAATATTTTTGTAACTCGTCATATGGCGACTTTGACGAGTTTGATGAAACGTGTCTCACCTTTAGCATCGCCTTTTAAAAGGCTGGCCACTGCTACATCGGGGGCTTTTTTCCATAGCACTAATGCAAAGGTGCCGGTTTCTGCAGGGGCCTCGCCTCGGCGCCCCGCTCTGCCTGTGCTAACGAAAAGGAAGATCTCAGGAAGAACCTGCGACCAAAAATAACAGCACAGGGCACGGGGTGCCGTAAACAGTTAAATGAAACAAAACAAAAGAGTGAAAGCAAACTGTAAGAATACCGTGCTTCCAAGTGTGACGTGGGCGTTTATATGCAATACCTAAAAACGCTGAGAGCAGCTGAGTTACCCAGCCCCGTTCCCCTGATGTTCACACCCCCCACATGAAGGCACGATGCCCCCGATGCCCCTCGGGCTGCACCCCAGCAGCTCTGGGACGGGGAAGGAGCCCTCGCTCGCCCTGGGGAAGCCCAGGAGCTGCTCCAGAGGGACACCACGGTGCAACACCCTTCCTAAAGCACCGCCTGCCCGCCCAGTCGCACCCGGGGTGCTGGCCCCTGCTTTTCTTGCCCCAAGACCCAGCTCTCGGCTGTGCCCAGGCCCGGGGCTCCGGCAGCACCTCGCTGCGGCTCCCGCCTCCACCACCCACTCGCTGCCTGACCCCGCCGGCGCTCATGATGCATCGTCCCGTCACCCTCACCGTTTACAGCAAAAAAGCTATTTAGCCAGTGCCTGCAACCCTTCAGCCTGCAACGCCTTGACAGCAGAGGTTATAGGAAAAAAAAAAAAAAAAGAGAGAGAGAGAGGGAGAGAAAGAAAGAACAATGTGCAATCGGCACTGCATTAGAGATGGAAAAAGTACTTAAAGCCTGCAACATTCATCAAGGCTGAATACATAAATGCCACATTTTGAATAAGCCAAGCAAAAGACAATGACAAAGGAAAGGCGCGTTGCTTCAGGAATCTCTATCATTTTCATTTGCTGCTGTCAGGAACCTGTTTTTTGCCTCTCACTCTATCAGCCATTATAGCATTAATGAAGTAACCTCACATAGTTATTGACTGGCTTGTCAGAGTCCCTGCCTGATCCCTTAATAGAAACCATTGGTCTTCAGTTAAAAATGGGGTGAGCTGGGAGGTGCTGTGGGCATGTGCTGAATTTCAAGTGCACTCCTGAGGTTATCAAAAGCCATGAAATGCAAATTATTATATTTTTTAAACACACAGATTTCATGCAACTGAGCATATAAAATTGACTAATACTGTACTTTATGCATTCCTAATAATGTTTCCAAATACGCTCTGCATATGATCTTTCCCCAGAAAGTTGTGGGTGGTATTTGAATAAGCAGAAATGGGCCTAGTTTTATTTTGTGAATAAAGTAGTTTCCTGGATGTTGCAAGTCTCTGTTCCTTCTAATATAAAGTAATATTTATGCACTGTCTGTTCAAACAACATGGGTAATCCTTTGTCTGATTTTCTGTCTCAGATCAGAATCATTTTTCCTTCATCTTCCCCCCCCCACCCCCCCCCCCCCCCCCCCCTTCATAAAGCATCCTAAGTCCCAGAACTGGTATATTCTCATTTACTAGAAACTGAGGGTTGGCAGAGGCTCTAGAAATAACTTCTTTTCCCCAGAAGGTAATAAATCCAGGGAGTAATCTGGAACACCGAGTTGTTAATTCCAGCACCACCCCGCCACTGCTCTCAGGAGCTGGGTTCGGTACCGTGCCAGCCCCGGTGCGCGGCGATGCACCAGCGGGGCAGGACGCAGGCACATCCTCTCACAGCCACCCGGCGAGGGCAAGGCACACAAGGAGCATTCGGCACGGCAAGCTCTGCGTGACCTCCTGTGAGCTCTGCCAAGCAGGAGCTGGGGCCCATGGTGTGATGGGCTCCATTGTGTTTCCAAGCATCGCGTCCTGAAGGCTCTGTGCACCTCTGAGATCAGCCCTCATGGCCTGAGCATCTCCAAGAGTCTTGGTGCATGATGCTCTCCAACCCTGCCCCCTGTGAAACCTGCTTCCCTAACTCAGGCAGCTTACTGAAGTCAAGCTTTACCTGCAGGTGAGACTCTCATCAACACAGGTAGCCCTCACCATCATGCTACTCCCCTGCCTTTCTGTTCGGGAGAGTCTCAAAGGTTAAACATTACGGCCGAGTTTGAAAACAGCAACGAGAAACTCCTGTCTCACTCAGTGCAGACGGCAACGGGAAGAATAAGGTCTGCTCAGCCAGACCTTATTCGAGATTGCTCAGACCTCCTGGGTCTGCAAAACTGGGTTGGCATTCTCAGAAGAACAGGCTCCCATAATAATTGTGGTCTCGTCTCTCTTCTGATTGGGCTAAAATTCTCTAAGAACAACTCTCATGGCACTTCCACATCCCTGGTCTGAAATTAAGCACATTTTTCCTAATGAATACTCTGTTTGTTGATTTGGTGACACTTTTTATGAGTCTGAAATATCATGAAATTCCCTTTTTTTTTTCCCCCTGCTTTCCCCAGTTAATTATTTGCACTCCCTCGAAGATGTACCTTACATAAAAGCAGTTGGTGGGTAGCACGTTAGGGATGTCTTTGCCTTAACCTATTTCCACACTATCCCTTTAGCCTGGTGCCATCAGCACACTCAGCCCTGTGCATGGTCACGGGAGAGCCACGGGGCATGGTGAGGTCTTGGCTGCTCCAAACCATGAGAGGAGCTGGTGACCATCCTCAAGGGGACCACAGCATCACCCCCCCCTCCAGCCTGGGAGCTCCCAGCAGCTGGGTCCCTGCAGTCAGCACATTTCCGAGGCTGTCTTCACAAGCCAACAACGTAGCACCCCTTTCTAGTTGATTCAAGGTCCCTGACAAAATAATCGTGACCGCAACGCCTGCGCTTCCTACCAAAGCTCAGGAAAACTTGAAGCTTTTCTTTTGGTCCGGTGCAAAGCCCGAGCTGCCGACAAACAGCTTCTGGGGTTGCTCTCAGCTCCGTGCTCGAGCGAGCTGCACGCTAGTGATCTAGAAACAGGCAGAGCTGGGGGTCAGGGGCCGACACTTGTTTGGATCCTCACTTCCCAGAGACTCGTCTGTCCTCACTCATAAACCTCTCATAGCTGGCTCATCCATGGGTTTGGTCTGTGTCTTTCCGGGGTAAGCTGTCGCTGTGTTTGCAGCACAAACTCCACAAAGCATCGCCCTGGCCCAGGGCTCGGCTCGGCAGCAGCGGTACAACGAGTGGCTCGGGCAGAGCAGTGCTGCCAGGAGCTCATCAGCTCCCAACTTCTAATTGTGCTTAATGACTGCTGAAAGGAACCGAACAATCACGAGTGAACTTCAGCTTCCCTGGTAATTAATATTGTTATTACAGAATTGTTAATAATTATTAGACCCCAATCTAGGGAGCCTCCAAGATTTTGAGCATCTCCAAGAAGACACGCAGCCCGCCTGGCTCTTGTTTTGTGCTTCACAGCTTTGTCCTTATTTTGAGCGTGCCTCTGACTAACGTCTGCCCCGCTAAGAGCCCAGAAAACCCTCCTAATTGACTGCAAGAAACTCTGCTCATTTCAGACGCCCGTAGTCTTAGCCTTGAGACAATCTTTGTTTTGGGGACACGCTCCGTGGCCCTAGGAGAAACCCGCACGGCTTTTGTGCGTTGCAGCTGCTGCTGCAGGCGATGCCGAGGCGAGCGCTGCTCGGCCTCACTGCGGGCTTTCACACAAGCAGCCGAGGACTGCAATCATTCTTCAAGGTTGCTAAATATCAAATTTGCAATTGCATTGGCTGTATGCAAACAGGCCTGCTATTTTGTGCGTTGTGTTGAGTGCAATATATTTGGCATGCAAAAGCAGTGTCTTCAGGGATTTTTTTTTAAATAAGTAGTCTGGACGTATTGTGAGAGGCAGAGTAATTAGCATTCACTCAGCCCAGCAGGACAGCAATTTAAACTTTTACAAGGAGTCAAAGTTCAGGATGCTGCCCTGCCATCAACTTTCTACATACAGAAGGGATACAGACTGGAATATCCAAATGTTTCAGGCTACTCTGGGTTATTTGAAACTCCAATAGACACATTACTATGGGGAAATTGCTTAATCTGCTCCAGGATTTATTGCTATTGTACGTTCGGTATGGAGGTCTTGGAGGGTCAAGAAAGGGCTGTGCTCAGTGCAAGTATTTCATACCATATTAAAAAGTTTCTGACCATACCTTTAATCCTCAAAATCATTACATCCCATTTTTATGCAGACACGCAGATAAAAACACCCCACAAGAGCAAAGCTGCGTTTACACCCTACTCACAATAACCCCACGGCGCGGGGAGAGGAGCAGGCAAAGCACTTTGCTGCTTGCTGCGGTCCAGGAAACGGCAAGTTTGTTGTCGTATAAAGTAAATAAATAGAAAAGTCAGAAGGGGGAAAAAAAAAAAAGCCCTACTGCGTTGGATTGATTTAAGACTAAGTGCATGCTGCCAGAGAAATGGATTTTTTTCACCCGTTAGGCAGTCATTTTTACAAACGTACGATGTGAGTACTGATTAGAGCTCATGGAGAAAAGAGCATTTGGGGCCCGGTTGGTTTGTTTGGTTTGGGCTTTGGCTTTTGGGGTGTTTGGGATTTTTTTTTTTGCTTTGTATTACTTTTTGCTCATCCCGTCTGCTGCTCCCCATGGCTGGTGCAGGGAGGAAAACGCAGCACCCTGAGGCTCACAGGGGGGACAGGGGGCTGCAGTCAGTCATGGGAGAGAAATGCTCTGCCCCATGTCCTGTAATTCTTTGGGAGCTTCCAGTGAGAAGCCAGTAATGATTTCCCCCCCCCTTGTTCTCCCACCTGAGGCTTTCACTTATAAGAGAAGGCAAAACTAACTAGAAAGAGGAGATAAGAAGGAAACGTGTAACAGCACATGAGTTTTGTAGATGATTCACACCCAGTGAAAGCAAAACAACCTGAGGAGGAAGGAAATCTGGGTACCGCAGAACTAAGTATAAATTAAAAAAAAAAAAAAAAAGGGGGGGGGGGGGAGGGTGAAAAACAATCTCCTCTGATTGCCCTGAAAAGTACTGTCATTATTCTGCTGGCTTTACTCGGTAAAAAGCGTTGAAAAATAATCACTCTGAGTATTGGTGGCACCTTTCTGCTACAGAGAAATAAATTCAAAAGCAAAAGGCAGAGGCACGAGGAAGCAGCATGGCAAAAGTCCAGCCCCCTTGCAGGAGCAAGCACCAACTCTGCGCATTCCCCACCTTCCTGGGAGCTTCCAATTAGAAAGAAAACACAAACTCATTGTTTGCAAATACAGGCAGGATCTCTGAGGCTCTCGCTGGGTGTTATTTGCCAAGCAGAACAAACGCTGAACGCAAACAGCTCGGCTCCTTCCCTCCGAGGAGGACCAGGGCAGGGCTGCGGCGTGCAGACGCGGGGAGAAAGGGCCAGGCCCTCTGCCTCCTCACTGTCCTGCGCAGACAAAGGCAACTTCTGGCCTTCCCGCTTTACATAAACAGACAAGGCATTAAGTAACTTCTCTGAGTCAGTACTTCTGGCTGCCCCGTGCCTTCAGGAGGAGATGGGGATGGCTGCACAGCTGCTCTGCTTCATTGACATACCTGGCAGTGCCTCCGAAAGCGAGACCAACGCGCTCCCCCCGCGATGCAAATGTGTATGAGTTTAGTCATTAGGAGGTCCAGAGAGTTTCTTTTTTTTGACTTTTTCCCCTTCGTTTTAAGCCTACCGAACTTCCTGAGGGTGAGTCTTGAGGACTGCGAGAAGAAAGTGGCTTCCCCAGACATCCATGTGTTAACCAAAATTAAGCAGAGAACAAATAAAAATAAAAACACGACTAATTGCACGGGATCTCCAGACTTCTGGCTTCTAAGAGGTGTGAAGGCTTTGGGTGTCTGTCTGACTGCCGAGCAGTAGCACTTTGGGGAACCACAGCTGCTGTCGAGGCCAGCAGCCCTGCCAGCACCCCGCAGCCCCACCGAGAGCCCCCAGTTGCAGCCCAGTGCTGGTAAAACTCCCCCTGGACACTGTCCTGTGCCCTCCTCACGGCCCATCTCCATCACGCTTCGAGACAAACTCTTACTCCGAATTTTCTCCTCCTGCCACAAGTGCATTTTCTAATTGAAAAAAGAGGCAACTTGTTTTAGTGTCACAGGCCTTAATTAAGCATAGTTTGTCTAGAATAGCTGCAGGGTTTATTTATTATTTATTGAAGAAAGGTTAGTTATTTACTGGGGGGGGCGGGGAGCGGACAGCTGTAGTTACAACTTCAGAGCATAAATCAGCCAGCCCATCACTCACCCGGCGTTAGGACACTGGTGGATTACCAGCAGGGTCAGGAAAAATATTTCTTTTCCTGATAAAGCGTTGCTTAATGAGGGTGGTTTAGGTAGTTTCAAGTCTCCCTGTAAGCAGCGGTTGTCGCTGGTCACCATCCAAGGACGAGACATTGGCTTTGTCCTGGGGGGTGGGGAATCCCCTAAGGCCTTGTTTTGTACCTTACCCTGTGATGGGGGCCACGACGGGCACTGCTGCACAGCAGGGCCATGCTGAAGGCCCTGCACACCCCTCTCCTTCCTGCCAGCGACAGGCCAGGCCCACCCCTACACGTCAGGATCAGCCCTAGTGCTAAGGGACCGCATGCGGGGACGCATCCTCCATGAACAGGCACCCACGGAAATCCTGAGCCCATAAGGAGGTTCCTACGGACCACAGGACGCAGACATTTCTAGGAGCACCTCCTGCAACCCCACGCCAAGACAGTGCCAGGTCGTGCTCTGCTCAGCTCCTCACCTGGGTTTTCCAGGAAGAACAAAATAGCTTTGGAGAGAGCCTTCCTCCTCACCCGGGGACGTTACATTCAGGTATCTTCTAGCCTCTTCTGTGCGCCGAGAGGATAACACTGCAGAAACACCCCCAGCCACCCAGCCTGCCCCCTCCTGTGCTCTGGGGGTGCCCCCCAGATCCGCACCCAGCCCCACAGACAGGCACGGTGCTTGCCGCAGACCTGCTCCCGCTGCAAGGAGCTCCCCGCAAGCAGGGGGCTGTTAAACACCAGTTCGAGGGCAGGGGCCTATAAAGCCAGTGAGGGGCCCATAAAGCCAGCCCAAGTCATATTTTTTTGCTTTTTTTAATTAAAAAAAGCTTTAACTTTCCCCTCACCACTTCTGGGCTGAATTGGTTTGATCCAGAGAGGTAGTTATGCATAAGAGTAACCACTTTATATTGAATTAGGGGATTTCTCATGCAACACATCTCACCAATTACAAGGCAGGGATGCAATTCTATGATTTATAATACATTATACTGTTAAGTAATATAACATTATAGATACAATTTGTACCTATCTCTCCATGGATTAGAGAGGTGGCACATGAAGAGTGGATCATTAAACAGCAGTGCAAGGCCAGGGGCCAAGCACTTCTGTTTAACAAGCTGCTCCAAGTACCACCTCTCTAATCCACGGAGAGAGAGAATAAATTGTTCCTGTATCTTGTTATAAATCATGTTCTTTTGGGTTTTCTTTTTTTTTTTTTAATTAAAATAATAATAATAATAATTTCTGTTTAGGACTCTCTCTTCCCAGGGCTGAGCTAGTTTAAGCTGAAGGCGCTTCTGTTCCGGAAACAGCCTGAAGCCAGATTGTGCAATTTACAATCTGGCTGAATTTGGGGGCGGCACGGGGAGCGAGATGGCTGCACCATCCCTCTGGGTGAAGGAGACCGCCCTCCTGACCAGGCCAGGCTTTTTGGAGGCTAAAGCACCCAGGTTCTCCCAGCCACGGTGGCGTAGCTGGAGCTCAGGCAGCAGGAGAGGACAACAGGCTCTGAGCTGCCCCAAGCAAAGGGGCTGTGAATAGCACGGGCTGGGAGGTGGGAGCTTTGGACACATCCTTGCTTCATCAGGAAGGAAAGAGGCACTGCGTTGTGCCCTGGGAGCAGCCAGCATTGCCATTCCCACGCAAACACTAAAAAGCAGCTCTAGCCAGGTAAGGTGAGGTCTTTGGCAGGACAGGGGTGACACAGTGGTATTTCAGCACAGGGTGTGCAAACCTGCTCCACTCAATGGCAACCCGCAGCAGATGAAGGCGAGCTCTTTGACCTCTCTCCTGTTTATATTACCTCTCCAGGGTCAATACATGCAGATGCAAATATCAGGCTCTGCAGACAATATGACGCTTTGTAACTTTGGTGCCAATATTAGGGTGCCATGCCTCAGCTTCCTGGTTTATTAAGCTCAGTTATAATCCCCTAAAGTACGACAACACCTTTAATAACACTACAGCTGCATGGCTCCAGAGGAGGGTAGCACAATGAAGGAGGCTGAAGATATAAGGACCCTGTTAGGCTGCCTTATAGACCCTAACTCATCCTGGGACAAGTCATTGATTTCTATTGACAATTTCATTGTAATGTCAGAACGTAGCCTGAATTCATCTTTCATCCACTTCAAAAGTAAACAATGGCCCTTGAAATAGAAAAAGGATGGAGCTAAAAAAAAAAAAAAAAAAAAAAAAAAAAGAACACAGTTTTTCCTCAAAAATTAATGGAGAACCAAGACCATTTGGTAACTACGTAGAGCACAGCAAGCTATTGATAGAGCACGTTATTTGACAAATTTTATCACTCCTTCAATTTTCAAATTATTCACAAACCTACTGCCATTCATTCAATTCCTTTCAATTTGTGAATTTATATTAAATTAGCATTCCACAGAAGCTATTTTCAGCCTAAGAAGATCATCTGAGTGATATTTACAGCATTTGCTGATGAGACAGCATCATCTCCACCCTGACAAGGTGCCCTGGTTGAGCAAGCAGATCTTAAGCAAGTAGAGTTTGGGGAAGACTTTGATCAGGCCTTCGACACATTATGTTTGAAAGAGAAAGAAAAAAAGGAAAGGTTGTCAGGACTTGGCACTGACACCGCATTACATTAGGCATTTCTATTAATAAAGAACAGCAATCAAGTCTAAAGTTATTGTGGATCTGTTCACAGGCAGCGAACGTATGTTCACATGGTCTAAAATGCAAATGACGTGGCCAAGTCATTCGGGCTTTTTTTGTTTGATTACCTCTGGGCCTCAGCTCTGGTCTGGGGTTGTATGTGTGTTTCCACAGCAAAACGTGTGCAGTCATGTAGGATAGGACAGAGAACTATCAGCATGGGTCCCCACCACATTTCTAGAGGCTGGACAGAAATATTTCACATGCCTGCAAAATGCAAATTGAAGTTTACTAATTTCTAGTTTTCAGACACCTGTTGCTCTTCACCACCACTGTTTTCATAGACCCAAGTCTGCCCAGAAGTTTCTCTGGACTTCAGGCTCTGAAGTCCTTCTGAAGTCCTCCACAAGTATCAGGCAGGCTGGCAGACGGGAATACTGAAGTACAGATTTCTGTGCCACGATGAAAGAGAAAGAGACCCTGGAGCCTTAAAGACAATAAAATAAAATAATGAAAACACACCTCTTCATTTCAGTTTCACAGGAATTCAAATGATTTACCAAAATTCCCTAAGCAATTTTCCTGCAGCAGAGCTCCCTAATGAAGCTGGGGAGCCAGCTTCTCTCCGCACTACCACAGGCAGCTACTTGGGGCTGAGCAAAACCCTTCTTGGCTGGCACGGGACTGCGGCAAGCTTAAAAGGTAAACTCAGTCTTTCAAGGTGGAAACGCACTGCTGCTGGCCATCCCTTAGCCATCAGCCAGCTCCTTTTTGTTAGTGATGGACCATCACCTTGTGGAAATTTGATTTTGAGGCATTCCTTTGGGGTACGTTAAGGTAGGTTCAGCAGTGGTTACTTGGGTTATTGTTTGAAGTGGTTATCTTGAAGCAGTCTCAAACTGACTAACCAGTTAGGAAAACATAATATTATCAGCCAACCCATAATTTTCTGGCATAATTAGGATCAAGATACTTCATTATATCATACTGGACAACCTGAAAGCATGAGACTGAAATGCTTCATCAGTCTCGAGGGGGGGGGGGAAAAAGAAAAAAAAAAAAAAAACACTGAAAAAACGAGGAAACAAACCAGCAAACAACAAAAAACTGAGGAGGTGCTAGCTGATAGGGAATTGTAGTCCTCATAAAAATATCGTCTTACACGTTGTCCTTCTTGCCTGCTCAAGTGACATCGTCTCTCCAGATACACCTCATCTAGCTAGGCACAAGCACAAGACAGAGAGCCATCCTTGGATATTGTCACATCCAACTCGCACAGAGGGAAGAAACCTGACAGTGCCTGGGACGACTTGGCACGAAGAAGCAACAAAGAGCAGCCTCCGAGGGGAGAGATGCCTCACGATCAAGACTCCCCCTCTCATTCTTCTCCATCCTCCAGGCCCAGCTGGACTCATCGTCCCAACTGCTCTCCCCATTAGGACGGGGGACGTGGGAAGCGTGCGGCTGGCAATACACCCAACAGGCTCGAAGGGATCCGAGAACACCCTCAGGTTCACACGCACCCGGAGTTTGCCAAATCATTTCAGCTCATCTCTAATTGTCAGCGATCTCTATTAGCTCTGTAGTGTGGCTTTGACATAAGGATGAACAGAAGGGTTGTTACTGGCTAGTGATAGGAGAGGAGCTTCTGGTCCAAGGAAGAAAAGCATCTTCCATAGCAGAAGGAGAATTTTTTTTCCCTCCCCACGTAGGCTACACTATATGGGGGGCTGAATGACAAAAGACAAAGAGATCACTACACAATGGGTGTCCATCAGCTTAAACTTCTCCTAATGTCACAAGGAAAAAAAAAAGAAAAAAAAAAAAAGAGAAGAGAGACTTTAGTGTACTGCTTCACAGTTTTAAGCGACAGTAGATCCATTTTGTGATCATCCCCAGGGCAGCAGGGGGAAACAGCGCTGTGCACAGCATGCACAGGGCTGCACAGCTCCGTTTGCACCCTTGGCTGCAGGAAATTGTCTGACGGTGGCAGCGCGGCTCTCATGTGGTCGGTCCCGCTGACACCAAGCACTACGGCGCAACATTCCCCACGCCAATTTGAGCTAAATTTACGTATAAGTTGAAGGAAGAAGAGAAAGAAGAGTCTCATTTAAGGGCTAAGACTGCTCCAAGACCAGATTCTCTTAGATTACCCCAAAATTCCCATCTTTCCACATTATTTCCACAAACAACAGCCCAAGTTAATAGGACCTAAAAATACCCCAAACGCATTTTTGGTTTTGCAAACAGTGTTTCATTCATGCATGTCTGCCTGGTGATGCATCATTACAATTGTAATGAGATAGCTGCCAGCCCTGGAAGGGTATATTGCTTAGTGTACCTGGAATGCTGAAGAGGGACTGAAGCTGTTATACAAGATGAAAATGAGTTTCACTATGTAGAAATGAGAGTGAGATTAAGGCAGGCCCGGAGCTAGAAGTTACTTGAGCTTCTCAAATGGGCCACGGCCACGGCCACCCCCGTTTTAGACATTCGTCCCCAGCACAAGCAGCAGCAAAAGCATCCCTTAGATCAATGCTGACCCTGGGAACGACCCCAGCTACTCATCAGGGACGGGGTCAGGCGTTCAGGTGGCAACTGCACCCACTTGCACAGATGGGTGGCTTTGCTGCTCGAGATGGGATGTACCGCAAATAGGGAAAATAAACCAACCCTAAATTAAAGTGCTTCCAACGTAACGCAATTGCACTACATAATGTTTACTTATCTTATATACACTCAAAGAGAAGATAAATGTCTAGTAAAAACCACAATCCACTATTAAACAGCTATAAAATACTTTGCTGTCTTCCCATTTCAAAAGCTCCCATAGTATAAATAGTGGTCAAAAGTTCAGTGAACTGTCTTGTAGACTGGTGCTCCATTCAAACCGTGCTATTTCCAGAGAGTCTCCTGACACCGTATCTAATTTCCAAAATGAATATGCTTTAATTTTCCTTCTTCATGCATTGTGCTTTTTCCTCATTTAAAACAGCAACAGCCTCTGGCAGTAAAGGACATCACATTTCTGTGTGAGATGAAGCTTTTTCCCCCCTATATGCGGGAGAATGGCATGGGTCAAGGGAGAAAAAATGTATGCAAAAAACATCACACCCCACTGACCCCAGTATATTTTACATTACAATTTTGCCATTTCCAATATAGGTTCATTTTGCAGTGGACCATATCAGCCATATTTCAGGATTTACAAAAAAAAAAAATAAAAAAATTCAGTACCTGGAGCATTGTCTGCATACAGTATGTCCTAATGCAATATACGGATTGTCTTATTAATGTGTAGTGTAGCTTGCAGAGAACACACGCGCATGCAGGGAATACTTATGCATGCTGCGGAGGCAGCACAGGTGTATGTACAGTGGATTTGTACATACATTCAATTATATCTGCAGATAATACTCAAGTGCATTTTCACTTCTCTAAAAGCAGACAGCCATACACTGCGGGTGAAACCCCTGAAATCAGGGTGGGGGCTCGGTGAGGAAGGGTTTTGCCCCATAAGCCTTCCTCCCCTGAGCCATTAAAGTCCCCACGATGGGGCGCCTGGCACAGGTTCAGACATTTAGGCAGAGGCTGCCACGCTTTCAATGGACAACAAAAAATAGTTTTATCTGCTACACACATGAAAAGGCCTCGCCACACTTCCCAGCACAGGCAGGGATAATTCAGAGCCTGATTCAAAAAAGCACGGAGGTCCAGGTGGCTTCTCAGGGCTTGGCCACCGTCCTTTGCCCACTAAGTGTCTTAACAGAGGCCAGCTGTGACTGCCAGCTCACCATTGAGTTTAGCTGGCACACCTGAAGCTCTTGTTGATGCCTTGGGGTGGGAAACAGCAGCAGGGGAGGACAGGATCACCCTTTGTTCTCCCAACCATCCTCCAAGACCAAGGACCCCAAGAAAAGGATGCAGTGAAACCTGGGGCAGCCCCCATTTTAAGCAGGCATAAAGCCACCAATCTCAGTCAGAACCTAGGTGCTGCCAAAGTGTCTTCTGCACATTTCACTTCAAAACATTGGTACTTTCATTGAGTGATGCAGGTAGAGTTAGAGAGGTGTCTGCAGGAGTAGAGATGTCTGCCTAAGAAAAAGCTACCCACATAGTCAACAGGAGCATTGCCTAAGACCATAACAATTTTGACTTCGTGTCCAACAAAGACCATAATGCTCACAGAACTGACAGGTCGGACCATTACAAACAAAATCATCATCCACTATTTTGACAGAAAATCAAAGAAGTTTGACTTTCTTAAAAAGTACCAATTCCCATAAAATCTTGCTGCTATCTACAGATGGTCAGCTGGGAAAAGGCTCACAAGATGGGCATCTCTCTTACATACAGAGATCTGAAAGTTAACCATGCTGACAAAGCAGAATCACATAAAGGGAGCTAAAAATAGGCAGGCAGATAGAAGCAAAATAATAATAATAACAATAATAGTTTTTCACCATACAAGGACAAAAATCACCATCTTTCATGTTACACAACTATTTCAACTCGCAACTATCATGGAAAGGAGGAACTTTATGTCCTACAGGCATCCAACTTCTGCTTATCATCTCAAAAAAAAACCACAAAGCACAATCACACTACAGAGCTGTAAGACTTTAGGGACAACAGACTTACCTGAAGTTCAGAGTAGCCCAAGATGAGGAGACCCACCTGGAGTTTAGATGGAAACGTTCAGAGGGACAGCAAAGCAGCTGAAGACGGCGGTGTCTGGAAGCAGTTCACAGTAAAGCTGCATTCATCAGGAGCAAACTCCAACTCAAACCATAGTGGAAACAGTTCCATAAATGTTTGTTAGGCACTACTTAACTCCTATTAACTCAAAGGGCTGAATATTACCCTTAAAAACACAGAATTTCAGGTTTTTTTATCCCTTAGCACTATTGATTGCAGATGCTCTACATCCACACCCTGCCAGCTCAGCTCTCCAAACCCTGTCTCAGCATGCCCCAAACCCTGGTGTAGAAGTCCTTCTGGGTGAGATACAGCTCGTTAGGGTATTTCAAAGCTCTGGACAAGGAATTAGAGTGAGGAATGGTCAGAGCACTATGGGAAAAAGGCCTCCTTTAACAAGAGGTTACTTTAACGAGAACCTACCCTTTAATAGCTGGGTGGATTGAGAAACTGGGGATGGGATACAGGAGTAGTCTGCTGAAAATGAACCTAAATGCAATTGCAAGAGCAGCATTTTTTGTTATTTTAAGTAGAAAGGGTAAAAAATGCAATATTTTCTTCAGTTGTTAGCTCTCTTAAATGTCATAGAGAGGCATCCTGGTGCCTGGGAAGTTGTGGACTTGTGGCTCAACAGGTTTGCTTGCTTATTGTCAGCATTTACCTGAACTGATTTTTAATAAAAGCCTCAAAGAAAGGAAATTTCCTGCCTAGAGATGAGGCACTGGGAACCTGAGTAGGAGCCCCTGAGAATTGCTGAGCACTCAGTGCAAGTCAGTTCCAGCCCTGATATATTCTGTTCCTTCATGATTGCA